>NC_136799.1:29400314-29535314 GCF_951216825.1 Electrona antarctica
GTTTGCCAGTTTCAATTCCAAGGCAGATGTGAAACTTAAGTTTTGGTGTCTATTCGGTGAATGTCAGGGACAGTGGTGAAAAGTAACTAAGTACATTTACTAAAGTACTGTAGTTATAAGCACAATTTTGAGTTATATATATATATATATATATATATACACACAGTACATGTAGTATATATATATTTTATCATTATTATTTTTTTACTTTACTAGAGTATTTCCAGTAGTTTTCAGTACTTTTCATTATTATTACAAAACATATTAAGCACTTCAATCCTATACATTTCATATTGCTCACAATACTCACTATGTGTCACGATGTGACGCATTATGAGTTTGTAGATTTGCTATTTTCAAGAGATTTGTATACATTTTACACATTTGAACAACATTGCTGTATTGGTACTTTTATTAAAAAGAATTTCACCACTGGTCAGGGATTGTTTTCCTTGTTTTGGTGTTGTCCAAATCAGTGAGGGGAACAACAATTAAATGTAACCACTATCAACGGCTCTATTTGGGCATGACATTATATCTGAACATTTTCAAAGTAATTTAAAAAACGTTCAATATATAAAAAATACATGTTCGAAAATAGCTAATCTACAAGATTAGCATATAGCTACAAATAGAGTTTAAGTGGTAAAGCTGTTTTATATAGCTATATTTCTAAATTAAACTGTAAGGGCACGGTCACACCAAAGTTTAATTCTACCTATGAGGGTGGATTCTGCTGGCAAGAAATCACTCTATTTAAGCTAAGAGCAGTGGAATATGTATACTTTATTATAGTGCTATGTCTACATAAAATGCTATAAGTCTACATAAAATGCTATCCAAGTCTACATAAATATGCTATCTAAGTTACAAAAGTTGGGTCTTTGCATACGCCTGTAAGGTCGTGGGGGCTAGGGCAAGTGCTACGGGCCATGATGGAGTCTGAAGAGGTGGGTTTTCAGACTATGGTGGAGGATTGGGAGTGAGGCTGCAGTTCTGATTGTAATGAGAAGTGCATTCCCTAGTTTTGTAGTCAGAAGGGAGAAGAGTTTGGGACGTGTGGAACGTCCCAGCGTTTTTAGTGAAGGAACTTCCAGCTTCCCTGCGTTGGCTGATCTTGTAGGGTTCGATCAGACTTGCAAGATATGGGGGAGCCATACCTTTGGTTGCTTTGAATGCCAGCATCAGAGTTTTGTATTCTGTGCGGGCAGTGACCGGGAGCCAATGGAGGGAGCGGAGAAGGGGGGAGACATGTGAGAATTTTGGCTGGAATCCACCCTCATATTGGTAAAAGTTGTTGTGTGACCACATGCCCTAAATGTTAAAGGAAAAAAACTAAAATAAATAATAATAATAATATTCTAGTAGCCAATACAATATTTAATTAATAGTGTTTCTGTGCTTCAGTATCTAATTACAAATTATTTGTATGTACTGTAAATGCTGTGTATGCTTTGTATGTTTTAAGGTATTTTAATATACACTACAATTAAGTTTATCAATGCATACTCTGCTGTAAACATTTCATGTTTTCTTTGTTCTATAGAGATAGGATCCGACAGGAAGCACACACATCTCCAGTAATTCTACAGGTGCTGGTCAAAAATAAAAAATATGCGTACAATGAAAAGGAAGGGATGTCCACACACTGTTTCACTGCTCCCAGGATTTTTTTTTATTATTTCTTGAACAAAGCATTTTCCTGGTAGCAGTGAAACAGTGTGTGGACATGTACCTTTCCTTTTCATTCTTTGTTCTATAGGAAAGCATTTAATACCTGTATGATTGTATCTACTTTAAATGCAAATTATTCCTTTATAGGTATCAAATAAAAATAAGCTTAAACAATGAGCAATATAACAATATATTAGAAATAAATAAAAGATAAACTGACCACATGACTAGATTCAATTTCTATGTGGAATAATTAACATTATCAACAGTGTGAACTTAATTTCAAACACATAGTAAAAGTCATGTAAATCAAGAGAATGTTAGCTTTTGTACTGACTTTGGCAAACAAATTTGGTACAATAAAAGATGCGTGACAAACTCAGCAACCGTTTAACGCTCATAGAGTTTAGATTCTCATCAGGATAACAGTTTTCCAGTCAGAGAGGCGTTATCCACCCACACACAGGTACATACTGTACCACTACGTACGCACATGTATACACACAGGATGCCAGCACACACACACACAAACTATCATGTATATCCCTGAGTCATTGTACACCCTCGTAAATAGTCCAAGGACACAGTCAAATTCTCAGTGTTAATTAATCCATTTGTAACTCTGAGAGTATACAAATGAAAATGTGTACACTCTTACCATCTTACCAGAAACTTTTACGGTGTATGGTTCTTTTGTGTGTATGTGTGTGTGTGTGTGTGTGTGTGTGTGTGTGTGTGTGTGTGTGTGTGTGTGTGTGTGTGTGTGTGTGTTGGGGGGGGGGGAGGGGGGGGATTTCTTGTGGCTGCGACCTGAGAGGAACTGGTGTGGTAATACAACAGGAGTGCGTGCTGCACATCTTAACACACACACACACACACACACACACACACACACACACACACACACACACACACACACACACACACACACACACACACACACACACACACACACACACACACACACACACACACACACAGCCTCAAGGCAATATGGCGGGGAATCAGAAGAGAAAGAAGATGTACTTCTTGTGACATGCATTATCATACTGAATAGGCCCACAAAGGCAAATAATCATTCATTAAAGTCATGAGGTTATACATTCCCCAAATATATATATTATGGGATGAAACAATATAATAATTGTCATAATCAGAAACCAGTTCAATGACTCAAGTAGTGGGTGCTTTGTTAAGTAAAGAATGATAATACTCCATAATGACTCTTTAATCCACCTTATACACTTGCTTTCACTACCTGATTCTATAGTCTGTCATGAATGTGTTTTGCTTTAATACGCAGATGAGGGAATCAGAACGTGTGCTGGTCAAACAGATAAAGGTCAATCGTGGGCTATATCATATATCAAATAACTACAATTTTTTTTTTTTTTAAAGATATGTTTTTGCGGCTTACGCCTTTTATTGGTTTTTGAAGGGACAGACAGTAGGCTGACAGGAAACGGGAGAGAGATGGGGGAAGACATGCAGTAAAGGCCGTGTCGGGCTCGGGAGTCGAACCCGCGGCACACTGCGACTGGATTACCAGCCGGGTGCCCAGACGGTTACGCCACCGCCTGGGCCGTCTTTACTACAATTTGACAGTATTTGAAACCATCAAAATGCTGTTAATTATATAGCATTTTATGCCTATTTTGTTCTTTGTTTCTACTAATACTGTATATGTTTTACTACTTTCATCTAATGATTAAGAGCTTTGTAACAGTTTAATATATAATATATATTAAACTGTTACAAAGCTCTTAATCATTGCAAGGTTTCCGACTGGTCAGTCGGAAACCTTGCAATTCTCTTACTTTTCAGGATATGGAACAAAAATAACCTGTGGATCCAATGCAGTCATTATTTAATCACACTCTTTAATTCCTTTTATTGTCTATACATATTTATAAACCCTCAGACAGACTTAACCACTTTTCAACTTGGCATCCCAATTTTGGTCATGTCATCAATAGGTGAAAAGTTTTTCATCATTTAAAAATAAATAAAGGCATTCTACATTCTACAAGCTCAAAATGCAGCGCAATGTGACATAAGAATAGAATAACAGCCCACACCATTTTTCTATGTCTTCACTTTCTAGTTTCTTCCTTATTGTTTTGGTGAACTGTCTTGTGAAAGTCTTGTGAAATTAACACATCAATACAATAATAGTTTGGGGCTGATATTTCTTTTCTCCCCCTCGAGTATCCCCCTCGAGTATCTCTCTCACTCTCTGCATAGGTACAGTACTACTGTACATTTTTGCATACATCGAAATCAAAGGATTCCTACAGTATATCCACAACATTGGCTATGCACAGTATATTACAGGGTAACATAATCTAAGCAGGATATTCCTGACTTTACCAATAACACGGTCCCTTTCAAGACAATAATGTCCAAGTATAAAATAGGTCCTTAATTTGTATAAAAAATATGAAATATGGACACATATCTCCCCGGCAGCAATGATAAAGATTATTGTGATTACATTTAAGTATATAGTCTAATAATAGATGACATCACCACCATACAATACTGCATTTATGCTCTGTTTGCACCCTTTTCCATGGGCTGTGGAAATATTAGATCTTGAGATTTGAGCACTGAGTCTCATTATTAGCATTGTTAAATAAAACAAGTTAAATAGTCAGGGTGTTAAAAGTACTTATTTTTGGCGTATATTTTAGTGGAGACTCATCGCTATGAGAGATTTTGTTTCTGTATACGGCACAGTTTTATTGTTAGTTATACTTTTATTGTTAGTTATATATTTCTCAGTGTGAATGGGCCTGTAGGCTGCTCAACAATGCCACTTTAGGTCACCCAGCGGTATTGCAGCTGTTCATACCCCAAACAGACAGACATACATATAGGGACACACGCAGCCAGTCATTGGAGCGGTGTGCACTGCTCAAAAAAATAGAAAGAGTGAAAAAAGCCAGTCTACAAGCTCACATTCGCATGTGAGCTTGTAGATCTGCCTTTTTCCCGACTATGGGTCCTGGGGAGACATACGATTTCTCTTTTGAGTCACGCACTAAAAAGTTGGGAAAGGCTGATTTAAAGAATATAATTTGTGGTGTTTTTTTTTGCATGGCCACGATTGGGAAAGACAGCAAATAACAGGGGGTTGTTTCACAATACAGGCACTGGTGGTTTCTCCCTCACTTCACAGCACCTCTGTGGGTGTGAACAGCCCACACCATTTTTCTATGTCTTCACTTTCTAGTTTCTTCCTTATTGTTTTGGTGTTCCTTTAACTGTCTTGTGAAAGTCTTGTGAAATTAACACATCAATACAATAATAGTTTGGGGCTGATATTTCTTTTCTCCCCCTCGAGTATCCCCCTCGAGTATCTCTCTCACTCTCTGCATACAGTAGGTACTACTGTACATTTTTGCATACATCGGAAATCAAAGGATTCCTATATCCACAACATTGGCTATGCACAGTATATTACAGGGTAACATGATCTAAGCAGGATATTCCTGACTTTACCAATAACACGGTCCCTTTCAAGACAATAATGTATGTCACACCTTTAAAGGACTTATTCAGTATCAACCATTTTCTGTCTATATTTCACCTTGAGAAAACATTGAGGAATGAGCCTTATTTATACAATATCAGTTATTAAAGAAAAAGAAAAATACTAATAAATAAAATGCACAGGATATCATCTGTATATCATCTGATATCATCTCAAAATAGACTCACTGACTGGTACTTATTTATCTATAAAGTAGTAGGGCTGTGGGCATTGAGGCATTCATCTAAAAAAAAAAAAATTATATAGGTGATGGGTCGCAGCCTTCACACTGATGAAGGCTGGATAGCCGAAACGACTGAGAACGACTGGCAGCCTCGTTCTCAAGGCTGCCATGATGATGATGATGAGAAGACATGGTCTATAATTGAGTTTCTCAAAACGACTGTTGCACTGTGCAGACTGTTAACATGTACAGCTGTGACCCACATACATGAGTGACAGTCTCCATAGAGGACTGTTGTTTGTCAGGAAGGTCAGAACGATGGGGGAAAAAGTGGATGAAGAGGACCGGTGTGCGTGCGTGCGTGCGTGCGTGATGGGCGTGATTATATTTGTGTGTTTATAGTTCTCGTGTGTGTGTGTGTGTGTGTGTGTGTGTGTGTGTGTGTGTGTGTGTGTGTGTGTGTGTGTGTGTGCAGTCATGCTTTAGTGGGCACTGGGCATACAAACAGATGTCAGAGGTAGCTCCACGCACCACTTCTGCTGAGAGGGGGTCTCTCATCACCTCTCTCCTCCCACCTTTCATTTCCAGAGTTACTCTTCCTTTCTCATCCACCTGCCCTCCACCCCCTTCTCCCCTTTCTCTCCCCATCTATTGACTATTTGAACACTAAACGGAGCTGAGAAACACACATTGTCGCTGCACTGCACAGTAAAATCCTGTGGTAATTTAACTCTGAGAATATAGTATATAAATCACAGTAAAATGTGATTTATATACTACTCAGGATCTTACAGCATGTGACCTTCTTCAAAGCTCACAGTACAGTATGTACAAATCCTCTGGGGATGTCAAGTAAGTCTTCAATAAATTCCAAGCTGATATTACATCTTAAGTGATGAAAGAAAAAGAAAATCCTCTTTTACCACAGCCCCTGCGTGGCATAATTGTCTATCTTTCAATCTCATTGTCTCTCAATCTCTATTCTAATGCATGCATGGTGTGTCTGTGAGGTATGCGCGCCGAAGGCTGACAGAGCCATAAGAGCCCTGGAGCATGTTGTTTTCTAGCTGCTATGCATGCTTGGAAGGCGGTGCGTGCACCTGTTATCATAAGCCACAGGGAATGACCTGAATACCTAACCTGAACACCCTTACCTACCTTTATTCCTCCTAATTCACTTTTGGCATTCTTAACCACTCATCTTAATAGGCAATGCTAATATTCAAATCGACCAGGTATTTTAAATGTACGTACTGTATAATTATTTATGTGAGCATTTCTAAGATCATATAGTTTACTAAAATGTCAGTGAGTGTAACTGGTTTCTTATCTTCTCTTTTCTTTGCCGTTTTTGTGCATGCTCAGGCTCACAGAACAGTGCTACTCCAAACATGGCCCTGCATGGACGCTCTCACCAAATCCGCCAGGTCTCTCTCCATGTCAACCTGCAGGCCCACCCATGAGGCAGGCTTTACGAAAACCCTAATAAATACATGGAATCACTGCAGGGGATTAGATCTGTTGTTTTGTGTGTGCGTGTGCGTGTGCGCGTGCGCGTGCGTGCGTGCGTGCGTGCGTGCGTGCGTGCGTGCGTGCGTGCGTGCACAGAAAGGCTGTCAACCTTGTCGAAACACTATGTAATCTTCCTGGCTCTGTGTGTCTGTGTGTCTGTGTGTGTGTGTGTGTGTGTGTGTGTGTGTGTGTGTGTGTGTGTGTGTGTGTGTGTGTGCAGGTGCACCGCCGTACATTTGTGTGCTTGTTTGGGGTGACCTGTGACAGGTACACTGACCTCCCCATGTAGGCTGAATATAACACGGTGAATGGGGACACTTCTGCAGGCTATCACTTTGTTTGGCTTAGACTAAAGAGGCTCCGAAAGTCTGAGAAAGGATCCTCTCCTTCTCTCTCCTGACACAACCCCCCCCCCCCCCCCCCCCCCCCCCTACACACACCCCGCTATCCCACACACTCTCCCCCCTCCTCTCCACCGGCTGCCACTCCCAGAAACTACACATTGCCTCAAGTGAGGAGCCAGGGTGGGGGGTGGGGGGAGGCGAGAGAAGTGGGGAAGGGAAGAGATAGGGGACAGGAAGGGTGCCATAGAGGGTCTTGGAGGGTGAGGAAGGGGAGACAAGATGAGGGCAAAGAAGTGAAGCATAAATTGTGGGACAACACGAGAAAGGGGTGGGTGGGGAACATCGGAAATCTACTGCCAGTCTGCCATTGCATAGTTCCCATGTTTTGACATTTGCATGTATTACAGGCCAGAAGCCCATGCTCATGGATCTATATTATCCATCTCGCAAGGGTGTAACTTGCCAAAAATAGCAGCTATACAGCTATACGCTTAGGCTACACGTTAGCTTGTAGATCTCTTATTTTTTATAACACCAACTGGGAGGCCGCCAGGACTGCTCATCCTGGCGTGGTACAATTGCCAATGGTGTTCAGAAACTTGAGAAAGATCGGGCACAAGCAGCGAAGGAAAGCACCAACAAAGACACCAACGTCTTATGTTACCCCGTCCACCTCCAACACTTCCGTGCCCAGACTGCCCCGACTCTCACATCTTGGCCTTCACAGTCACCACTCACCAGCATGCAGGCACACAGACAGAGATGTCAGCTAGTTGAGCTAGCTCATGGGGAGAGCAAATTAATGCATGAGGAGAATGGACCCTCGTTCTCAAGGCTGCCATGATGATGATGATGAGAAGACATGGTCTATAATTGGGCTTATGGGCAAAAGAGGAGGCTGAGTTTCTCAATAACAACCATCTTATATGTGTTAGCCTTGCAGAGTACACTGGTGATTCAGACACATACACTCACATGGGAGTCATTTATTTCCTGAAAGCTAGACGACCTTCGTTTCTTTTCATGTAATTTATTTTCATTTAATTGGTTATAGGCTGAGTTCTGGCCATTTGCCCTGGATTTACTATTGAACCATGCCTACAATTTGACAGTCAATATGCGAGACACTTTGAACAAGGTCACTGTTCAAAAGGTTTAAAGAATGTCTTTATGTGGGATGTGAAGAAGATCACAGTGTCTAAACCAGACATTCTCCACATTTATAATGCGATTTCGTCATCAATGTCGATAATCTGTGCGTTATTTGTTCGTCTTATAAGTAACAGTTTTTTAAAAAGAGGTACAGTTATACAATACTGCTAAAAGGATAACACAAAAAGCCCTGAGGGCTGAGGAGAACCGCTTGTTTGAGATAGTGGAAATGCTGTTGGTATTTGCATTCTTTCCATTGTGTTTGTTTAGAGTCATTCCTCTAAGATGCCATCATTCCATTTCTGTGTACATCCCCTCAGACCAATGCCTTGTTTCAGGTCATTGGTATGAATACGACTGACAGCTATACAGCCAGGCCAACAAAGAAAATGAGCGAAGTGAGATGTCAGTGTGCATATGTGAGTGTGACACAGACACGCACGCACGCACGCACGCACGCACGCACGCACGCACGGACACACGCACGCACGCACGCACACACGCACACACATCATGTATTTACACTGTGCACATGCCTGCATACCTGTTTGTGTGCAGCACAGAGACTCAAGCATGTGCCAAATACAGTCTTTCTCACACAGACACACACACAGACACACACACACACACACACACACACACGCACACATGCACACACACATGCACACACACACACAAGCAAGCAAGCACGCACGCACGCACAAAGGTGAGAGATACAGACAAGTGATAATCCTCTATGTCTGTCACACCAGGTACACCTGCTATCAAATGTCTGCAGGTTCACTCTGTTCTGTCGTATCAACTGACACAATTTAATGAAGTCATGGCTATCTATACACAGACATAATTCTGCATGGAAACTCAAGTAGAATTGACGGTTGGAGAAACAATATATTTGACTATACTGAATTATTGTCTGTTTAAAATGTATTAAAGAGTAATGCGTCATGCACTGGTAAATTGTATATTTTGTTAAATGCAATAGTAACTTCACAATGGACCTCCGGGCAAATTTGTGGCTGTTGCAGTAATTTATGTTCAAAGACAAAGAGCACATACCTTGCTAGCAGCAGCACCAGAGTGGAACCACAGTCGTAGCTATAATCACAGCTAATTCATCAGGATTTAAAGCTAAACCCTTAAACGTCAATCAATAAGTCAGAGATGGAGACATAGCCTATACATGCATTGCAAACTGACTGCTTGGTGCGGGCACTCGCTTGCCTATGACTCGCTCAGATACCCCGGGGCAATAGGCCTCAAGGCCTCGCTGTCAGTGCACTTTGCTTGATGTCAAGTGATGTAATCACAGCAATGGGGCATGGTTTTGATCTTGTGAATATAGGACTATCACCCTAGAATTAACATAGGACCCTTGAAACATAGGAGTAGGACCCTATTCATGTGTTCACATAGGACTCCGATAGGACCTTGGGAAGATGGAGATGACCCAGACAAGATAACATAAACTCAGCTGCTTGCCATTCCTGAATGTCAAAGTAGACCTCAACAGAAATAAGGAGCATAAACCAAGTGCAGATGAAACAAACTGTCATGAGGGAGATTCTTTTTCAGTTTCTCTGTTCAGTGAGGGTGTGTGTGTGTCTGTGTGTGTCTGTGTGTGGTCTGTCTGTCTGTCTGTCTGTCTGTCTGTCTGTCTGCCTGTCTGTCTGTCTGTGCATTCATTAGCTTTTACGCCCGGACTACACTAGACTTTTCAAAGTGCGTGTATAATGCATGGAATTTACTGCACGCGTACAGTGCGTTTGGAACGATCCAATTGATATCAATGCGTCACGCACACATTTTCTGGTGTGTGCCGGCCGTTATGCACAGCAGGTGTATGGTCACACCCAGCTCAGAGACTAATTAGTTAGACTCGGGCCAGGTGTGACTGCTAAACCAGCCATCACCCACCCCACAGTCATGAAATTTGAAAAGGATGAAATGGTGCATGACACAACAAGCTATGGCAAGGATCATCTCCCTGTGAGGAATTAGCCTGTGTGTGAAGAAGATAACTTTTTGCTAGATTGGTATGAAATTGTGATATATAGAAATTGTGATATATAGTATAATTAGATGGATTTAAATTAACATGCTAAATCACAACCATGTAACACACACACACACACACACGCACACGTGCACACACACATGCACACACACACACACACACACACACACACACACACACACACACACACACACACACACACACACACACACACACACACACACACACACACACACACACACACACACACACACACACACACACACACACACAAAGGCTATGGTTTGTGTAGGAGTTGGGGTCCCACCCGAAGAGGTGACAGATTCCATAACCGGTTTCATTGAAGGGCCCTCCAGCCTGATTTATGCAGCGTGTTGCTGAAGCATAAATCAGGCTTCAGGGTGACCGGGCCCATGCAGGAGACATGGTAACTACCACTTCATTAGCATTCTGTTCGTCCAGAATGGCCAAACAATCTGTGACAGCAAGCAACAATGTGCTACTTACTTACTTAGTAAATGTGAATGGGTGAATGTAATGTACAATCTATGTAAAGCGCCTTGGATAGAGGCGCTATATAAATGCACCATTTACCATTATGCTTTAAGTAGCATGTGAGGTGTCAAACTAGGGGGTTTTCATGATTCTGAATCCATTCCAAGCATTAGGACATTAAGCTACTGATTGAAAGACTTATACCAAAATATAACTAGACATGTAGGAATAGGCCTACAAAAATATATTATTTTTTACGGTCAACTTAGGTGGTACCAAGTACCAATTCATAAAAATATCAGTGTTGGCCCCTGCAAACCAGGCAACCTGATATTCACCACTGTTGTTGCAACACTCAATTCAATAAAAACACTGATGCAAATTAAGATGTGCAATACATAATTGTGGTTACCAGTATGAGTCGCACGTAGTTGTCTCCACCAGGCCGAAGTTATGGGGAGAGAGTATGTTTTGCACTCTGTCCGTTTGATGCCAAATTTTGCACACACACTCCCTGGATGCCAACGATGAACCTCTGCCCCAAATCTTCCTGAACGGCCTGTAATAGCGTCACCAGGAGGCCGACTTTTGAAAAACTCGTTTTTTGATCCAGATTCTGTCCAAAGATCCCGCAAATCGTTACACACTATCTCCACCAACAGGTGGATTTTGGAGAAACACATTTTTGGAACAAATTGCCTCAAATCATCCAATTGCCATCCAAGGCATAAGAAGAAATGGCACCCTTTTCACATTGGCCTATTATTGCGCCACCAGGAGGCCACAACCTGACCTGCCCTGGTGGAGACCTGTGCCCCGAGGGGCACTTTATCTAGTTATGTTTTGTATCATGTGTGTGTGTGTGTGCGCACTGTATATATGTGTGTGTGTGTGTGTGTGTGTGTGTGTGTGTGTGTGTGTGTGTGTGTGTGTGTGTGTGTGTGTGTGTGTGTGTGTGTGTGTGTGTGTGTGTGTGTGTGTGTGTGTGTGTGTGTGTGCGTGCGTGCGTGCGTGCGTGCGTGAGTACGCGTGCGCCCGTGTGGTTAACGGACGGTGTGTTATGCATACATACACTATGTCTGTCTGGTTGTGTGTACAGTGTATATTATGTTCACATGATCTTGGGGGTACAGGTGACAGCCAAGTGGAAACCTAAGGAGATGTGGGCTGGAGTGAGAATATGTTTCTGGGAAACGGCACTCAATCATGCATGCGTGCGGGTTTGTTCAATTTCCTATCATCACTCTTTCTAACGAACCAGGAAATACATCTGTACACAATGCACATCTCATGAAGCACCATCCTTGACTTATCCTTCCAGATAGTCATCTCTCTACTCTTTCTTCTCACCCCCACCCACACATATTCCCACCTTCTCCTTAACTTCCTCCTCATCGCTCTCTCTCTCTCTCTCTCTCTCTCTCTCTCTCTTCCCTCTCTCTCTGTATGGATGAGTGGTGATATTCCCGTGGGATAGTGGAGGAGGGGTGCTTTCCAGAGGCTATTGCCTAATAGATCCCAAAAAAATTAAAGCCAGGAACAGAACAGGGGGGAACATGTTCAGACCACCTCATCCAGAGTTTAGTATCGAAACACTTTCTGACACGGACCGATTTGGCTGGCTGGCCCTGCTGGGAGTCTGGGACACAGGGGCGTGTCATGCTCTCACACCTACACGCACACGCACACGCACACACACACACACACACACACACACACACACACACACACACACACACACACACACACGGTAAAACATTTCTCTTACTGTAATACTCTCTCCTTTGCTGGTCTCTTTTGCATGATGTAAACTTGCAAAGAGATAGAGAGGCAGTATCTGTTTGCATTATGCCCCATGTAACTGTGTATTTTTATTTGATCTCACATTCACTATATGTTAGGTTTATACATCTCTGCCGTCTGCCGTTATGGTCAATCTGCTACAGGTACAACAAGAAAAAGTCAGTTGTGGTATAGTCTTATACTTTATCTGGATAATTTACATTATTTCAGAAAAGGCACACCAATATTTAAAGATGATAACAAATATAACTACGCTTAGTAAGTTTTGATTCTGATCACATGAAATGGAAATTTCCCCCCTCCATATCCAGCTGTGGTTCCTCCCGTCAATCTACTCGCTCTCTCTCCCTCCCCTTTCCTCTGGCTCTCTCGCCCAGTTTCAGTCTGCATGTCGCAGCTCGTCGTGGACATAATGGTGCCACACGCTCCTTCTCTCTTCAATCCCCGCCTAGACCAATCACAGTGTGCCATGCTCAAGGGCCAAGTCACTGAGGTGCAGGAACAAGTAGATACGGTAGGCTCATTATCTTATTGCATTATCTTTGTGACCTTTGGGCTTCAAAGAAGTGCTGCAATCTATTACCACACACACACTGACATTATTTTTCCATTCATGTGTCACTATCCTTTCTGTTTAACTTCCTATTCACTTACCTTCAAGCCCCTTTCAGTAACATCTCTGAACCTGGCATGTCATCATATAGACGAACATTTTCACAAATGTTCTGAAAACAGCAGATCTTCAAGCTCACAGCATGTTGCTACGGTATGTTTGTGCGCCACTGTCGCAGGACGAACTATAAAATGGGGCACCAGCAGAAAACGGAACTGAATCCTGGTCTCTAAACTGCCTCCCCATGGCCAGCCGGGGCGCCTGATGGAGGGGAAAGGAACTGGTTGGAATAATGTGTTCCTTCCACGCGCTACGTCCAACCAGGGAAACTCCTTTACACCCTGTCAGGTGTAAAGGAGCGACTTGGACACTCATGGCCACTGACACATGCCTTCTCTATTTGAGCGACCACATCAAACAAGAGGTGGACGCTGGCAAATACTGCGGCATGGTCATGCTGGACCTCCAAAAGACTTTTGACACCGTGAACCACTCCATACTGGTTAACAAGCTAAAAGCAATTGGTTTCGATAGCACATCAGTGAGCTGGATGCAATCCTACCTGGAGGGGAGAGAACAGATGGTGGAAGTGAACGGAACACTGTCCCCCCCCCTCCCAGTGAGCTGTGGCGTTCCACAAGGAAGCATACTAGGGCCTCTACTGTTCCTAATATATGTAAACGACATGACTTCAGCTTGTGACTGCAACTTGTTCCTGTTCGCAGATGACTCAGCACTGATGGTCTCGGACAGGGACAAACTGCAGGTTGAAAATGCCCTCAGCTCTGAACTCGGTAGAATCTGCACCTGGCTCGCTGATAACAAACTATCTTTACACCTGGGAAAAACTGAATCCATTCTCTTTGGCTCTAATAGTAATCTCAGCAAGGCAAATGGCTTCTTGGTTAGAGTGGGTGACAATGTTATCACACGTAAAGATGAAATTACCTACCTAGGTTCCATCCTGGAGGCTAATCTTTCCGGTGATAAAATGGCCACCAACGTAATCAAAAAGGTCAACCATAGAACAAGATTCCTTTACAGGATCTCCTCACTGGTCAACAAAAACACCTTGAAGACCTTAACAGGAGCCCTTGTACAGGGTTTCTTTGACTATGCATGCACCTCCTGGTACCACAGCACCTCAAAGGCCCTTAAAACCAGGCTCCAGACTTCCCAAAACAAACTGGTCAGGCTCCTACTTGACCTAGCCCCCCGAACCCACCTCACCCCTGCCCACTTCGACAGGCTGGAATGGCTTAGGGTCGACGACAGAGTACAGCATCTTGCAATGGGTCTGGTCCACAAGATTCGATACACCACCAAGATACCCATGTACCTGTCTAGATACTTCCTTAATGTTAACGAAGTCCACACCCACAACACCAGAGGGAGTGCAACGAACCATGTACAACCCAGATTCGGCACAAACAAGGGACTAAATTCTTTTCGCTCTTATGCCACCAAAATGTGGAACGCCCTACCAACTGTCATTAAGACATGCGAATCCCTTGACTCTTTCAAAACCGCTCTCAAAGGGCACCTACGGACGGCTGCAATTCGAAACTGGCCCCTGTAAAATCGGAATCCCTCAAACACGAACGCAAGGACAACACGAGAGACGGTCGCGGCCACACAGCCAACTCAAGGTATGGCCACTGAGCCGACTTGGGGACCCAACGCAAGGACAACACAAGAGACGGTCACGGCCACACAGCCAACTCAAGGTACGGCCACGGAGCCGACTTGGGGACCCAACGCAGCTCCTCCAAGGAAAACAAACAAATTAACGGAGCTGAACGTGAATCCCCCCCCACCGCCCACCCCTTTTTTTCCCCTCAATGTATATGTTTCTTTTCCCTTTTTACCTCCTTTATGATGAATTCCTGTTCTGTCTATAGAAGTGTCTATTTGTACGTCTCTAAATGTTTTGATGATTTGAACATGGTGGACCCTATTGGAAACAAGTGTAATGCTTAATTGGGTCGTCCACTCACAGTTAACAGCCTTTGTATTGAGTTTGTGCTTGAAATGTACTGTAATTCTGCAAACTGTTAATAAATTCTTCAATCAATCAATCAATCAATGCATGAAGGAAGCATGAGTTCAAGTCTGTTGCTCTCCCCAGGTTGGCAGAGGGTGTGTAGAGCCCAGGATCACATTAGATAATTGACACAGGGGTGAAAAATGGGTGGGATAAAAAAAAAAAAAAAAAGAAAAGAAAACGGAACTGAATAATAAGGAAAACATAAGAAAAACTCTCACTCTTCCCAGTGTGATATAATTAATCAACCCTGTGGGGGAAATTCAACTGCAGCATTACTCAGCATAGCTGCTCAGATCTGGTCATCATAAGCGCTCAAGGGAGGAGCAGTAAGAGGTTAAGTCAAGTGTCTTACTCAGGTACACTTTAGACACATACTGGGCAGGCCAAACCGCTGACCTTATGACCACCAGACAGCCGTTAACTAAGCTACAGCCGCCCTTCAAATTAAAAAGTGCTCTTTGGGGTGGGAGGAATTTGTGATTTTTTTAGACATACCTGCATAAGTAGGATACGTAAATCAGCAACATTAGCTGGTCCAATAAAACATCACCACCGACAGCGTTAGGGAGTGTTTTCCATGCTGTTGAGTTCAGAAGAGTGCAGAAATAAACGAGAACTGCACTCTGTCGAGTGCCTACTTGCTTGTTGCACACAAGTAGGCCATTTATGGCCTACTAGTGCGCAAGCAGAGCGCGCAAGTACTGTCGACCGCTACAAACTGTCAAATCTCAGCTTCTCTTTAAAAGAACGATTTAAATATTGAATTATTAGGTTTAGCTATTTGCTACGTACCTACTTTTTGCACGTAAAAAAGTAGTATTATGAAGTATATCGTAATAAAGATGTGGATTAAAGGACCCAATACCTTCGATGGTGACGTATATCTCGATCAATGTCGGGTGGATTAAAGGAAATGCCTATGTATATGTAATTTGTAAGTTGATTAGTGGTATACTGTGGTTACTTTTGATGCGTATGCACCGTCCCAGCATATGACGTCAGGGTATAACTGGCGTCATATGCTAGCTCTCAATGATGACTAGCTCTCAATGATGACGTAATAAAGATGTGGATTAAAGGTCCCAATGCCAGAGTGTAATTGGTTTTCGATGGTGACGTAATGACGATATGTTTTAGTGTCGGGAGGATTAGAGGTAATTCTCCTATGTATACATGTATGTAGTCTGGCACCACTGCCGTATCAGGCACAAGTAGTCATTACGTCATTTGCTGGGACGGTGCATACGCATCGTCCTGGGCGAAATGATGATACATTTTTACTTACCACAGTATTTGGACCTGTATTACAGCCAAATAGAGTGTGTAGAGTAGACCATATAGATATATGTAGAGATATATATATATTTAAAAAAATCACACTCGTGTGAACTGTGAAGTGAGGGGTGCTGTTATCATCATACATCATCACACATCACATTCCCTGCTCAGTCATTCCAGCCAATCACTTTTGGCGTCTTCACTTTTCTGCCCTCACTTTTATCCTCAATATGTACTTTGCTTAGCCAATCAAATCATCGCTATGGGGTGATCAGCCAATCATCAGCCAATGTTTGAGTTCACACAAACCCTCAAAGCTGGGCATAGCCCTCCAGAAAACAATAGATGCCTCATTGGCCGCTGCAGTTCGGAACGATCTGTATTGACGTGAGGGCGAAAGTGCGCTGAGAGTACGGAACGGAAGGCATGCTACGCCATGCTGCCACTCAAGTGACTACTGGCCAATCACAGTGTGTCTTTTCCGGGACTTGTCAGACCCGAGCGCCCGCTCTGTGACACTTGCAGAAATGGGAAGCTATAGGTAGGTAATTATAGCAATTTGACCTTTTTTACAGTGTGGCACGCCGTCTAGAATAGGGTCTGTGTGTGTTAAGTTCCTATTTATCAGTATCTCAATGAAGTTGTGAAGAAAGAAATACCATGACATTTTTATTTACATTATTTATTATATGAATATGAATTATCATTACAATCTTAGTGTTTTGCCAGTTATTTGGGAGCCCATTTGCATCATACTCGCCCAGGCCCACAAGTTGAGAACCACTGCTGGAGACAAGTGAACCTGTATAATGCTTTCAAAGTTAACTTTGTCTATAACGTTATGAGGCTATAACCGGAGATTGGGCAACCCGACCAGTATGATCATAATTTACGGTATGTCATTCCCCTACTCTCTTTCCACTATCACTGTCAATTAAAGGCCTAACCAAAAGTTGTAAGCATTTTGTGAAAATAGCCTATCTACAAGCTCACACTGTGTCACACTGAAACGTGTTATGGGCAACAATAGCATCACAAGTGAAGACATCAGACAGAAATGCACCTGCTGCTGTATGACTCAAGTCCTTCCTGTAAGAATTCATCTGCTGGAGAGAAGTGAGGGCAGAGAAGGAAGAGCGTTCGGAAGGAATGACATGACTGCATACTGTGTAGTGGAGGAAGGAAAGGGAGGGAGACATTGGACATGTCCTGAAGACAAATGCGGCTTGTCACTGGGTTTAAAAGAATCACAAATCAAGATTGGCACAGAGCATGAATGGAGGACAAGGGGAGATGGGAGGAGGAGACGGAGAGAGGGTGGAGGTGACAGAAAGGAGGGAAGGGTAGGAGGAGAGGTGTCTCCCGCAACAAGTCTAACCTGAATCCAAAGCTAACAACGTGTCATGATTGCAGGGTGCTGAAAATATGAAGGAACAAGCAAAGACAAAAGAGCCCAGAAAAAAAAAGAAAAAAAGAAAATCAAACACAGCCTTTTGTTCGTGCAGCTCTGCTCTTTCTCCTCAGGTTTCAGACAACAGACGTCTAATTTCTCTCTCCCAAACCAAAAGCAGGTTTTCAGGCCCAGAAACAGCGATGGCTGGCAGGATAAAGGAGACGGCGAGTCAGGTCACACCATGCAGCCAGACAGTCAGGCTGTCACCAATGCAGGCAGGATCCATAAGTTCACACTAAATCAGCACACCAACACACACTTAATGTATATGGACATATGACACACATATGACACACACACACACGCGCACGCGCACACACACACACACACACACACGCACGCACGCACGCACGCACGCACGCACGCACGCACGCACGCACGCACGCACACCCACGGCGCACGCACGCACACACACAGTACGCTGAATCCTTACTTTCTGTCTCGCAATGCCTTGAGTTCTGTGAGAGAAAAAACATTCATGTGTGTTGCCAGTGCAAATCTACTGCTGAGACAATCAAATGAAGCAATGGGAAAATCGGAACCAGAAACAGGAATGCGAAGCGAACTTCTGGCAACTTCGCACTACAGTTATGCACAGAGCTTAATCCATTTAGCTACAAACACTTAACATTAGCATCTGGTCTTTGTTCATAAACTTATGTCACAAAACTAATGCTACTGTGAAGTCATAATCAAATAAAATCAACATAACATAAAAATAACATAACACACATAACATAATAAACACACACTCTCTCACAGTGTTCACACTCTTCCCACTTCAACCAAACACCACTCCAGACAGCTACACTAGAACGGTGCTACAGGTACACCCACTCGCTCAAGCATATAATTACAAGTCGGTACAGTGCATTAATCACGTATCAACTGACATGGAATGGGGAAAACACACGCAGAGCATTTGGCAACAGTATCATAGTACTCCTGCAAGATGTCAATTAGCAATGACAAAGCTAAAGCAAATAATCAATAATAAGCAAAGCAAATAAGCAAAAAGTCACATGCATATGATTGATCATGCATGCACGCACACATACGCACGCATGCCACTGGCTGCATCCCATGTATATAAATGCATGATCACACACGCGCACACACTAGGCCTGACCTCGATTAAGGGAGTCTGATTCGACTGCCAATCTCTCAGTTGAATCATGCAAACGAAATTGGCCTAATTTGTTATATTAATGAACTAATAGTTTGCCAAAAATAGGATATAAGTCATGATTTATTGGGAGAAACCAAACAAGTATATGTTAAATCCCATGAAGCACCATAAACCTCTACTCAGTCTACTGCATAACCATTTTCTGGCCTGCATTTGCATTTGAATAATGCAAAAATAATGCAAACCTCACATGTTCAATTATGTTTTGTTTTTCCTGATTACATTTATTATTTTCTGATCATCATATTCATTCTACTCATTACCAGTAGCCTATTTTATGTTGCAGTATATTCACCATTACCTTTTGTTACAGATATCACCATTTCCCTTTGTTATAGCCTCATGGTCAGCACCAAACAATTGGAATACTACAATGCTAACTAGTTTGTATTCAGGGTGTTTGTTAGCCCTAGAATATGTCTGATCTTACATACAAAGTATTCCAATTACACAGCCATAGATCGGCCGCATCCGTGTATAAATCTGCTCCAAACTAGGCCCAGACTAGGCTATTTCATTAAATGATGCCTGTGCCAGACAGTGGGGGGGGGGGGGGGCAACTAAGGCCTAGGGGGCACAATGCTGCAGAGAGCTCTGCCCTAAAATACAGTCAGTTGGAGTCAGAATAGCTCCACTGATCCAGGCTGTTGTGCTTGCTTTAAGCAAGTAAGTTTATTGTTTTCCTTTTTTTTTTTAAAAACACTATATTTTGAAGAAAAAAAATATGCACACTTGCAATCCTTGGTTGTCTATTCTACACCTAGCCCTCATCAAAAGGAACTCTTTTACACGCACGCTCGCACGCACGCACGCACGCACGCACGCACGCACGCACGCACGCACACACACACACACACACACATCACTATGACTCATGCAGGTGTTTAATGTACACAGTGTGTCAGGGTCAACAGTTGAGACAAAGTGTTACATTACTCCTCTCATGACTGAGGGTGAGTGAAGGCAGTAGCCATGATGATGCCGATGATCCATTTTCTGCTGTGGAATGAGGGCTCTCACAACATCATCTTCATGTTACCACAGTTTGACACCAGGACTATAGACTAATTCAGTGTCAAATTCAAACTTAACTACTTTCAACGAGTCATCCCTATGAGCATGTCATTGTAGTTGGACAATTTCAAAACTTTCAAAAGTGCTAAGAATAGCTGATCTACAAGCTGATGATGCATGGTGGCGAGACGCGTTGAGGGCTTGTAGATCGGCTATTGCTGCTGCATGACACTGTTACACGATGAAATATAAGATATAAGATAGATAACTTAACACTAAGGATTTTACTGTTTCATGCAAATACAATATGTGTTTAATTTTTTTTAGGCTTTTCTTCCTTTATTGATAGTTAAGTAGAACATAGACAGGAAAGAGCGAGGGAGAGACGGGGAGAGACATGCAGCAAAGGTCTTCATGAACGGGACTCGAACATGCGAACTCGCTGTCAGGCAGAGCCTATATGTGGCATGCGCCTTAACCGCTAGGCCAGCGGGCACCCCCAGCATGCGTTTAATAATGAGGATTTTAGATATTCCTCAATTCAAATCAAAATGTATTTTATAGCACATTTAACATGATAAAGTCAACCAAAGTGCTGCACAGGTTAAAAGAAAACAAAGAGCAAACAATGCAATTCCTCAGACAGAAATATACAATGATCCTAATAATTTGGATTTAATTAGTTTTGGGTAAATACGTGATGGGTAATGTTTTTCTGTTCATATTCTTGTACAGTTGATGACATGAGGACGTGACGCAAACCCTCCTTCCACTGTGTAGTGGTGAGGACTCAACGTAGTATTCTTTCGAAAAGTAAATAGTTCTTTATCAAATGAAAGTGTCGCAGCAGAATGGAACCCACGACACGCTGTCAGGCTGGTATTGCAGCCTAGGGTGGCCGGACCACCACGCCGGCGGCCCGGGCCACCACGCCGGCGGCCCGGGCCACCACGCCGGCGGCCCGGGCCACCACGCCGGCGGCCCGGACCACCACGCCGGCGGCCCGGGCCATAAACTGCTATCTTTGAAACTTTTTGGAATATTTGTACGAAGACAATTCATTCTTGAACATTTTGGAAATCTTTCGCCTGTAATTGCGTGCCCAAAAAGGGGACACGAGGTTGAAAGTGGTTAAGTGACGGCATTTCATTCCATTCAGTACAGTCCCTGACTCTAACCCCTTGAGGTAGAAACAGAAAACTTAATTTAAAGGCTTAAACGTTTAAACGTGAATGTTTGTTCACCCGGAATAAATCCCTTATTATAGGGATTAGCCTACTGAAATTCATAGGTCACAGTAAATTGGAAGGCATGTCCACACTACCTGCCTCGTCCCTCAGCCTGCAGAGCAAAACATTGTGGGACTTAAGAGTATGCTCTGATCACAGAGTGCTTGAGCTGGAATTCCATAAAGGTATTTTGGAGGTAGGATGGCTACAGTTTAGGTGCATAATTACTTGTATCATGACCTTTATGGTCATTTGCTGAGGACGTGATGCATTGTGTCTGGCCATGGGTAAAAAGGTAATTCAATAGGGCCCGGGTAGGTAAAGTAGACGGTAGACGGAATCGAAATCTATGATTCCTATTCCTTTCTCTTTTTTCTTTTTTTTACAAGACAAGACAAATCTATAGATCACAATGTCTGAAGAGTTGGATTGGGACTGCAATTAATATTGTTACAGTAGATTACATATTCTGGCCCTGTATATAATTATGAAATAAATTGTAATGGCAGTAATTTTAAGCAATTGCAGTTCAGTCAGGACAACTCATGAATGGATGGAATATATATTTATAGAATATAAAATTAGCAATATATTTAATATGGTTTGGCAATGAATTGGATATGCTTTTTAGGTACTCTGATCAAGAGCATCAGTCCCAAACATAGGGACTCAGAATCCCCCGTACCTAAACAGCAGATCCAAAGCGACAGGTGGTAGCTGGGGTGGAGGAAAGTGAGCAGCAAGGGTTTAGCAGAACGCAGCGCAGCAGAATCAGTGTGCAGCAGCAAGCAAGCAGGATGAGCAATGCAAACTTCCAGTTTAAATAGCCGGTATGAAGCTGTAATGACTGAGTGTGTGAATGGATGAGTGAACCATGTGAATGAGAACGTGATGCTGAGGCGGCCCAATGAATGGCCGCCGGAAACTGCACTGAGTTTCCTGACTGAACTTGCTTTGCGCAAGTCTGTGACAGGCGCAACACTCATTTATATAACACTCAGACCACCTCATTTGTCATATTTAGCATAATTGTCATAATCCTTCATCCTTATCATCTTAAATGGAAGACTTTTTCTTAATGAATTTCCATATATGTGACTAAATTTGACTGAGGGACTGCCATTGGATTTTTTAGAATTTTCGTTTTTTATCATAGCTTCAAATTGACATATTGGTTGTTCAGTTTGACCCACCAGTTTTGGAGATATGGCTTATAGAGTAATGTCTTGCAGAAAACAGCGAGTTGAGAAAACAGGCTTGAAAGGTTCACTTCTGTGGTCTCTAACATTACACCTAGCTACATGTTTAAGCATTTATTTCATATTTACATGTCGATATCAGCTCTGACATTTATTTCAGACATGCTCTAGTATGTGAAGAGTCTGCCTGTGCTAACTCATTTAAAAAAATAAATAAAAAAAAACGTTTTCTCCTCTGGTGAAAAGCTGGAATGTGCGCGATGGCAGTCTCTCAGTCAAATCTGGTCACATATATATTCTTTTCCTTGGGGCGCTAGCCCCTCCTATATACAGCTTTTGTCCCCACAATGCATTCTGATTAGCCAGTATGAGATGATTCATGATGATGTACGATGATAAGAGCACCCCTCACTTCACACGGGTGTGATTTTTTGCCTTTTATGCCACTGATCGGTCAAATGGCACATTATTTCACTGATTATCAATGTTTGGGAAGCATGATCAAAAAGAGTATTCAAGCTAATACATTTCGTGCCACACTCAATGTGCAGGTATGCATGATTGTAGGGGATTGGCAATGCAACATTCTTTCCGGTTTTGCCATTGTCACTTATGAATCAATGCTACTGTAGAAATTCTTGAGTGTCCATATAGGACAAGCCAGGACAAGAGACGGAAAATCCTGCTCTTCCACTGACACCTAATAACGTATTAACATTCCTTCACAAAATTGAGTATCACCTCGTCGGAGCATAGAGAGAGGATTTCCTGTTGTATGGTGCCATGCAGCAATGAATACTTTGCCGTTCATACCCCAAACCCATTTAACGTACGTACATTCTTCAGGCATTACAGATGGATCAAACGGCTGCAGATTTGTTTGCTTTTTAGTGGCCACCAACGTTTATGCATTCCTCTGGAGATGGTGAACAGTGCCCACGCACACGATGCTGGCCACCTCCAAGAACTTAAAGAGAGCTGCCTGCTGTTTCATTCTCTCAACGGTCATAAAACATTTGCCCGCTCAAACCTTCACAAAAGCTTCAAGCTGATTTAAAAGTTTTTAACACAAGAAATACTGGCAGGATATCCACTCCACCTTGGAGACCATTCTGTGTTTTGAGATACCTCTGACTTGTTCCTTCTTATTGCTGGGAAATATCCCTGAAGAGTTTCTAATACATGATAAATATTTAATCAAGATCCTCTTAGCGACAAGTAAGAAAGCGAACACACAACGCTGGTACCAACAGGACCCTCCAACGAAAGAACATTGGATGGACATTACTGAGGAACTGTATGTTATGGAAAAACTAACATTCATACTTAGACTACAAGAGGATAAGTTCTATAAAAAGTGGGAAAAGTGGGATCTCTTCTCTCAGCCTAGTGATAATGCAATAGGATTTCAATGAATGTATCTTGTAATATGAAAAATGCAGCTTTGTCTTTTGTTTTTTGTTTTTGTCTTCCTCTTTTTGTTCTTTTTTTCCCGTCTTGTCTTTTGGTTTTTGTTTTGTTGTATGTCTTTTCATCAATAAAAATTAAGTGGATTTTTTTTTAACACATTCAAATGCAAATGTTATGGCAAACTATTGTCTTCTCTCGTGTAAATGAGAAAATGCATCTACCAACGATGCAGGGACTTTGGTTTGACACCACAGGTGTTATACTGTAAGTGCATAACACAGGACCATGCTCTGGAGGTGCTTAGTATCTAGAGTTTCTGAAAAACTCCGTCCAATATTAAACTGGCTGATGGGAGGGCGGAGCGGCCGGTCGGGCGCACCTCCACGCCATGTCAGCATGACTCAGATATAACCATAAACAAAACTGATACGCCCATATATAGGCATATCACTATGACTCTGACATAACCATAAACAAACATTGATAGCTATATATGGATATCCAGTTGTCTAGAACCGCATATCCAACTGATATATACCCATATACTGTTTGAGCATGCCAATATATGAGCTGACATCAGGGATCTCCATGACAGATACAGAGCTCTATATATGGCCACAAAAGGGAAGTCAGACAGACTGAGACTGTGACAAAGACCCCAACACTATGACTCAGACATATCAGTCGGATGGGTGGTGCGATGTAGGTGTAGGGGCCACAACTCTAGATGTGAGGGCTGCCTATCAGCCCATGAAATTAAGAAAAACAATGCAATACTGCCTCATCAAAGTTGGTATTGTGATTTAACTATATATATTGTATATATCATTGTTTCTAGATTTATTTTACCACCATTCAATAGTATTGATTTATGAAAAAAAAGTTTCCTCTCAACAGCGATGATATGCATACTGTATGCGCGTGCACACGCACGCACGCACGCACGCACGCACGCACACACACACACACACACACACACACACACGCACGCACGCACGCACGCACGCACGCACGCACGCACGCACGCACGCACGCACGCGTAAATGCTATGCATATAAATGCTTGTAGGCCCAGGACTATACTATACTCGCTTCAAATTAATCTGAGAGTAATAATTTGATAATTTTAATTTTTACACACTGATTTCACCACCAAAAAGGCAGGAATCGGAGATGAACATCAATCACATGAAAGCTAAATTGTGAAAAGTTATTCACCTGCATATCTAAAGACACCTGTTACAACCTGAGGCACCTGTTTATTACTGCCTTTGGTTCCCTCCCTGCAAAGCACTGAGCTATAATCAGCACGAATATTTGTGGCCTATAATGGCACGTCCCATTCCACCATCAACTCAACTCATCACAGCCTTGCTTTGACAGGTGTGGTTCTGGTAAAAAAAGACTTTGAAGTTCAGAGAGAGATAAGTGTTATGATGCTCTATTGAGCTCCAAGTGAATACCAGCTCAAATATTGAGAATTTGGCAGTTCTGCAAGGCCCAGATCTTACCTTATTTAGAACAAATCATTTGGTCTGTTTTTATTGGTTTGAATTCAGAGCATTGTACACTTTTCCTTGTTACCTCCAGAACCGACCTATTACTGGCTAATAAAATGCAATTATCACCATGTCGATCTGATGCCAGACCAAGAGCTTATCATCTAAGATCATCTTGGATAATACAGTTGAGAATGACACGAAACAGGGAGAGAGATGGGGAGTGATGACACGCAGCAAAGATTGTTGGTCTTGGGAATCGAACCCATGACTCCCTGTCGGGCTACATTAGAGCCTACAGTATATGCGGTGTGCCTTGTCACTAGGCTTAACCACATTTTTTAAACTGTTTTTAATTTTGCCCAACCCCTATTCAGTAAAAAGAGGATTGTCAGGGTCTCAGACTGGAGGAAGCAAGATAGAGTAAATGTTTAATAATTACACATATTTCTTCAGACATCAGGGGCAGTATTATGCGTGTCTTAAGTACCAGGTCTTATTACTTAACTTAAGACCTGGAGGCGTGATCAATGCCATTTGGATATTCTGAGTGGCCAAACAGCATTGACCACGCCTCCAGGTCTTAAGTTAAGTAATACTGCCCCAGATGTCTTCTGATCTAAACAGAGTTAGAATAATGCTGACATCAGCAGCAGCATAAAGTTCTTTAGATATCTGATAAAACAGTCAGAAGACCATATATTTCCCAGAACAAGCCCATAATCATGCTGTCACTTGGCTGTCAAACATGCATACAATCTGGCTGATTAATTTATGGAATTTATGCATTACTTTTTTTTTTTTTTTTAATGAACTTCTCATGTCGGTACGGTCCTTCTAGCAGGTGAGCTAATTTGTGACTGTGCGTGTTTGCACACTTATACTGTATATCATATACGCACGCACGCACGCACGCACGCGCACGCGCACACGCACACACACACACACACACAAGCCCCAAGGCAATATGGCGGGGAATCATGCATTATCATACTGAATAGGCCCACAAAGGCAAATAATCATTCATTAAGTCATGAGGTTACTTTCACTACCTGATTCTATAGTCTGTCATGAATGTGTTTTGCTTTAATACGCAGATGAGGGAATCAGAACGTGTGCTGGTCAAACAGATAAAGGTCAATCGTGGGCTATGTAGCGGTGCCTTTACACATTCCCTAAATAAAATCGATCTGATGACAGCAGTTGATTCAGCATGTGATTTATAATACCAACAAAGTGGATACTATCACTCCAGTTCTCTGACATATTTCCTGTCTGTCAAAAAATGATTTTAAGATACTACTGTTGGTTTATAAAGCATTGAAGGGGCAAAATAAAGTTACATAACATAACATATTCATTATCCATATTTCTTTTACTGAGGATTCTTTTCATTTCTTCTGCACTGTAATTTTATTATTTGATGCATTTCTTTTTATAAATTAATTGTAATCAAATGTGTGCGCTTAATGTTTTTGTGTGCGTTTTGAATTGCCTAGTTGTAGAAATATGCTATACAAATAAACCTGCATTGCCTTCAGCCTTGCCTAATTCTATTTGCATTGTCACAATTTAATTAGCAATGTTTTGGCAGTAGAGATGGCATGTAAAGATGTTCAGTGGGGAATCACTCCCTCTGCTGGTCAGCAGCTGTTTTTCTGTAGTTTATAGCCTACTGTACAATAATCATCAGTACTGTATGTCGTTGATAGAGACTATATGTTTGCGTTTTCGATTAGTACCTGTAGGCCTAAACAACTAATGAGAGACAACAGACAAAAAGACCCTATCGAGCTTCAGGCTAGGGCTTCGATTCAAAATATTCAATGGCTACAGACTAGCCCCCTGTCATAGTAGGCTAGTGCAGTGATTCTCAACCTTTTCAGGCAGTGACCCCCCAAAATAATCATATTTGAATTTGGAATTGTAGGAGTTGAGGCATTACATTTAGTTCTGATCTAGTTCTACGCCCTCCATTGACCTACCCTGTTACAGGTGCACATGGAAACAGAGTCTGACGCAGTATGAAGCATGCAAACCATGCATGCCATTAGGTCTAGTCAAAACACTGTCATTAGAATTCTTTAGTTGGAATAGGAGGGATAGTCCATGGCAACGCCTAACTAGGTAAGGTTTAATTACACAAGAAGTCACAGAAGAACAATAAAATAAAGACTGGTGACTGCCACTGTCTTAATAGTAGCCTAAGCCTATACATTTGTGTTTTCTACAAGCTTACTAGCTCTGGTAGCATAAACCTTTAGTTCATGATACATCATACCTAGTACTATCAGGTGGCTTAAAGCACAGGTTGAATTAACAAGATGGTACAGATTAATAGGACAGGCTCAGGCAGGTAGGCCTATAGACGATGTTAATTGATCATCATTCGTCATCCAATCAATTTTATTTTTACAGACTCTAGGCCTAGTTCACACCTACACAACAAATGTTCGGTCCGTGTGTGATGTCTGATTGCTGTTTGATTGCTGCTCCAATTCATTTTCAATGGGAGTCACATGGTTTGACCAAACATTTTTGTTTGATGAGGGGGGAGCAATCAGCAATCAGCGATCAAACACAAATGTTTGATTAAACCATGTGACTCCCATTGGAAAAGCATTGTGGTGGCCCAAAAAAACTAAAAAAACACCAAACATTGCTTGATTGGTGTTTGGTACGTGTGAATGAGGCCTTAGTCTTACCAACAAAATCCTTACATTAGCACCTACATTTTCATCAAGTCATCTTGACTTTGCTACTTCTTCAACAACTTCTAGAAGGTCCTTTTCACTCTTTAAGTGCCAAGTTGCTGAGCATCAACAAATATACAACAAATTGCAAATCAGCCAACCACCAACAAAAATAAATACAAAACTTGGCCTGAGTGAGTTTCAAATATTAAAGCCAAATAAAATGGATAACTAAACAAATTAAGTTGAGAAACTTGAGACCGATACATCAAAAATGTGTCAGTGTCAGGAGGAATGTTTTGTGTTGTTGATGGGGGAATTCAGCTGAAAACAATAAAAAAATATAGCTGCAAGCAGCGATAAGGCGGGACCAAGAAAGAAGACGATACGCAATGAGAACAATATGCAGAAATGAGACTGACGAGCTGAGTTGTCTGTAACCGGGTTTGAACCAACAACCTTGCGGTCCAAGGGCAAGAGCTCTACTGACTGAGCTACACGGAGACAATCAGTTACTCCATTGTTAACAGGAAAATCATTCAGTGTTAGTTCAGCATAAGTACTCAAACTTTTAGAAATTAGCAGATCTACATGCGTACTGTACAGTACAGTACAGTAAATTACAGTACCATATGGTACAGTACAGTACAGTACAGCAGTTTGGTACAGTACAGTAAGGTATTACACTATTGCACTTATTACACTATTACACTTATTACACTATTACAAATTTAGACTTAAGCTATTTCACTATTACACTACTATTACACTATTACGCTTATTAGACTATTTCACTAACTTGTATCTCTATTATTGTGATGCCATGTCCTAGTGCCTGATGGGTCAAATGTAATCTACTTCAATTTCTATAGTTGAGTCATCACAAAACTTGCAGGACACAATGCATACACTGAGTTGTCATTAGCCGGATTTGAACACACAACCTTGTGGTCCGAAGGCGAGAGCTCTACCGACTGAGCTATGCACACACAGTCAGTTGACTCATTCTAAACAGTAACATCATCCAGTATTCATTTAGGTATTGGGTGCAGAAGAAGTTTCACAAAACAGCAATTTTCATTGGCTCATAAAAACAAAAATGTGCTACGATTATTTGTCCGTATAGGTCCAAAGTTCACGTGTAGAAGTTTTCGTGCATTTTTATCAAAGTTCCTGGGAGGAGATACATTTTAACTGTTTTTCATATAATTCAAAATGGCGGGTGATCTAAAGGTCAGGGGTCAAATGTCAGAACACGAAAGTTGTTCGGCATGAGGAGACACATATGTGTATCAAAGTGTCATTGCCAACGGTCAAACGGTTCATGAGATATGCATGTTCAATGTTTGCATTTTCAATTGAGTGCTATAGCGCCACCATTTGGCCAATCGTCATGGGCTTCGCATAGTCACCGTTTGGCATGGCCCTCTACCATGTTGACAAGTTTCGCGAAAACTGACTGCACAGTTCAGCCAGAACAGCTATTTTTGGCGGAAGGAGGAGAAGAAGAAGAAGGAGAAGAAGAAAAATAAACACAAAAACAATAAGTGACCAAAGTTACTACGTGACTTCTTGGTCCCTCAATAATGTTTGAGAACCACTGGTCTAGTGCAGTAGTGTTGGGTTATACTTTCATGGCACACATTGAAAAATAACCGGTTATATGTACCACACCATCTGTACGGAATAATTAACTTACCACAGTCAAATCAAATTATCCATATTCAAGCCCCAAATAACTTAACAATTCAAATTCAACTCAAATTGTTAAACACAAGAACAGTGTTTTATTTTTTGCAATTATGTCATGTCCAGGGAAACATTGTGGCAATGAGATTTTACAGAGAAAATAAGCTTTCACTGTAAAATTACAGTAAAGTTACATTTAGTTTTCAAAACTACAATACAATTGCAATGGAGAAACAAACAGGTGCACTTTTGAACCTTCTCTGAATTAAAGAGGATGTCTTCCAACGTTTGTTGTTAAAACAGTATGGGTGGAAACAATTACAGAGTTAAAAGAAAAGAAAAAGGAATTCAAAGTCTTCAGGGTGGTCCTTAACATTGGGGCAGTGAGAGGATTGGTTTATCAGCAGCTGTATTGTACCTAACATTTAGTCCCCAGATGTATTGGTAGGTTGAGATAGGAGACTAGTATCCTAATCAACTCTTAAAACGACATAATTGTGAAACTATGGACAGTTCTAAGGCAATATCTTATGAATTTCGTACATTTAGAAAAAGAGGAAGAATATTGCAAAAAAGCTGTAGCATTCTTCAGATTAAAACTCACCAATACTATTAACAGGACTGGATTCCGGGGACTGTACTCTGTGAATGTAACGACAACTGTGTGGTGTACGTGCAATATAAACGTTTTACAGTACAATTACAAAAAACCAGAGACCATACTGAATACTGTATGAAGGCATTTTGCCTCACAAAAGCTTCCAGCTCTAAACTAAGGCATTAAAAGACTAGGAATGCAGGACGACATACAGTAGGAACTTAACATAAATGCTGAGAAATCATCCAATCCATGTCCTTCATTATGGACCACTAAAATCCAAGTCTTGGACTACTAATTTATTTGAGTTTAGTAGAGATAAAAATCCCAGTATAGATACAATTTTAATGTAGGATGAGTAACAGTAAAATCTGAACAAACTGTTTTTATTAAGTTAACTCACAAGGTTCTTGAATGTATAGGCGGTAACGTCAATAGCATTAGTAGACCCATGTTTAACCGTTACGTGAACATAAAAAAGAAAAATAATTGCTTATCTTCGACTGTGCAAATCTGTCTGATGATCAGTCTACCTATTTTTTCAAAATAAACTGTAATCGTATTACCTTTCATCAGGAACTGTAACGAATCAGATTCACAGTAACCATTTTATGCAATCAAATTACTATAATCCCATAATGTATTCAATCACTCCCTGACCCTTATTACTCAAATTACTATATTTTGTTTTCTTTTTACCTCAGTGAGAAGCTACAGTACATTTCAAGGCACATTCAAATCAATCTTCAAAATAAATAAAACAAATGTTTTTTGGTCACATCAGTCAAAGCAATAATACAGTCTTATGGACAAAGAGGCAGAATATTGTGAACTTCTTACATGTTCATTGGCAAATCAGTTTTCAACTGCAGCTACATAACATTACAAGATCATGTCACTGAGAAAGGCCTATAAGACTGTGTTCACACCAGCACGGTGACAAAGAGACAGGCTACTACAATACAGTAAGTCATTGCCAATGGAAGCCAGCAACATGAAGCTACAAAGTGACACCGGACATGTGTACAGTTGGAGGCCATCGATATTGTCCTTTTCTTTTTGCTGAGGTTTGCGTGATCTGCGCAAAAGGACAGTTAACCCATTTTGGGCGGGAACCCCTTTTGGTGTTTTAAACATGTTATAATTTAGCTATTGAAAAATAGCAGATCTACAAGCTCATAGCGAGCTTGTAGGTCTGCTATTTTTGAAAAATCGTGAAAATATTTATTTCAGAAAACTGGAGGATTTTTTTACATTTTGAGGTCAGGCCTAAATGGGTCAAATGATAAGGGACAATATCGGTGGCACCCAACTGTATAGTTCCATGACGGGCATGATGTGCTACAAATCAAAGTTGAGACGACGTCAACCTTTTATCAGCACTCCGAAGAAGTTGTGAAACGTCATTCATAATATGCTTTTGTTTCACCGTTTCCACTTCCCTCCTCTCTTGACACCATTCCTGCTCAGCTCCGTGAATGGAAGAAAAACGTATTCTTGCCGACCGTTAACCAGTTCCATGTGCAATTTACACTTTAACCTTTCATGTACTTATGAAGTGTGGCTTGAGCAACACTTCAACAGCGAGTGGGCAGCAATGTAGCTGGCCTCACTTGACCGTTTGTAGCTTTGTTGCTGCTAGGTTCAACGGAGTAAAAGGCTGAGCCATATATTAATAAGAATAACTTCTACATTCCCACCAAAATGAGCAGGTATTTCACACTAATCTGTCTTCACAGTAAACTGCTAATACAAAAGGAAAATGCAGTATTATTCATTCAAGGCACATCATGTACAGTGCATCATTGCATCTCCGAGGCTAGATGTGGCCATCCATCACACCATTATGATACCCAACAGCTTGGTCGCAATCATGTAAAAGCATTCAAAAGGCAAGCTTTGGTCTTAAAAGGTTATGGACAAGGACAAACTGAGCACACGGAGACGGTAACCCAGGTAAGATAAGATAAGGACAACGGCCACGTTCAAAAATGTTTCAAAAAGGTGTAGTCCATATCCGATATTTATATTTGCATATTATTAGTGGGGGGAAAAATATGTCTTCATCTTAGAATTCCAGGCCCACAGAAGTGAAACAGGCAAAAAATAAAAATAAACAATCCTTGGTTCCAGGCCTAATCATTCTTCAGTTCAACCGACCTGTAAGGAGCAGCAGTGGAGCTTGCTGAAACCCGTAACTGGACCTGGTCTACTGGTAGAGTAGAGGGAGCTACACCATCATTGTTGACCAGAGCACCATAGGAGAAGGAGGGACCATTGTAGTCTGGCTGAACCACCAGACCTTTGTCGTGGATAGTCGGGATACCTGGTAATGGAATGTAGGTACAGTATGTACAGTGTGTTCAATGGGACTGAGGCTTGTATTACTGCCGAGTTCGGACAGTACATCACTGAAATGAAACACATTCTATCCTTTGATACATGCGAATAGTTCGTACTAACCTCGTGCCATGTCCATGGTGACATATGGCTCAAAGGCCTTGGCCCTTTTCTTGCTCTTAGTGATGAGGAAAACCCCCAGGAAACAAGTTGCACATCTACACACACACACACACACACCAGAGAGCACACAGTGTTTGCAATTTTGCACAGTACACGGCAGTGTGCACATACTGTACATACATGTAGAATTTGGAACCATGCACACAGCACCTTCAAGCACTTCAAAGTGTACTATTATTAATGTACATAATATGCTTATATGTTTTCCTTTCCCTTTTACTTACTACTGTTCTTAATTATCTCTTTGTTATTGTCGTTATTGGTGCTACAAAGTTGAGGATCTGAGAGCAACACATTTTGTTCTGTGTACTCATTTATGAGATGTAACAACTTTTAACTTGAATTTGTTATAGGGCCAATAAATACAAAAGGTATTTAGTTTTTTGTCTTTGTTTTGTTTTTGTAATGTATTGTTACTGCCTGCCCCCTTTCCCCAAAGGGTATCCGGAATGCTCGCCGACCTCACACAGGGGCAGTTGTATAATTTATTTTACTTAGAATAAGGTTAGAAATAAGCTTAGGCATAGATTTACTGGGTTAGGAATAGGGTTAGGCACCATTTTGAGTTTAAGGCATCTACCCACATATTGTACAATCATATCACATTAAACATTCATAATCTCTTTGTAGAAATACTTCTTGGTAATGTTAAATCTCGATGCGTGCGAAGGGCGTCCATTTCTTAATAAATTGCTAATTTTGTAGCCTCACCAAATAAGTAATTTCTTCCATGTCTCTAATTACTTTTACTTTATTCAGCCATTGTTCGTGGGTTGGAGGGTGTTTACCTAGCCAATTTATTGTGATAGTCTTTTTGGCCGCTGTTAACAATATCTGGAACACCTTTTTCCTACCTTCAAACCCAGTCGGCACTACTCCTAGAATAGCCGTCTTGAAGGGGTGACTGTGTTTTGAGGCGAGCTTTTCAGTATTCCCCAAAAGGACCACAATGGAAACAAGCCTACGGGCTTCCTTGTGTATTACTATTTATCCTTCTGAATTAATTTCTGTAGTATTATCTACTGTACGAAGGAAGATCACTCACCCCAATACAAACATACAGATGTGAAGAGCATCTTCATGGTTGAACTCTAGATAAAATACAGCTCCTGGAGGGGAAAAGAAGAAAAGTAAACCAACATGCATTTAGGGTTACTAGTGCATACGTGCCAGTGTATTTACACGCGTGAGTGTGTGTCCTAGAGATGCTGCATGGCCTCAGACCGGTGTTGATGTGCTGGTGTTGTGTATTTGTGTTGTGTTAATGTCATTCATAGTCTGCACTGCACTCACTGTCAGCTATAGCTAGGTAGGTACGTTATTCATCCCAGAGGGGAAATTAAAGTGCAAAGCCCAAACCACACCAATGATTCACCATGCAACTCCTTGCAACTACGTGTGACAGAATGGTGCTTTAACTTGTCGACATATCACACACGCGCGCCGAGGTGCATCGAGCTGCAACGGATGTCTGTTTCCACACACACACACACACACACACACACACACACACACACACACACACACACACACACACACACACACACACACACACACACACACACACACACACACACACACACACACACACACACACACACACACACACACACACACACACACACACACACACACACACACACACACACACACACACACACACACACAGGTGTCCTTCATCAGATACACACAGGAACAATAACTGGGTTGGGCTTTACAGCAGCTCTCATAGAGACATCAATAAAAACTAATAATATAAAACATCTAAGCATAGTCAAAACAACAGACCAGACACTACTAAGAGTCCAATGAATAGAAGGTAACTGGATGAACAGTTATCAATATACACAACGGAGACACATACCGTCACAGATATTTGTGGAATTGATTGATAGATGAAAGATCTTGTCACTCACCAGCTATGATGGCAAAGAAGGTGGAGAGGATGTAGTTCACACTCGTGATCAAAGAGGCGTCGTAAAGTATACAAGCTTGGGAGAGAAACCTATTGTGAAGAAGAAAAGGGAGACTTAATTAAGTATTATTTCACCAGTAAAGTTGATGTAAATAATCGGTTTTATATAAACATTATTATGTAGACTTGAACCAATGACCTAGTCGTGAGATGATTTTTCTTTTGTTTCTGCCATTTAATTCTGTAGAGAATACACGATAATGTTCAATATCAAAGTGCTTGGAAATGTATCTATTCTATGTGTATTTCAGCCTTGGTTAATCTCAAAAGAATAGACCTGTGCTATAGTAACTGCCATTCACTGACAGCTCTTCTGTGTTGATAGTCTAGTCCATTGGTTCTTAATGTGGGGTCCGTGGACCACAAGGGTCCTTGAGGGGGTTCCAGGGGGTCCCCAGCTAAATATGGATGAATACGTAAGTGTCCGCTTTGTTCTATTTGTACACTGAATATTAAATTAACTATAAAGGATTTTACAGTGTAAATTTGGGTCCCAACGATGAGAATCTTATCATATGGGGTGGGGTGCGTGGCCTAATGCATATCAAACTGGGTCCTTTAAATTACAAAGAATCGCTGGTCTAGTCGACTGGTAGCCTAGATAGCATGTTATGTAGACAGATGCCAGGTCATTATTGACCTGGCATCCTATAGTGTTTATAGTTTCAATGATTTTCTTTAGATATTCTGCTGTTAGACTGATGATAGGTTCTTGGTTTGCTTTGATCCTACATCCTACTTGACTATTTCTATGGAGTTGTGTTGTCCTTGCTTACTGTAAATTGTTCTGGATTAATCCCAAATAGTGTCACGGTCATCTGTATGTATCCGAAGCCACTCACCTGGCTTGGAAGACAACAGAAGCCACCATGCAGACAAACATGACATAGAAGATGGGGTACGTGAGCTGCATGGTGCCCTCGACGCTCAGGACCACCATTCCCGACACTGCCTTCACTGCAATGACCGTCACAGAGCCTATGCAGAGGAAGACAAGAATGTTGTGCTGTTTGTGAAACAAGCTTGTAAATATCTGAAAACCCCTTACTTGTATTGTAAATAAGGTAAGAGAGACCCTACGGCTGTGCTGTTTGTGTGTGGAACGAGCTTCTAAATTGTCTTTCTTACCTGGATCTCCTAACCCCCCCCCCCACACACACACACACACACACCTCTTCTTCCCTTTCTTTTGTTTTCGTGGAAAAATAACATGATGGGAACTATGCACAAAAACGAATCAATCACCCACTTTTTTTACTTGTAAAACTGTGATGTGGTAATAAAGACGAGAAAGATAATTCTGAAGGTACAGTCATGCACAGAGACATACATGGATACAAAAACAATCCATGAGTATGTAGCGCCTCCGTATTGTATAAACAACCGCATCCGCTACTTAACATTTACATTGGTTAAAATAACATTTCATTCATTAAAATAAGATTGCAGCTTTAATCTCGTTTTCCCCACATACTGCATCTCTTTACAGTTTAGGCTTTGTGTCCGTTCAATATTCAAACTGTGGTAATAACCCATTATGGTTCAATCTATTACAATAAAGTATGACTTTATGGAGAGTATAAAGTTGTCTGTGTGATGGTGGAGTCTCACCCAGCAGAGCCACCAGCAGAAGAATGATAATGAGGTAGTTAGAGCCACGTTGTTTATAGAAGTACAGCAGTACACAGAACGCGATAATCTCCAGGAGCTGTCAATGAAACAACAAAACCATTAACAACAGTCCTAGTTTAGTTTATACTGTATGTTGTCTTACGATAGTGTCGCATGCCGAAAATATCCCATGTACAACTACAAGCTAGAGTTTTTACCTATGACATGCCCAGAATAGGGAAACCAGGTTGAAAGTGCGTAACAACCAAATGCTTATTAATGCAGCAACTGTCATCTTTCATAAAAGCACAGTTTAACTCCACAGAAAATATAATAAGACCAGGATGGTAGAGCCAAATAGGAATGTGATCTATATTGTTCTGGCTCAATGATCATTTCTATATTGATTCTGTCGGGTTAATAATTCATATACTGTATTAAGTGTCAAAAAATAAACATACATTTCTAGGTAATAGTCCTTGGTCCTTATTATAATAGTTAGCACGTAGCAGAGGTCAGATGGGGAAGGATGAGGAAATGGAGGGTTTTTGACAGCTTGCATGGAAAGCCAATTCCTTACCAGATACAGAAGGACAGGCCATCCTACAAGGTGTTTCACAATGTTCTCTGCTTTGGGTTTTTCATGAGCATTTGGTCCAAAGGTAATAAAGAGGTAGGTTCCTCCTATAGTCAGGACACAGCCCAGGATCGACAGTCCATACCGCTCTGGAATAATATTCAGTATAGATTTATTACTGGAAACCTCATTATGTCCAACATTATGCCTTTTCAGGATTCAAAAACGGTGTTTCGAGCTTGCAAATCAGCTACTTTTGATGCTTGTGTGACGATGTAGTATGATTAAGTACAAAAAATATATAAAAGTTAGAATATGGAGATAAGGTTTCTGCCCCACGACAACTATACTACTACCATGCATAGTATCCACACAGGCTACAAGGTAATGTAGAGTAGCTGATATTAAAAACAATAGTAGATAGATGCAGTCTAACAACTATATATATATATATATATATATATATATATATATATATTATGTAATTTGGGTATATAACAAAATGTGAGAATGTCTTTGCTTACAACAACATATGCTTGAATAAGAGATTGTTCCAAACTTAAAAATAATGTTGACCCCTTGTGAAGCAGTGTACACCAGAGAGAGACAGATGGAAAGAATTTGCATCATTTGCATAAGTGACGGAATTAGTTTCAGAATTTACATAAGAGTGACAGCGGAGTGCCCCTGCAAGATCATTTTCACCAGACTTGCTGAACTTACTTGCAATCTCTTTTGGTTTAGATTTCTCCCGCAGAAAAATAATACCCAAAATCGAGCTTGCTGAAAAGAGCACAACAACATGCATTCACAAGTTATTCAAAAAGCTGATTTGCTTAGAGGTCAAAGAAGTGTGCTACAAAAGCAACTGTGAATGCTTAGAAATGACAAAGCTACTGAGAGTAGCTAAATGACACCAATTGTTAACATGATCTATCACAAAACACCACAGAATATTTAGGGACCGTGAAATTTTGCATGACACAAATACTCACCAATGACAGACACAGCATTAAGCGGTGCTATGAGAGAGAGAGGAGCAAAGGCGTATGAAACAAAGTTGGTTCCTTCTCCTATGAAGGTCAACAGAAGACCAAACCACCAGGTTTTAGTTCGATAAAAAGAACGGGGGTCCTTGGTTCCAGCTAGCGTCACATAACTGTGTTTCTGCAGAGGAAAGACAAGCAAACCCATTAACAGGACAGTCTGTGGAATATGAACTGGAGCTACATCTAAACAGGTGACCCCCAAAATAATCTTTTTTGAACTGGGGACCGACCCCCACTCTGACAAGCACGAATTGTACGCATTACATTTAGTTTGACTCGGTTCCACAGATTAATATTGTGAAAATAGCCGAACTACAAGCTCACAACACCTCGCACTTGTGAGCTTGTAGATTGGTTATTTTCACGTTTGCCTCTTTTTTACCTAATATTTCACAATTTGGTATTAAAAAGGTCTTAAAAGACATTAAATTGTCACTTAAGAAAAATGCAGACACCCATGTATACACTTAAACTGTATGTTGGTTTCATTACTGTTCAGTGAGAAAACAATGTTGCACATAAAGCTAATTATCTGGGGACCCTGCAAAAAATAATTCAACATCCAGTTTTGGAACCACTGCAATCTGCAGTAGAAGACAATATGCTTACAGAATGCAACCATGTGACTTTAAATCACTGGATCTCAAAGTGAGGTCTGGGCGGACCTGGGCTAAATATAAATACATATTTACATATCCTCTCCTCCCCTAGTTGATGCAATATATTTTTAAATGGAGGGTCCGCAACTAAATACATATCAATTTAATGTCAATGGATATTTTGTCTTATCTTAAGTTTTTTTCTGAATTGATCCTATAAGATGGTGACACAAACTGAACAGAAATGGAATACCCATTACACTTAACATAACCTCCAAAATGGATGGCAAATGTATTCATTTTACATAAATACAAATATACATCAGGGCTAGTCATAATGAGAACCATGGAGGTTATAAGAAGAGTGAGCTACAGCCCCATGGCTACAGCACATACCTGAACACTTAGAGAAATGCTGACCAGCACATTTCCGAAAAGAGCCAGCAAGGTGCCGATGAGATTTTCCTGAAATTATAATTTAATTAAAAATACATAGTTACTTTTCACTTTTCTCCTACATTATATTTGCATTTCATATAGCCCTAGAATGGCAGTGATATTACATACATTTCATGTAGGCTATCTGAATTCTGAATACAGAAAGTTTTAACTTTTTTGATACATTAAGCGAACAGACGTGTTGACAGACAGGACAGACAGGGTCGCATCGCAGCGACGCATCCTTATTGTCTCACCGTGTAGGAGTTGTGGTCGCTTATTTGGCTCAATAATTCCATTCTGACGGACAGGTTGAGCTCTCAACAGCAGCCACACATTTTAAACCACAGATTCCTCATGGTTTCGTTCCGTTTCTGTTTTTATGTATTTATTTATTTTACAGCGGCGTCTCTGTCACAATAATACAGCGAACGCCATCTTTCTTGGTGTTGTTGATGTCAGCACTGTTCTTTTGGCAAATCTAGTGAGCAAATATAAGACTTCCGGTGGACGATCTCTTCAAAATAAGAGTACCCTCTAGAGTATTGAAAAAAAGTTTAATTTGCACATTAAAACTACAAATGAAGCATTTAAATGATGCTATATGATGCTATAAGACACACATTATGTTTCTGTGTAAAAATAAGTAATTAAATAACGTAAAAAAGTTATCTAAATGGATAAATGCTATTCACTGGAGTGCATGGACTTTATAAAGTGGACACTGGACAAAAATCCCTGCTATGTATCGACTAGTGTGACATACGCACATGTCCGTGGAGACCTCCTCTACAACACCATACTGTCCGCTAAGCAGCAGAGGTGTAAAACAAAAATTGGCACGCCATACAGCGAGGTGAAACATAAAAAGATGTCCCATTTCCAGACTAAAGTCAACTAAAGTGGACACTGGACAAAAATCCCTGCTATGTATCGACTAGTGTGACATACGCACATGTCCGTGGAGACCTCCTCTACAACACCACACTGTCCGCTAAGCAGCAGAGGTGTAAAACAAAAATTGGCACGCCATACAGCGAGGTGAAACATTAAAAGATGTCCCATTTCCAGACTAAAGTCAACTAAAGTGGACACTGGACAAAAATCCCTGCTATGTATCGACTAGTGTGAAATACGCACATGTCCGTGGAGACCTCCTCTACAACACCACACTGTCCGCTAAGCAGCAGAGGTGTAAAACAAAAATTGGCACGCCATACAGCGAGGTGAAACATAAAAAAAATTCCCATTTCCAGACTAAAGTCAACTAAAGTGGACACTGGACAAAAATCCCTGCTATGTATCGACTAGTGTGACATATGCACATGTCCGGGGAGACCTCCTCTACAACACCACACTGTCCGCTAAGCAGCAGAGGTGTAAAACAAAAATTGGCACGCCATACAGCGAGGTGAAACATAAAAAGATGTCCCATTTCCAGACTAAAGTCAACTAAAGTGGACACTGGACAAAAATCCCTGCTATGTATCGACTAGTGTGACATATGCACATGTCCGGGGAGACCTCCTCTACAACACCACACTGTCCGCTAAGCAGCAGAGGTGTAAAACAAAAATTGGCACGCCATACAGCGAGGTGAAACATAAAAAATGTCCCATTTCCAGACTAAAGTCAACTAAAGTGGACACTGGACAAAAGTCCCTGCTATGTATCGACTAGTGTGACATACGCACATGTCCGTGGAGACCTCCTCTACAACACCACACTGTCCGCTAAGCAGCAGAGGTGTAAAACAAAAATTGGCCCGCCATACAGCGAGGTGAAACATAAAAAGATGTCCCATTTCCAGACTAAAGTCAACTAAAGTGGACACTGGACAAAAATCCCTGCTATGTATCGACTAGTGTGACATACGCACATGTCCGGGGAGACCTCCTCTACAACACCACACTGTCCGCTAAGCAGCAGAGGTGTAAAAAATTAATTGGCACACCATACAGCGAGGTGAAAGGTAAAAAAATATCCCATTTCCAGACTAAAGTCAACTAAAGTGGACACTGGACAAAAATCCCTGCTATGTATCGACTAGTGTGACATACGCACATGTCCGTGGAGACCTCCTCTACAACACCACACTGTCCGCTAAGCAGCAGAGGTGTAAAACAAAAATTGGCACGCCATACAGCGAGGTGAAACATAAAAAGATGTCCCATTTCCAGACTAAAGTCAACTAAAGTGGACACTGGACAAAAATCCCTGCTATGTATCGACTAGTGTGACATACGCACATGTCCGTGGAGACCTCCTCTACAACACCACACTGTCCGCTAAGCAGCAGAGGTGTAAAACAAAAATTGGCACGCCATACAGCGAGGTGAAACATAAAAAATGTCCCATTTCCAGACTAAAGTCAACTAAAGTGGACACTGGACAAAAATCCCTGCTATGTATCGACTAGTGTGACATACGCACATGTCCGTGAAGACCTCCTCTACAACACCACACTGTCCGCTAAGCAGCAGAGGTGTAAAACAAAAATTGGCACGCCATACAGCGAGGTGAAACATAAAAAAAGTCCCATTTCCAGACTAAAGTCAACTAAAGTGGACACTGGACAAAAATCCCTGCTATGTATCGACTAGTGTGACATACGCACATGTCCGGGGAGACCTCCTCTACAACACCACACTGTCCGCTAAGCAGCAGAGGTGTAAAAAAAATTATTGGCACACCATACAGCGAGGTGAAAGGTAAAAAAATATCCCATTTCCAGACTAAAGTCAACTAAAGTGGACACTGGACAAAAATCCCTGCTATGTATCGACTAGTGTGACATACGCACATGTCCGTGGAGACCTCCTCTACAACACCACACTGTCCGCTAAGCAGCAGAGGTGTAAAACAAAAATTGGCACGCCATACAGCGAGGTGAAACATAAAAAATGTCCCATTTCCAGACTAAAGTCAACTAAAGTGGACACTGGACAAAAATCCCTGCTATGTATCGACTAGTGTGACATACGCACATGTCCGTGAAGACCTCCTCTACAACACCACACTGTCCGCTAAGCAGCAGAGGTGTAAAACAAAAATTGGCACGCCATACAGCGAGGTGAAACATAAAAAATGTCCCATTTCCAGACTAAAGTCAACTAAAGTGGACACTGGACAAAAATCCCTGCTATGTATCGACTAGTGTGACATACGCACATGTCCGTGAAGACCTCCTCTACAACACCACACTGTCCGCTAAGCAGCAGAGGTGTAAAACAAAAATTGGCACGCCATACAGCGAGGTGAAACATAAAAAAAGTCCCATTTCCAGACTAAAGTCAACTAAAGTGGACACTGGACAAAAATCCCTGCTATGTATCGACTAGTGTGACATACGCACATGTCCGGGGAGACCTCCTCTACAACACCACACTGTCCGCTAAGCAGCAGAGGTGTAAAAAAAATTATTGGCACACCATACAGCGAGGTGAAAGGTAAAAAAATATCCCATTTCCAGACTAAAGTCAACTAAAGTGGACACTGGACAAAAATCCCTGCTATGTATCGACTAGTGTGACATACGCACATGTCCGTGGAGACCTCCTCTACAACACCACACTGTCCGCTAAGCAGCAGAGGTGTAAAACAAAAATTGGCACGCCATACAGCGAGGTGAAACATAAAAAATGTCCCATTTCCAGACTAAAGTCAACTAAAGTGGACACTGGACAAAAATCCCTGCTATGTATCGACTAGTGTGACATACGCACATGTCCGTGAAGACCTCCTCTACAACACCACACTGTCCGCTAAGCAGCAGAGGTGTAAAACAAAAATTGGCACGCCATACAGCGAGGTGAAACATAAAAAAAGTCCCATTTCCAGACTAAAGTCAACTAAAGTGGACACTGGACAAAAATCCCTGCTATGTATCGACTAGTGTGAAATACGCACATGTCCGTGGAGACCTCCTCTACAACACCACACTGTCCGCTAAGCAGCAGAGGTGTAAAACAAAAATTGGCACGCCATACAGCGAGGTGAAACATAAAAAAAATTCCCATTTCCAGACTAAAGTCAACTAAAGTGGACACTGGACAAAAATCCCTGCTATGTATCGACTAGTGTGACATATGCACATGTCCGGGGAGACCTCCTCTACAACACCACACTGTCCGCTAAGCAGCAGAGGTGTAAAACAAAAATTGGCACGCCATACAGCGAGGTGAAACATAAAAAGATGTCCCATTTCCAGACTAAAGTCAACTAAAGTGGACACTGGACAAAAATCCCTGCTATGTATCGACTAGTGTGACATATGCACATGTCCGGGGAGACCTCCTCTACAACACCACACTGTCCGCTAAGCAGCAGAGGTGTAAAACAAAAATTGGCACGCCATACAGCGAGGTGAAACATAAAAAATGTCCCATTTCCAGACTAAAGTCAACTAAAGTGGACACTGGACAAAAGTCCCTGCTATGTATCGACTAGTCACACTAGTCGATACATAGCAGGGATTTTTGTCCAGTCCTCTGCTGCTCATATGCGGGGAAGAATCTTCAGTGAATCTCCGCTATGAGGCTGGCCAAGCCAGGCTACCCCAACTCCCCATTCTCAATATTATCCCCACTTAGACCTGTTTGACTTAAAAGGTAGAGCTAGGGTTTTTTTGTTTAAACAAAAAGTTTTTTGTTAAAGGTTAAATCACTAAATTCTGATTCTAAACTGCTCTTTAATAAACAGATTCAGAAGATACATGTTCAGGTAAGTGACAACCTTTCAGGAAGGAGCCATTTATCAGTTTAACATTTAAAGTGTTCCAGTTCCAAATTTGTCTGCTCTTTTCTTTGTGTCATCATCACTTACAATTCCACTTGTTTAATCTGTATCCTGACTGCATGCATTCTCTATCCTGTTTGGATAAAATTAGTATCCCGACCTGTTCAATAATAAAAAGCTGGAGAGACATGGAGATTTCCCTTAGGGGCTCCGTAGACTAGAGACTCCTGTTACTGAACAAACACTATACAGAAATCAATGATGTATCATGTTGCATAGTCACCCACTCACCCCTCAACCCCCATGTTGCTTCAGTGGATCAGCAGCAGTGGCCACTGGCCAGTGTGTGGATATTTTAGACAGCTCCCAGCCTGGAGTCCCAGGTGTGAGGGTGAAGCAAAGGTGTTGCTAAAAAAGAACAGCATGCATGCACGCTCACTGTCGCTCACTCGCTCAGTCAACCTAAATAAAAGTTAAAAACAGGAATAGAATTGGCAAGGAGGAGACATATCTGATCTCTCTCACACAGGCAAACACTGTCATCTCAAGGTAGTAGGAAAACATGGTAGACAGCAATGGAAATTCATTGAAAAGGATGGTCTTCAATTGCAAAAGGTTAAGTAGCTGAAGATCTTGCGTGCAAAACAAACAAACAAATAAAATCACACCCGTGTGTAGTAAGTGGTGCAACTCCGTGCGGGGGTCCCGGGGGGGGGGGGGGGGGGGGGGGGGTTCCAGACCCACAGGAACGCACCCAGGGTGCCGGCCCGATTCCGGCGAGCCGCCCCGCGTCCGAAACGGTTGAGAAATATGACAGAGTTACCGTCCCTCTACTGTACCCTCTACTGTATACTTACTATACTGTCACTGTACTGTACTGGCACACCTGAAAACTGAAATCACCATACAGTTAATATGTGCGTGTGTGTTTGTGTGTGTGTTAGGTTGCGCACAGGTGGTGAAAAACAACCATGCTGTTTTCTTGCTCAGACATACCCAGGCAGCCAGCCAGCCACCCACACACACACATAGTCACTTAAGGAGGTCACCAGAGATTTCGACCCAGGACAACTCGCCCAACCGCAAATTCGAGTCCGTTCGACCCGTTTTTACCGGGTCGAATTATCTTTACTTTACTTTACTTTATTTGTTGTGAGGTGATCAAAAGGAAATAGGCAGAAGCTAAAAGCTTATGATAGCCTATCCTCCTTAAACATGATTAAGGACACGGTCATATGCTGTGTACATATTCACCTTGTAAACAAAATGTAAGTAAGATGAAATATGCAATATAAATGAAATCCCAATTATAATATTTGCATCTCATATATGATGCCTAATTCTCCATATTCAAGATTTAAGATGGGGAACATATGTTGGAGGGGGGTACAGCATTGTGTAAACAGAGCTATGTTACATTGTGTCGTTCTATATGGGAGAATAAAATGAGTGCAAGAATAATTGTCAGACAACACAGAGCTGCTGCTAATGTGTAGACTGAACGTCACTTTATGACTGAATGACAAAATAATCATTTCCATAACACATACAAATAATATAGTGTATTCAAATCACAGCATACAATCAATAAAGGCATTACCATTATAGCTATAACTTTTCTTATATATCATACTTTTATACTTCATGTGATTATTCACAAAACCCCACTAGCAAAAAACGTCATACTCTGCTATGGGGATGAGGATGGTGGCTGCTAGCCTTAGGAATGTGATCGTTGATGGCCTGTGTCTCTGTGTCTCTGTGGGTGGCTCCCTTTAGCCTCCATTAGCCTCCATTAGCTTTGTAATTGTTTGGTAAATAAAAACACCAACACAATAATTGTTTGGTAAATCAATGTACATATTATTATTATTATGTCTCTGTCTCTCTCTCTCTCTCTATGTCTCTCTCTGTCTCTCTCTCTCGCGGTCCGGGTCGAAAAGTCAGGTCCAAGCGGGTCGAGAGCGGGTCGAATGGTCCGGGTCGAATCGTCCTGGGTCGAAATCTCTGGTGACCCTTAAGGAAGTGGTTTGCACGACTTAAAAAGTACAGCCTATTCAAGATCACTCTTTACTTCCAAAAGCACTGCATAAGCATACTGAGATGGCTGGGGGGGGGGGGGGGGGGGGGAGTGGCACACTTTAGCATTTTTCTTTAATTGGTCAAGAAAAAAAACACCTGGTAGGGTGCCCTTGGCTTAGACAAACTGACCCAACATAAAAATTGTTATTCTCTGCCATCTGCCGAGAGAGCCAAGTTCCAGGTGACCGAAATTCCCGAATGTTTATGCAAATCAACTCATTAATATTTAAATGATCAATTACTATTCAGACACCTGAATAAAAGAGCCAATCAATACTTGGCACTCGGAGGTGGTGGCGTGCAAAACATATTTAATTGTCTGCAGGATTGACCTTTACAGTGGGGAATTGAAGGATTCATGGTTGTAGTGTAGTCCTACCTCGTGTTAGGTAGGAAAAAGGGGAGGGGGGTATACAAAGCAAAGTAAAGAGAGAGTAAAGAGCGACGTGGAAAGCCCCGTGGCTCCTGGGATACTGAGGCTTCAACTTTACATTTGGCTGAATTGTCCACCAGATGTCAGTATATAACCAGTACAATGCTGGACATGTTGGCCTAGTGGTCAGCACACTAAGATCTCCAACTGCCTATCTAATAAATAAGCCTACAGTTACCTACTAGAAATTCGGCTATAATGGATCTAAAGAAAAGCAACTAATTTACATATGTGCAATCAGTTTTTAATATTCCCTCACGTTTTTTCACTAAACAATGTGTTAATGTTGGTTTAATGTGTTAATGTTGGTTTAAACTTTAAACTTTAAACCAACATGTTGATGTAGTTCAAATATTCATGATTTGCTTGCCTGATTTTGTCTAAGATTATCATCAAGGCATCAGTAAAATATGATATATCATGTATTCTTCCAATCAGCCATTAACAGTTTTAACGGTAACTACTAAATCATTAACATTGATTAAAACAAGTGTAAGTTAACAAGTGTAAGTTCTCACCAACCAATCCCCCCTTCCAGTTCTCTCTTTTATCTCTCCCACAGGCCCTCTCCCAGCCTCTGCCCGTCGTGTTGCATTGCATATACTGTAGCACATCCTGTGAGCCCTATTGCGCTGGAGCTTTATTTTCCCACCTCACCCCACCCTCGGCTCCTGATCTCTTAACCCCCCCACCCACTCAACAAAATTGCTATTCCTAATTTTAATTTACTACAGTTTTATACGTTAGGCTTAGGTACACTATGTATACATTGGGGGTATGGTTAGGGTGAGAGCAGTTATAGTTAGGCTACAAAAAGTAAAAGTAAAAGTACGTAAGTAAGTACAAAAAAGTGTGTGTGTGTGTGTGTGTGTGTGTGTGTGTGTGTGTGTGTGTGTGTGTGTGTGTGTGTGTGTGTGTGTGTGTGTGTGTGTGTGTGTGTGTGTGTGTGTGTGTGTGTGTGTGTGTGTGTGTGTGTGTGTGTGTCTAGTTATGGTCGCTTGCTGTGCCGTTGTCTCCTTAGCCAGACACATGCTAGTTACAGTAGATGTTTCTGTGTAATCCCTCTCACCCCCAAGTGAGAGGGATGGTGGACCTGGTGGTCTGTGTTCACCAGCTCTTCAGTTATCTAAACCCATCAGAGATGAGAGAACACATCTTCGAGGCAGCCGAAAGTTGTGTAAAACTAGCAAATCAGACCTGTCCCACTATCATTCAATCTTCCCTGCTGTCTCCCTCTCATTATCCACTACTAACAGTCCTATTTCTATTCAGTCCTCTGCCTCTTAACCATGGAAGATCTTCCTCCTTAACCCCCCTCCACTGCCCCTCATCCCTCTTTGCTGAAGCTCTCTACACCCACTTTGATAAGGTTAAGAGAAGCTCTTTCTTACCACTAATGCTAACCCCAGCCAGCATGTCATGCCAGTACTCCTTCTCTCTCCTATCTCCAGATGAGGTCCTCAAACTGATGTCATCTACCTGCTAGACCGACCACCTGTCCTGTAGACCCCATACTTGATCTGCCAGACCAGTGCCCCTGATCTACAACCACTCATTAGTACCACCATCAACAATCCTTAACGTCAGGCAGCATCACATCTGCCTTAAAGTTAGCCAGAGTTAGCTCCCACAGAAACCAATTTTTGTCTATCTTTCCAAAACTGGAATTAGCTCTTTCTCTAACTCTCGCAGAACAACCTTTTGGATCACAACCAGTCAGTATTCAAACCTGCCCATTCCACTGAAACGGCACTTCTTGCAGTCACATACAGTATGCACTCCAACTCCATGCTGCCCTCTCTGCCTCAAGTGTGGCACTATAGTGGTTGTCCTGCTACATGACGATCAGACCTGCTCTCATAGCACTGTTACAGTATTCTGATAACACCCACTTCTGTTTTTTCAGATTTCCTAGAAACCTCGCCCACACACTCTCTGAGGGAGTTCAATGGAGCAATCCGGAAGTGGATCTGTTCGTCGTAGACCCTTATTCGTCATAGACCCCTACCTCCCGAACACAAGGTCGCACAGGTAGGCTACTGTATGCTGCAAGTTTATTGCTGCTCGGCAACAGTGTTAAATACTTCAAATGGTCATACTTCGGTGACCATTGCTCTGATGAGCGTAACATAGGATTATAGGTTTGAAGGCTGCGTAGTGTCCTGAAACCGAATATTTAAAAACCTCAGAATAAAGGGTATTTATTGAACATAGTATATTATACCAGTAACTGTAAGACGGCCTGAGGGCGAGAAGCGACCTTGCCCTAAATGGGCGGCAGACTGCTAGGCTGGCGCTTTGGCATGGGGGGTCAGATCAACATATGGAATGTCAGAACAGGTCAGCTCCATATATGGAGATCTAAGGGTAGCAGCGGGGGCAGTGTCTTGAGTGTACAGGGTTTGATGAGGTCTGGCCATATATGGAGCGTGTCTTGAGTGTACAGGGTTTGATGAGGTCAGATCAACATTATGGAATGTCAGAACAGGTCAACTCCATATATGGAGATCTAAGGGTGGCAGCGGGGGCAGTCTCTTGAGTGTATAGGGTTTGATGAGGGCTCAGGTAGGGCCAGGCCTTAATTTCCGGGCCTGTTGAATAGACAAGTATCAGTCTAAACTTTAGACTGATACTTGTCTATTCAACAGGCCCGGAAGTGGGGAAGATCAACATATGGAATGTCAGAACAGGTCAGCTCTATAATTAGAGATCTAAGGGTTTGAGGTAAGATGTAGAGTTGCTGGCCAGCTCCATATATGCAGATCTATAGGTGATGATCCAGTCTTCTCCATGTATGGCTATCCAGGGTTTGATGAGGTCAGTGTCGTGATCTTCATATATGGAGAAGGCCATATGGAGACGTGATGTCACAAGGCGTGATGTCACGTGGCGTGATGTCACGAAGTGATGAGGTCAGTGTCGTGATCTTCATATATGGAGAAGGCCATATATGGAGACGAGGCATGATGGACTGCCATATATGGAGGCGTGACATGTTTTGCAAGTTTTCATAGTAATCTGCGACCTAGTCGCAATAATTAAATATTAAAATATGTTTTGACACAGAATCAAATGTTTTATGATCATGATTCACCAGGAGCCTGGATGGCTTGGTTCCAGGCTTAAAATAATTTATATAAATATTTTCGGAAATCTCTGTGGTTTCTATTTCTAATGTCTATTGTTTGCACTCTATTTCCTTAACCATTTAGCCTGTTGTTTGTTGACTAGGGTTAATGCCACTTATAGTCACTGGATAAGAGCATCTGCTAAATACCTACAGTATAGATTGTATTGAGCGCACATTCATGGTTATCGTTGAGGGTAATAGCCCTCATGCATGCATACAGGCTGGTTGATATAAAGGGCTCATCTGTACAGACATATTGATGCAGACACATTGCAGACATGCACATAAGGACATTAGACACTGTCATATCACAGCTAAAGTGGTCAGTTGTGTGTCCTGAGTCGACTGTTCGGATCTGTTGAGACCTCTCTAAGAGGAGCGGCGTCCTTCTCTCACTGCTTTATCTGTCTCCCTGGAGCAGAAACGCTTGGATTACTTGGGGCCTGTTTGCTGGAGGAGGGAACAAAGAAAATAGTTTTAATTTTCTGCCCCTCTAATCCAATTATCCTGTCCTATCATCCTTCCATCCCTCCAGCTGGCATGCTTCACATCTCTCTCCCTTGTCTCTCTCTCGCCATCTCTTTCTCAACAGACTATCCATCTCTCTCTCTCTCTCTCTCTCTCTCTCTCTCTCTCTCTCTCTCGCTCTCTCTCTCTCTCTCTCTCTCTCTCTCTCTCTCTCTCTCTCTCCATCTCTTTCTCACAGACTCTATCCATCTCTCTCTCTCTCTCTCTCTCTCTCTCTCTCTCTCTCTCTCTCTCTCTCTCTCTCTCTCTCCATCTCTTTCTCACAGACTCTATCCATCTCTCTCTATCCCTCTCTCCCCTTCTGTTTCCGCATGGTAGTTTTTCTCTGTGATCTCTCTTTGTATAATAGTAATACTTGCTCTCCCTTTTCTGTGCTCTTCCATAATTATTTTAATACAACTCTCTCTTTCCCTAACCTTTCCTGTTTTCCCCAGCTTCTATTTTGAATGTATACAAATGCTAAGCAGAGAGGCTAAAATTGGCACACGTAAAATCCTGTTAAATGAATCACTCCCCGCTTTGTAAGTCTGCTATTTGTACACTCAGCGCTCCTAGTAGCGGAGTCCGCCCCCTTCCCTCCCTTTCGCTTTGCCTCACTTCATTACAATTCTGAATTCACACTCTGGCTTTTAAGTGGAAATGCCACCCACTCATCCTTCAGTCAGAACATGATGTCAATAGATTGTTCCCTGTATGGTTCTATTAAATGAGCTGCACTGAAAATAGACATTTTTCCACAGTTATGTAAACTTCCAAAATAAGAACTGGGTTCTTACTGGGTTCATCATGCGTGATTTCATTTAAGCACCCACATTCTCTGACAGTAATTGTTTTTTTTAGGTCTATTAGGGTTGTGTGTGATGTGTACTGAATTTGCACAGTGTACACTCTCTAGTACACATCCACACATGTGATATGTAACCACAGACACACATACACATGCAATTACTTTGGTCTTTTATGTGGAAATCTCAGTATACCTACAGATGTTTCCTGCCTGTTATGGACTGACATCCAGCTGACTCCAGTGCCCCACTCCTTCCTTTATGAAGAACAAGAACATGGCAACCTACATTGGTGTGTATTTGGCTCTCTCCCAACATTGACATTGCTTTTGGTTTCTGTTCTGAAAAAAACTTTGAATCACTCACAGTGTTCTCAGTGAAAGTGAGAGAGAGATAAGATATGTGCAAATCTAGTCATCAGAAGCTCTTAAGTTAAGCAAAACCTGTAAGAGCCTGTTCGCTTCTGCATAGTGAAAAGAAAAAACCTGGTGACACTTTTCACCTCACCTGAGGCATACCTTTCACTACATCTTAGCTAAAATAGAGAGACACGAAAACGTATAAGTTCAGCTAAGGTCTTCTCAGCTCTCTTGTCAAGTCAAAATGATCTCTTTGTGCTCATTTGACTAATTAACACTCCCACAATTAACTGCCCTAGACATGCTATGATTGTAATTATCTTTGCCTGGTTCAGGGACAAGCCATCCTATGGGGAGTTAGTGTGGTTGTGACTATTGAAAATACAGAAAGTACTGTATATAAGAGAGCAAAAGAGAAAGGGAAGAGTGGGAGACACCGAAACACTGTATGGCTTAATTTATACTTTGTCATAATTCGAGTGTTGCTTGCCCTAAACAACCATTCAATAACTCGAAGTAATGGAGGTCAGACAGATTGAGCTAAGACCAAGTATTGATACTTACGTCATAGTACTGATGTCATAGTAGTACTGTCATGACAAAAAGTCCACATCGAAGCCACAACCTTAGTTTGGGCAGGGCAACGTGACTATTGTTATTGTGAGCAACACTGTTGCACACAGAAGTATAAAATGAAGCTTTAAGAGAGAGCCATGGGGATCAGGCCGAATGCATGGCAGGGCTTTTGCAGTGGTTGTCAAGAGAAAGGTCAGAAACGTCATTAAAGTCTAGCCATCTCTGGAAAGACCCTGAGTATACCAGCAGGTCTAATCAGCACAGAGCAAGGCTATCATTGCCTCTCAGAGCTGCTACTGTCGCTGTAACACAAAAGACTCCTCACTCCCTATCATGGGAAATCATCATGTCCGCTAGCAAGGAGCAGATCACAACAGGCTTTTAGATCAACGTTATTTTACATTACGTTGCTTTCCATGCCTTAGGTCAGTGTCTCTCAACCTTTTTTGAGCTCTTTTTCTTGCCCTGTAATCGTTTTTTACTATGCCCATGAGCTTTGTGTGTTTGTGTGTACCATAGTGATGATTTGATTGGCTGAGCACAGAATGTGATGTATGATGATGTATGATGGTCATTGGTCAGGGGTCACCAATATGTTCGTACACGGACAAATGTGTCCGTGGCAAAGACTTGGTCATGTCCGTGGCAAATGTTTTGATTTTCTGTTTTTTTATGTTCTTATTTTGATCATAAGACCCAATTACTATATGTATGTCAATCTCTTCAGAATATGTACTGTATGGCAATTATTTATTATGACACTATGGCACATTAGGAGTCCAACTAGTACTAGTGGTTCTCAAATGTTTTATTTGCAAAGACCCCTGAGTGTTCAAACCCGTAAGGGTCCGTTTGGTTCCATTTGAACACTCAGAGTTACAGACCTGTTATTCAGGGCTATCTATTTATGTGTTTCTGGTAATATTATTGTCCACTCATTTTGTCCATGGCAAAAAAAATATGTTGACAAAAATGTCCACCACAAGCCAACATGGCGATGACCTCTGATGATGGTGATAAGAGCAGCCCTCACTTCACACAAGTGTGATTTCTTTCTTTACTGCTGTACTGTCTTTTGCAAGTTACAAAATAAGTCAGTAATGAACAGATTATCACAGGTGAATAAATAAGTAATCAGGCCATACAGTATAACTTTCTCTTGGAACAAACATACTATACCTACGGTCTTGTTCCAAAAATGAAAATAAATGAAAATGATATAATAAAATAATATTTATTTTTATTGGTATGACCATGACGGGCCGCAGATACATTAAGCAGCAGCACTGGACTAAGGCCAGTTGTGTGACTGCTTAAATCCGCAATCGCCCACACGACATAATCCAAGTAGCATAAATTAAAGGATGTAATATAGTCGCACACTTTTCTATGCTGTAGGATACATTATATGGTGAAGAGTCTGTCAAGTTAATTCACCATTTGGTGAACTGTTCACAACAAATACACTGTAGAAATAGCTCATATCCCTCTACCTCATATTTGTCTTTCACTTATGCAGATGAAAAAAAGATCCATCTTAAGACAACCAGTTCAGGCTCAGGAGAACAGAGACCAAAACAGAGTCACTACACAGTGACTATCCAGCCCACACCTCTATGGAATGCATTTGACACATCTTTTGGGTGTTATGTCAACCCCCTGCAGACAGAGGCTGACGATAGTGACATATGACAATGTGAAGGGAGTGAGTGAGAAGAGTAGGTCCATGCACTATGCCTGTGAGCATGCGTGCGTGCGTGCGTGCGTGCGTGCATGCGTGCGTGCGTGCGCGCTGTATGGTGTGTGTGTGTGTGTGTGTGCGTGCGTGCGTGCGTGCGTGCGTGCGTGCGTGCGTGCGTGCGTGCGTGCGTGCGTCGCGCACATCCTTGTGGATGCGTGTGTGTGTCTGTATGTTTGCATGTGTCAGACTGCAGTCTATTTTTGGGTGAAGGTCCTGAGGGCTGAAAGAGTGAGGAAGAGGATGCTTGATGGGCTGAAGGTCAGACATGATGCAGTGCAGTGTATGCCTCTGGGCCCACTCCCGCCACTGTCTGGATATTATTCTGGTACACTGACTGGAGGTTTTTGCCAACCAATTTTGTTTTTCCTTTCTCCTTTATTTATCAAACATGAGTAAAGGGGAGGGCCTTTCAAGACAGGCAGCCAAAAGTAGAGATTGAATGTTTGGGTAAATTAAGTTGTTTTCTTTCTTGAAAATGTAATATTGGAATTGCCAGTGTTTTTGTTCTAAGTTGTTATATAACAAGCTTTTAACCCTCCATATTTTATATATAATATATAAATTATTATTTATTTATTCTCCATTTTTATTGAGGGGTGCTAGCCCCTCCTTTGCCCAGCTTTGAGTGTAAACATTGTGTAAACACAAACATTGAAGACAAAAGTGTGTAAACACAAACATTGAAGACAAAAGTGAGGACGCAAATTGTGATTGGCCAGCGTGATTGGGTGGGAGATGTGCCATTTGTTGAGAATAAGATGATGATTTATGATGATAAGAGCGCCCCTCACTTCACACGAGTGTGATTATTTTATTTTTTTTCCCCTTGAAAATAGGGCTTATGCTAGATGATGTAGCAAGGTTAAGACCTCAATGTAGCATAGTAGCCAGATATCATATACGGAATACTGTTGACAGTTGTTCATGGATACCTACTTCAAACGCTCACCTTGTAGTATGAGAAGTGCATACATGTAACCTAATACAAACTAATACAATTCAATAGAAGATTATGATCGCTGTCAAATTGGGAATCTTTTTCCTCTTATAGAGAGTTCTATCTACCACAGACAACTAAGATTGCATTTCCTGTTACCACTGAATAGACATGCAGTTCTAAACCAAATTCCTGTTCATCTTTTATGGTTTCCTTTCTTTTGTTTTGAATTTCTCTTTCTTTTCCCCATTATTTTCTTACAAATGTCCTCTGCCATTCTCTTGTTGTTCCATCTGAAAGCCTGCTGCATGCCTTCAATTGCATTGTCTAAGAGTGACAGCCATTGTTTTTCTCCCTGGCTGATGTGTCGGCCATCTTGCTAGAATAGACAACCAATTCTATAATGCTTGTGTCTGCCGTTGCAAACTATTGTCATTCTAAGTTGTCTGTTTTGTCTTTTTCATACACTATCTCTCTCCAGCCTTTGATTGATTGACTGAATACTTATGAACAGTTTGTAAAAAGTACAGCGGTACGAATCTACAATTATACGAATTACGATGAACACAAAAAGCCCAGAGGGTTTGTTTCCATTGTGGTCATATTCAATTCATCAAGAAAATTAAAGGGATGAAAGACAATACAATAACTATAAATCATCATCATGACTTGTAGGGTACAGCTTACAGTATATGGATTATGTTTAACATAGTTGAGTGTCCAGGCTGAACAATTCATAAAAAATGAACTACTGCCATTTCCAAAGAGATGCTGCAATTAATTGCATAATAGAGAAGGGGGTTCAAAAAGGAATTATAAACAAGGTATGGGTAACATTTGGTCCATGAACATACAGTTCAGTCAGATAACTCATGAATAGATTTAACCAAAATTTATTACAGAATGAATAATAAAGTGTGCATATAATAATTTATCTTGGCGTTCGGCTCTGCTACATTTTTCTCCCTGCGCGGCACAATTAAACACCATCATTAAACATTAAGAGCAGGGAGATAGATATACAATAACAACCCCCCATGGGGAACAGAATAGCAGAGCCCACCGGTGTGCTGGGGTGGTGGTGGTGGGAGCAAACATCACATCACAACAACCAAGAACCATAATGCAGAATGAAGGCTGGAACAAGCATGCAGTCCAGGTGAGCTTAAATACCCCGCCCAATTGGTCAGCTGACTGCCACATCAGCGAATGACATGTGGATCTTGCAAACACTGAATACACCCACATAGTAATGCAGCATATTAACCCCTTGAGTATATGTATGCACCCTTGAGCACAGCATGAAGCCGCTCGAGTATATCTGACTGAACTAACTCCGCAAGCCACGTATCATTTAGTACAAAGATAAAGAGAGGATGAAGAGCCGAAACCCACACACGCACACACACGCACGCACACGCACACAGACACAGACCAACAGGGGACACAGAAGGAGAGGGAAACACAGGAACACAAGGGAAGATATTGGGGCAAAGCCGTGACCCTCAGAAAATGGCACACCTTTCAGAACACTGGGTCGTATGCCTGCGTGTTCCAGTGTGTGTATGTGTGTGTGTAAGTTTGAAATTGCCTGAGGTTACTCCCTGGCCATTTCTCATCTTGTTGTGTCTGGTATCCCAGCAGTTCTGGTGATGCGTGCATGCGTGTGTGCGTGTGCTCAGCAGCGCCCGCGTATCCCATCCAATGATCTGACCTGGTTTTCCAGGCCATACAATCAGTGGACATTTCGGCACGTGTTGCTCTCCTCTCTTTTCTGTGACCCCCCACCGCCTTCCCACTAGACTGACCACTGTCCTACAGAATTGACAGCTCATCTCTCCTACTCCTAAGCCTCTGGACGAGGTTTAAAACATAGAACAGGTGCTGGCGGAACACCAGGCCGAAAGGCCAGGAACCAAACACATTCAGCTCGAGACCTGATGTCTCCCCGGGACCCAAACTAGTGCAAATAGGAGATCTACGAGGTTAAAGGTGTTTTGAAATGTATGAAATTCCTTTGATTTTGTTATTTTTTAAATTAGTTGAATACTTTTGATGCGTTTTATTTTCCTCAAGATATGATTTGAGAAGTTAATCTCGTGGGTGTGATGACTGTTGTGTTTTGTGATTATGCATAGTTGTTTGTCTCAGGTTCTCCAAGTGGGTCGAGAGAGAAAAGCTAATTTATACTACCAGTATCTACTATCGAAAGTGTCAGTCACTAAAAATACCAATGTTGGGTTATCTTCATTGAGTGACGCATCTGTACGACAAAGTATAGCCTAAATTAGGCATAAGGATATGGACGACGTCTCTGTTTGTCATTAGCAATAGCAGGATGGCTGTTGTCTCTTTGATCTCAGATCTCTCTGTGATTGTATCTTCCTGTATTGCAGGAAGATGTACTGTATGCTGTCCTCTGCATTTGACAGGCCTCCCTCTCTTTCTCTCCCTGTGTCTCTCATGACTCACTTCCATAATATACAGTATACCTACGACTGTTGCACATGTTCATGCTATGCTCTTCCCTGCCTTTTCTCTTTCTCTGCCATTCTCTTGTTATCTCTCTCTCTCTATCTCTCTATCTCTCTCTCTTTCTCGCACGCACGCACACACACACACACACACACACACACACACACACACACACACACACACACACACACACACACACACACACACACACACACACACACACACACACACACACACACACACACACACACACACACACTTTTCACTTTTATTTCTCTTTCTGTAACTCTTCTCTGCCCAATGCCATTCCATGACTCTCTTTTCTCACCTATACACTTATCTTTACCGCTCTCTCTTGCTCTCTCTCTCTCTCTCTCTCTCTCTCTCATCCCTCTGTCTCCCCCTGGCTCTCCATGCCTGTACTTGGCTGCTGGCTTTATAAATAGCTTGGCCTAGATTAAGGCAGCTGCATTGGTGCTGGTAGCCTGGCACCAAGGGTTGGTTTGGCAGGGCCAGTTTAGGTATTGTGTGTGTGTGTGTGTGTGTGTGTGTGTGTGTGTGTGTGTGTGTGTGTGTGTGTGTGTGTGTGTGTGTGTGTGTGTGTGTGTGTGTGTGTGTGTGTGCGCACACGTGTGCATGTGCGTCTCAGTGTCCAGGCATGATGAGATGATGACGACAATGACACCACAGCATGACAACTTGTCTGCAGTTAGCATCCTCAGGGCTGTTTACACTCTTCGTCATCTCATCGTTCATCTTGTGTGGTGCGCGCATGCGCACACACACACACACACACACACACACACACACACACACACACACACACACACACACACACACACACACACACACACACAATTTTACTGTGTGTATTGTTTTCACACCTGATTGTTAGGCTACTGAAGCATTATTATATTAGGACACAGGCTACTATAGTAGTGAAGACGTAATGTTCTGTTAATGCGTGAGTGAGTGTATGCATGCGGTTGTGCCTGTGTTTGTGTACAATGCAGGATGTGCGTGTGTATACAGTAGTCACAGAGCTCAAATGTGTGTATGTGTGTGTGTGTGTGTGTGTGTGTGTGTGTGTGTGTGTGTGTGTGTGCGTGCGTGCGCACATGCGCATGATTTGAGCATGCGCTCCCGAGTCGACTCTGATGATCCACTGCCCTGATTTCCTCTTGCCTGCTCCTCTGCAGAGCTCTGGCACAGAATACAAATGCCTTCCACAAGCGGGTCTGAGACGCAGTGTCTCTCCCCTTTAGCTTCTCACACGTTTTCTCTTACCTCCGCTCTGTCGCATCTCATGTACGAAGACATGTCTAAGATGCCGCTACAAATCGATCAATGGCTCAGTTTTGACCCTGCTACAGTATATAGCTGTGTGTCTCATCCTTAAATAGGCATAGGGAGCAGTGTTAACTTGTTCATTCATGGATTTGTATTTTGTACACAAAAACATGCAGGATTAAGAGAGTTGAAAATTGAAATGTAACACTTTTGAAGTTTATTGTTACATAAGCTATGCACTTTTATAGGACTGGCCATTGAGCAAAGTAAAAAAACAAAAATATAGCTACAAGCAGCAATAAGACAGGACCACGCAATAAGCCCTTTTAGGCTGCTCAACAGTTTAGGTCACCCAGCGACAGACAGACAAGACAGATGAGGCCTGAGTTATTATGGCTGTTTTAAGTGCCTTTTATTACTCCCAATTCTTGTCCGTATAGGTCCAAAGTTCATGTGTAGAAATCCCCAGGAGGATATAGATTTTAACAGTTTTTCCTATAATTCAAAATTGTGGGTGATTTAAAGGTCAGAGGTCAAAAGTCATAACACAAAAGTTGTTCTGCATGAGGAGACGCATACTGTATGTGTATCGAAGTTGTATTGCCTACGGTCAAACGGTTCATGAGCTATGTCTGTTCAAAGTTTGCATTTTCAATTGAGTGCTATAGCGCCACCCTTTGGCCAATGGTCGTGGGCTTTGCGTCCTCACAGTTTGGCATATCCCTCTACCATATTGCCTAGTTTCACAAAAAAACGACTGCATGGTAACGGTTAAGCGAGAACTGCTATTTTTGGCGGAAGATGAAAAAAAGAAGAAAAAAACAGACACATTTTTACCATTCATGTAAAATGTTAATCAGAATCAGTTTATTGGCCCTGTACAGCATGTTCACTGAATGAGTGATGTGACTTGGTGCTCAAATGGAAGAAAAACTAAAAAGAAAGACAGCAGATTAGATTGAAATCACTATAAAATATAATAGTATAAGCTAAGTATAAAAGTAGGCCTAGAAATTATAACTCCAGACTAATTAGGCTGCAGCTCATGGGCGACTTTGCAAGTAAAGTATATGGATGTCTATGTACAGTATGTACAATAGCCTATCTATTGTAACATTCGACATTGTCCCAGAAATTCATTCCAAATTATATTCCTCACAAATTAAAAACCTGACACCCTCTCTTGCCATATTTGCTTCAAAGAAACACTCACGGTTGAAGTCACTGACTTACTTCACATGTTTATGTTTATTTAGCATGCCATTTTGTCTAGTTTGTTCCCAGGGAGACATAAGATTTATCTTTTGGGTCTCGAGCAAAAAGGTTTGGGAACCACTGCCTTAGACTCCAAGGCAGTGGTTCCCAAACCTTTTTGCAAAAATGAAAATAAGTAGACTTAAAGTCAGTACTCTAAGGCTTAGAGTACTGACTTTAAGTCTACTTATTTTTACTTTATTACATTACTTTTATTTATAATATCTGCCCTGTGTTTTATTTTTCAATCCTGCTTAAACACCTGAATTTCCCCATGGGGAAACAGTAGCAGTAACATTGTAAACATCTGCATTTGTAGACAATGAATGTTTTTTCTTTTCTTTTTTTTGATGATACAGTACATGTACTTTGTACAGTATTTTTATTTTTATTTGATGTAGCTCTAAAAGTAATCTTATCCATGTGTTCCTATTCTGGAGTGAACATTTTATTTGGCGAAAATAGCAGATCAACAAGTTCACAACGTGTCACATCGCAGTACTGTGTGATCTTGTAGAGCGGCTATTTTGGCAAAGAGATTTGGAGTAGAGGGGAAAAGGAGGACGCCTAGTATAGACCGCTGGGGGACTCCAGTAAGCAAAGTGTATATAGGGTTTAAGTGGTTTAAATGCATCTATCTGACTGATAGAGCTGATTGAGAAAATTGCGGATGAGGAGAAAGGGAGTGATAATGAAGAGGATGAGAGCTGCGGGATGGGGGCCAGGAGAAAGTGCTTCATCATCCATGGTGATTCTTCCTACTTATCAGCTTATGGGAGGGCATCAGCATAGTGCTATGACTACCAAGAACACTTAAGTCTGTGTCCTATCCTATCTATGTTTTGTGTTAATGCTGTGGAACAGAGAGACTTGAATAGACCAGATTAGACCGGAATAAACAAAGGTAAAGAAGAATAGAACAGAACTAGAGGTTCGGGCCTCTCCGCAGCCCTCACACCTCGCACCACTTATCCGACCAATGTGCCCATGTACAGTATGGAGATCTCTGTATCTGTCTGTCCCTTTTATTCAATATATGGAGATTGCTGATGTCATCAACATATGCCCATATATGGGCATGCCCCCTTTTGTGTCCAAAAATTGAGCTGATTAAGGAGCAGGTTGTGCAGTTTTCGAACTCCTATTTGAGTAAATGAGATGGGACTTCATTGGAAAATAATACCCAAACCTGTCAAGTGTCACTGAGGACAACGTTGCCTGCAACAGCAGGAATCATAGCCGCCGAACGGGGGGTCAGAAGGGTCTATTGGGGGATGACTGGTCTATTTATTTATTTATTTTTCCCGACCAGCGCTGATGGTCTAACACCGCTCCCGTTTGTTATGTTCCATACGTGCAGTAACTGCGGTTGCTCTCAGTTTCAACTCGATCAAGGTGTCAGACAAGCTACACAACAATGTGAGTCATGACGAAAATAATGTCCCCACACTTTTTACGTCCTGACGGCACCACTGGTAGGAATAAGTCGGATTTACTCCCATGAAAACCTGACTGGCATTTAACACAGTTAAATTGACACTCTGATTTTCCCTGTCTGTCTGCCCAGCTATGGAACATCAACCTCATCTTCCCCTATGTCTCACTTATTGTCTCCACCAGGCCGAAGGCATGGCGAGAGAGTATGTTTTGCACTCCGTCCGTCCGCATGTCCGTGTGCACCCCATTCGACTGGTATCACCCCATATAATCGGCGAAATCATCTGTTATCAGCCCGTTTGAATGGGGCCAAAATGTCCATACTGGCATCCTCACTGTTCAGTATGTCATTATCTGCGATTGTAGCATTGTCATTATCACTGATGTCCTGACGGAGGCGCGCCGTGTCTGGTGGCCATGAGCTATGTGAGGCACCGCCGAGCGAGGCGCTAGCCGAGCGAGTCGCCGTGCCGAGCGTTGCGAAGGCCACCAGACCCGACTCAGCGCCGTTCGAGTTACGTCCTGATAGACAGAGAATAGTATATATTAGTAGCTCCTAGTTCCATCATGCACCAAAATGACACGTCCACCAGGGGGAAACCTTGACCAGGCTATGTGGTGAGGATGCCAGTATGGACATTTTGGCCCCATTCAATCAGATAACAGATGATTTCGCCGATTATATGGGGTGATACCAGTCGAATCGGCTGCCGTGTGTCCGTTACCAGCTAATCTCCGGCACTGTTAACCCGGTCGAAGCCAAACGAAGCACACACACTCCCTAGATGCCAACGATGAACCTCTCCCCCAAATTATCCAGAACGGCCTGTTACAGCACCACCAGGAGGCCGACCTTTGTAAAACACATTTTTTGTGTAACGCAAATCGTTACACAGTATCTCTATAGTCATGTGCTCAAGACGGATCTGTCCGATATTTCATATTCCATCTTAATTGGCTAACATTGGCTTTCAAAGGGGGGCACGGTGGCACAGGCGGTAGTGCCGTTGCCTCACAGCTAGAAGGTCCTGAGTTCGATTCCCACTGGGGACGCCGTGGGTGCTGGGGGCGTGCTCTCTCCTCCTCATCAGCGCCCATACCCGAGGCGGGGTTGGCGAAAGAGCCTTTCTGTGTGGAGTTTGCATGTTCTCTCCGTGTCCCATAGGGGTACCCTCACAAGAAACATGCAGTAATCATGGTCTCTAAACTACCTCCCCCTGGCCAGCCGGGGCGCCTGATGGAGAGGAAATGAAGTGGTCGGAATAACGTGTTCCTTCCACGCGCTACGTCCGGTCAGGTGAAAAGAAGCAGCTTGGACTCCTCATGCATAGAAGGAAGCATGTGGTCAGTCCGCTGCCCCCCCCCCCCCCCCCCCCCCCCCAGGTTGGCAGAGGAAGTGTAGCGCCAAGGATTAGATTATTGACACTGGATAAAAAATATTAAAAAAACAAAAACAAAACATTGGCTTTCAAAGTTTGCAGGATTGGTCCGTTTTGAACAAAAAGCCTCAAATCATGAACGCAGCGTGCAATTTACGTGAAATATTTGGCTGAGGAATATATCCCACCCTTTTCACATTGGCCTGTTATAGCGCCACCAACAGGTGAATTTTTTGCAATACACATTTTTGGAACAAAATGCCTCAAATCATCCAATTGCCATCAAAGGCGTACAAATGGCACCCTTTTCACTATGGCCTATTATAGCGCCACCAGGAGGCCACAACCTGCCCTGGTGGAGACCTGTGCCTCGAGGGGCACAGGTCTAGTGTTATATATCTTCTCTGCCTGCTCGAAGTGTCCCGTGGACAATGACCCACACAGTAGACACAAATAGATCCTTACTGCCTCCAGCCTTCATATAAATGACTTACATATGCAACTTCCTGGCTTAGCCATGCAGTCAGGGAATGGGATTATTATTATATGAGAGAGAGAGAGAGAGAGAGAGAGAGAGAGAGAGAGAGACTGAGGGATACAGACAGACAGACAGACAGACAGACAGAGGTGGCTGACCCGGGACTGAACCCAGCAGTCTGTGACACGTTATTATGGATCCCACGGCAGCTCCAGGAAAACCCCGTCCCCGCTGCTCAGGAGCCATCCGGGGGGGGGCGGGGTTTGCCTGGATCTGCAGTACGAAGCCCGTGTTTGGTCCTGGGCTTCTTATTTGCCACAACCCCACTACATTCACCTTTAAGCCCCCCCCCCCCCCCCCCACAGGACAGCTTTACTCCCAGTACACCCACGACTGTGCAGCCATCGTCAAGTTGGCTGACGAGTAGTCTGAAAAAGCCCTATGCTTAATGGGACAGAGGGGCAGAACAAAATAGCGCTGGAAACCGACGCCGACTTCCTATTGGTTCACCAACCTATGAGCTCGCCTCCCCTATACTCTCCTCCACTCCCCAGCAGAATGCAGCGGAGAACACTGACGTCACCAAAACAATTTTTGTTTTGCGAAATACAAGGTTCACTCCCACTCCGTCCTATATATGCCACTTTTCCTGCTCGGCTCACCCAGGCTTTTTTAAGTGGTGCAACCACTTCCTTAAGTGACTAAGTGTGTGGGTGGGTGGGTGGCTGGGTGCGTCTGAGCACGAAAACAGCATGGTTGTTTTTCACCACCTGTGCGCAACCTAACACACACACAAACACACGCACATATTAACTGTATATATGGTGATTTCGGGTGTGCCAGTACAGTACAGTACAGTGACAGTACAGTACAGTGGAGGGTACAGTAGAGGGACCCCCACACGGTAACTCTGTCATTTCTCAACCGTTTCGGACGCGGGCGGCTCGCCGGAATCGGGCCGGCACCCTGGGTGCGTTCCTGTGGGTCTGGAACACCCCCCCCCCAGCACCCCCACACAGAGTTACTTACTTCACACGGGTGTGATTTTTTTCCCTTTGAAAACAAAATGCCTGCTTCATGTTTCCGAGGCTAGCTGATGAGTGACGAGGCCAAATGCAGGTTCAAAATCCAAGATTGGGTGATTTATTACAAAATAACTGAGAAAACGTCAAACGCTGAACTGAACAAGAAGTGACACCAAACAACGAATCGACCAGGACTGACAAGACTAATATACACAGGAGGGCTGATTACACATGAGAAACACCTGGGGAAGACATGAACATAGAACCATAACTAGAACATAGAAAAGAAACATCTAGACGAGCAGAACATAGAATCAAAAGAACATAACATAGAAAAACAACATCTAGATGAGCAAAGTCTGTGACCGTGACAGTACCTCCCCTCTAGGGACGGCTCCCGACGTCCCACAAAGTCCAATGGGGAGAGGGACACGAGAGGAAGATGAGGGGATGTAGGAATGACCGTGTTAGCGGCTGGAGAAACAGTACAGAGGCATTGGTAAAGGTTAACCAATGGTATGTGTATTCACCAAACGAGCACACTGGCATAAATACAGGAAGCTCTCTACTCCCAGCACAGACTTCAGTTCACTGGCAAAATGGCAGCCTTTTATATCCAGCTGGAGATAATGAGAATGGACTATACCATTTACAGGGGTGTCTTCAAATGAGAACATACCATAAATACATACATAGCGAAGTGCAATCAGAGCTAGCACAACCAGGACTTCGAGGAGAGGTACCAGAAGATCCACGACCAGGACATCACAATCTACCAGCCGGTGCTCCAGTAGCATTCTCTCCAACAGTCAGACCAGCTGCCACATCCCATGAATTGCACCTCCAACAGTCAGCTGGCCAGAGCTTCATTGATGTCCATTTAAACACCTCAAGGCCTCACCAGGTGTAGACAGGCTGGGGTCAGGGTGCTGTCTGCTGGGTCCATTCTGGTCGGTTCATTCTGTCACGTTCCGGTGGTGTGGTGAGGACCCAAATGCAGGACAGCAAGCAGGCAGAGTTCAAAATCCAAGATTGGGTGATTTATTACAAAATAACTGAGAAAACGTCACAAACACTGAACTGAACAAGAAGTGACACCAACCAATGAACCGACCAGGACTGACTGGGGAACAAGACTAAGATACACAGGAGGGCTGATTACACATGAGAAACACCTGGGGAAGACATGGACATAGAACCATAACTAGAACATAGAAATGAAACATCTAGATAAGCAGAACATAGAATCAAAACAAGTACAACATACAACATCTAGATGAGCAAAGTCTGTGACCGTGACAGCCGATTCTCCACTAGTCCCTTGACTCCCTCATTTTAGTCCAGTTTTTATTTGTTGATGAAATTGCCAATAGGCCTATATTTAGTCAAACCACGTGCGACCCAGATTCCTGAGGCAAAACAAGTCTTTAGAGTGCGTTTTTGGTTTCATCCTTGTAGGAGTTTTTGTAATTGACTTGTGCTTTTGTCTGAAATGTACCCATTCTACATGGCCTACATGGCCTACTGTGAATAACATTTCCAATCAATCAATCAATCAATCAATTCATGAATCAACCGAGGGCACGGTGGCACAGTTGGTAGTGCTGTCGCCTCACAGCTAGAAGGTCCTGGGTTCGATTCCCGCTCGGGGCGCTGTGGGTGCTGGTGGCGTGTTTCCTCCTCCGCGTCATCAGTGCTCATACCCGAGGCGGGGTTGGCGAACGGGCCTTTCTGTGTGGAGTTTGCATGTTCTCCCTGTGTCCCCTAGGGTAGGTACCCTCACAAAAAACATGCAGTAATCCTGGTCTCTAAACTTCCCCTCCCACCTGATGGAGGGGAAAGGAACTGGTTGGAATAACGTGTTCCTTCCATGCGCTACGTCCAACCAGGGAAACTCCCCCGTGTCAGGTGTAAAGGAGCAACTTGGACACTCAGGCATGAAGGAAGCATGAGTTCAAGTCCGTTGCTCTCCCCATGTCCCCCATATATGGGGACTAGGTTGGCGGAGGGTGTGTAGAGCCAAGGATCACATCAGATAATTGACACAGGGGTGAAAAATGGGTTACAAAATCGTGGGATACTTTTTTTCCCTTTTTCATCAGTGGACGAACATTTTTCGTCATGGTTTTAGTCTGACTATAGAAATGAACACTACACATCCTTTTGCTTCCATGGACCATGTGTACATCTGAGAGTTAAATGAACGCTCAGCCAGGAGTTGACTATGGAGTAGCGTCAGAGAGGTGTGGCAGCTGTGGGTCATTGCAGTCAGTCAGTTTAATGGGCCACTTAAAGCAATTTAATTCCACATCAACAAGCGAGGACATCACTCTCCATTCACAAAGTCAGCATAAAAGGCAGAGCCTGAGGACTCAAGGAGGAGGAGGAGGCATAGAAGAAGCTCATTCAAAGTCTTCAAATCACTGCATGCTGGATTAACAAATAAGGAAGCTTACATAATTTTGGCAATGAACAATTTATGACTCTGCAAGTCATAGCCTCGCTATACTTATTCTTCAGACCTAGGCCTACTCACTCATGATGCAACTCCAGCACATGGCCGATGACTGGATTTGCTTATGCAATTATTACGCCTTTATGAGTGCACAGAAAAAGGATTGGACAAAATCCTTGAAGTTTCAATGATAAAGTTGAGCTCACTGCTGTACGTGACGTGTGTCAATAAATGTATTCTATGAGCTCCTATAGACATTCCAGGCTTAATGGCAGGCCATGAGGGTGATCATTCATGCTGATTTTACATGAACTGAATATGAAGTACCCCAATGGAAACAAGCCAGCTATAGTGCTTTCTTGGGTTAAGTTATAAATCCTCTTAGCAGACCTTGTATTGAACTGTAGGCTACTTTCCTGTTTTTAAGTATTCAAGTATTCAAGTATTCAATCAATCAATCAATCAATCAATCAATCAACCAACCAACCAACCAGCCAATCAAAAAGCCTACAGCTATATTAGCAATAACTGCTAGGCTACATACAAACTAAATCAGGAGATTTCCGTTTTAGAACCGTTCTTTTTCTGAGGTGCACAGAAACAAGAGAAGCAGAATAAACCGGACGGTAAAATCTGCAGTGCCCCGTGCATGGTTCGCCAAGCACAAAGAGTGGCGTAAAAGAACGATGAATGACGTCAATGTGGATGCATGGAGCCAGCGCACGGTGGGGTTGTGTGCGCTCCAGCCCTTTGGTGCGCTTGCGTTACGTCGCGTATCAGAGAGAGAGAGACCGTTGGAGAGAGAGAGAGAGAGAGAGAGAGAGAGACGTCGCTGCAGCAGCAGCAGCATCACTAGCAGGCAGCACTCGGTGAGGACACATCAACTCACCATCCACACTCAGCACTGAGAAACCTGAGTCTTTTGGACTTATATCCCGCGACAAAAAAAACCGAGTTGATTGTTTTTCCGCAACCTACCAGAGAGAAGAGAAAGCATCTTTTTTTTACCCCCCCTTTTTTCCCTTTTATATTTCCCCCCCCAGCAACGCAAGGGTATGCCATCGATAAATATGAAATTGGAGATGGTGACCATCATCGCCTGCGACGTAGACTTGGAGGTGTTTACATCCGACAAAATGCAGGTACAGTTTCCACTCAAAATACACACGCTCTCCAAGTATAGGCTATGATGACGTCTTCCCTTCTCGTCTGCGGTGCGAGTAGTCAGTGCAGCAGATCTGCTCGGCGGTCGGGACTGGGCTAGCTGGCCGTTTTATCTGGACCGCACTTCCCTTCAGAAGTGCAATGCATGCCTTGTCTTGGTGACGTTGAATGCAGCCCTCTCTCAGACGCGGATTTTATCAATGGGAGCCGCAGCTCATCAGCATGCATGTCCAGCATGTGCAAGCACGATGCCCTCCATTTGAATTGAATTAAACAGCATATAGGCTATATCTCTGTAAATACTGCTGTTTAGCCTTCATATCCATAAATACATATCTTATCATTCTGTCCAGTGTCCACCCATGATTCTAGCCTATATACAGTGTAGGCCTATAGCTATTACGCGCACGCACGCGCACGCGCACACACACACACACACACACACACACACACACACACACACACACACACACACACACACACACACACACACACACACACACACACAGGTTTATGGTTTATGCAAAGAAATACAATGAATGCAGTGAGGTGGTGGGTTAGCGGTAGTTTTGACTATGCAGTGCAGTCCTGTAGGTTAGATTTTTTATCATTATTTTCAGGTGTTATTGTTCAAGTTTCTGAGGGTGGTGGATACAGTATACTAAAGGGGCATTGGTGAATGGGAGGGTGTGTTGAATTAGATTTGTCATGCCAAGCACACAATGGCGCAAAATATTAGAGGAGATTTTAGATGCAGTAGCCTAGCAGACCCATCTTCTCTCCTCTTTACTGTTCTGTCTGTTGTCTCCTCTGTCCTCGCCCCAACACCAGCATTGCAGGTGAGCTAAGATACATAATTGGTAACTGTCAGTCACTCACCAGTAGGTATAGCCCAAGCCTACTATAAGCATTGAGCATGTTGCTCTTAAATTGAGCCCTGCCTTTGGCATTGTCAACACATACAGTGTGTGTGTGTGTGTGTGTGTGTGTGTGTGTGTGTGTGTGTGTGTGTGTGTGTGTGTGTGTGTGTGTGCGTGCGTGTGCATCCCAGAATATTTTCTTTCACCTATAGAGGTTTGTCTGTTGTGGCTCATCATCAGAGATGAAGGAAGGGATATATTAGGCCTGCCCTCTAGCAGCTCAGTGGTCTGACCACTATTTCAGCAGGCATATGCATGCATGCACGCACGCATGCACGCACGCGTGCGCGCACACACGCACACACACACACACACACACACACACACACACACACACACACACACACACACACTGCTTGTCTGTGTGACAGTTTGGACCTTGCAAATGGAATTAAGCTGTTTCTCATAACGAAGCATGCCTCAACTCCACCTAGGGCTGGGCTTACATCGATATCGATATTTTGACTAGATATCTTGGATTTTGGATAGCATAATAAATATCACCAAGTGTGTCTTTTCCTGGTTTTAAAGGCTGTGTCCTGAACTTACCTGACTGTTGTAGCTGCTCTATTATTTGCCTTTACCCACTTTAGTTATTATATAGGATAGTTGATTTTGTCCATATTGTCCAGGCCTACCTTACCCCTTCTGAGCACTGCAATATCTCTTTTTATTACCCAGGATTCTCACCTTAGCTAGGGGACTATGTCTTGTTTTCTTGTCAAAATAATGTTTACAATAGCATGTTTTGCTTGCATGTGAGTGAGAGCTCAACGGCTTGTATTTAAAAGTGATTGAATTTTCAATATGTCCTGCAATCATTACCCCTATCTTTCACACACTACACGTATGCCCTGATGTGTGCAGAGTGCAGAACACGCACACGCATGCACGCACGCACGCACGCACGCACGCACGCACGCACGCACGCACGCACGCACGCACGCACGCACGCACGCACGCACGCACGCACGCACGCACGCACGCACACACACACACACACACACACACACACACACACACACACACACACACACACACACACACACCCCTTATAGTCTGCATGCCAGTTTCTCTGCTGTGTTTAAGGTCTGACTCAGTGGAAAAGCCACACGCAGTGTTACACAGAGTGTTGTTACGATCTCCAACCACTGCAGACCAGCCAAGGTGAGAGACACCAATCTGTCACCCTGCAGCAGCTCCTGTAATTATGTGATGGCTTTCATCATCTGTAAGTCTGCCTTGGGACTGTGGCTGTGAAAACTAGCTGTCAAGCTACCGTAAATCTGACACAACAAACTCTTGCAAGATGGGAGATGGTGGCTGTGCACAGTCCCCAACAGATTGTCATGCAATAACTAGTACTAGAGTAGTAGAGTCATAATTATATATATATACTGTACATTTACAGTAGATAGACAGGAATAGGGAGTGAGAGATGGGGAGTGACACGCAGCAAAGGTCGTCGGGATCGGGACTCGTACCCACGACACACTAGATTGGAGCCTAGGTGCCTGGGCCATAAATATGAAATATTTTCAAGGTACGGTGACGGTATACACATTTATAACTAAGGGCCGATATCAGGGGAGCCTGTTCGGCAGGTAATCTACAAGGCCCTGTTCGGCAGGTAATCTACAAGCGCTGGATGGTCATTGTGAGTGATTCCAGCCAAACCATCACTTCTCTTAAAGGCTTGTCAGAGCCGTTGCCAGTTGGTTCTGGTCATGGATCAGTCTCAATTGAACACCTCTGTCAAGCTGTGCTTATCGGGCACTTTCTTCCCAATTCACGCTACAGGGGAAGAGGCTTTTGTGCACAATTAAAGAGAGCAGGCCAAGGACTGTCTTTGGGATGGCACAACGGAAAGCACTAATCCTGGTTTCTGGCAAACAGAAAGCGATGGGGGAGGACAGATTAAGGCAGTGAACATGGGGAGCGGCCTCTGTTTCAGCTTCTCTCTACAACACTGCTTTGCTAGTTTTTTTTTTCTTTTCTTTTTTTAATCTTTCAACAAGACCTGGCTGAAACCGTCTGGGACTTGAGATCTTTGTCTTGGTATCTGGGGTTCTGGAGATGGCAGAGAATAATGTATTCTACTTTTGATGTGGAGTATTTTGTGTGAACTAACATGGTATGAGGGCTGCTGCTATTTATAGATGTGACTTGGGAAATATTAGGGTAAGGAGGATGCTTACATGGGAAAGATGAATAAATGATGGAATGGATGCAACCCTACACGAGTGGGTGACTGACTGACTAATAGAATAACCTGTTAGAGTACAGGCCATACCCATTGTTAGTGCGGTACCCACTAACCATATTACATTACCATTACTGATAACATTAGATATAACAATAAAGGGGTTATGTATTGGATACTAAATGTTAGGGCTCAGATTATTGTGAGTGAAACAGAGTCATTATAAGTAGAGAGGTTGTTGTTGCAACAGTGCGAGACTTGAAGAGTTTCTTTCCAAATTTGCTCTACTATGGCAGGGCCCTTTTCTTGTTGTGAGAACACGGAATGAGCATGGGATGTGATACAGCACACATCCCATCTGTTGCTTGCTGAGACCAGGATTGAATGAGTGAGGGTGGATGCCGAGGTTGTATGTGGTAACATTGTCATTATTTACCAGCATCAGCATTCAACGACACCCACAGGACACACAGTGAAGGTCATAGCACATCAATAGAACAAGAAGCATGACTCATGCATGTTCAAGCATGCTGCTGCATCTATAGTCACGCACGCACACACGCACACACGCACGCACACACGCACGCACGCACGCACGCACGCACGCACGCACGCACGCACGCACGCACACACACACACACACACACACGCACACGCACACACACACACACACACACACACACGTGATACTACTAATACTAATAATTAGGGCTAATGTTCCATGTGTGTCCAATCTTTCCAGTGAGACAAAAACATGCACCGCACACAACAGCAGCACCCTGAATGGAACCTTAATTAGCATCATTGGTAACACAGGTGATTATCCTATTATTTCACGACAATATTGCTGCCATGAAAAAGGTCTGTGTTGAAATGTTTTTTCACAATATGATCCTTAGAGACTTCAGACCTGCTATAAAATGTTACTCTAAGCCATATTTCTGTTTAGGTCCGCCCTCCCCCACACAAAGAAAGCAGTAGTAGTAACACTGACACAGTCATATGCACCACAACAACAACATTGAGTCAGCAGGCCAACAGACAGACACACGGTCACCCCTGTCAGCAAATACACACCTATTTGCTGAGACAGGATGGAGAAGTTTCCATCAACATGTCATCTCTCTATATCTGTCCTTCTGTCTGTCTGTCTGTCTGTCTGTCTGTCTGTCTGTCTGTCTGTCTGTCACTGGTTTCACAGAGTTTTTGTTTCCAGGCTTGTGATGGAGTCATGCTTGATTTGGAGAAGTAAGCTGGATTTCATGAGCAATCGGTTATTTACAGTGCAGTGCAACAGAAACACCAGTGCCGCTTTGCTGAGATCTGTTTGTGTCGCTTTCTTTCTATCTTTATGATGCACTTAGTCTCTCGAGACAGACTGTTGACTAAGGAAAGAAGGCGCTGTTTCTCCTTTATTTGCAGATGGGTTCTCAGATTGTGATGCACTATAACCATGTTTATGTGCTCCAGCTGCACAGTAAAATCCTTAGTGTTAATTTAACTTCTGAGTTATTTTTACTTTGAAATGGATCAAATTATGGGCAGGTCAATTTGGGTAAATATTTACACCCAGAGACTTCTATTAACACTCAAGATGTTTCTTTGTTGAAGAGCTACAGTAGTAGCACATGCTACCTTTTGGTTGTCTTTTCTCCCCATCACCTCTGTTACACCTTTTCAGTTTTACTTGACATGTTTGTCATTCAAAATGGTCAAGGGTGATGCAATTTCTTTTGCAATTTGTTTTGAGCCTAAACCCTTTATCAACTGCTAGACACCAGAGCTGCCAATACCAATGCTAGGTTGGCATTATCATTCCTATTAGCTTTGTCCTGTACCACATTCAATATAGTGAAATATGATCGATTATATAGTTTCTTTTTTTTAATAACCCACCTCTGTGTTGTTCTCAGCCTACTCGGGAACGATGCAAATTGGAAATGCATGCCCCACCCAGTTATGCAATGTTTTATTTGTGCACATATTCTGAGATTTCTGTATCTGTCTGTGTTCCTTTTGTGTCCATATATGGAGTATATGGCAGGGGTTGGCAACCTTTGTGTCAGAAAGCTTTGAACTTGGCTTGAACTTAGGCTGGGGTTGCCATGGCAATCAATGGCCATGGCCATGGCCATGGAAATCATGGCAATCAATTGGCTCATTTGGGCCATATGGCCAGAGCCTCTTCTGGTGGTTCTGGACAACCGCTATCAAACCGACTGGACACTGGCCACGTCATTCACTCTCTAGGGCCATCTGCTTGGCAAATTTGAAGTCGGTCGGTGGAATGATTCTCGAGATACGTGGATTATGTACAGTACAGAGATTCTTTTAATTTACTTAACTAGAGCGGTGCCCGTTGGGCACTGGCCTACTTGGAACGATGCAAGTTGGAAATGGACGCCCCACCCAGATATTATGTCTGTGTCCCTTTTATGCCCATATATGGAGTTCTTTGTCAGGCATGCCCAAATATGGAGTCTATGCAGACATCAGAATGATGTCAGAACAGGCCAGCTCCATATATGGAAACTGGGCAGGGGCCCTGTCCTGCAGAGCCTGGGCAGAGGCCTTTTTGGGGCAGTTCTGGACGTGGGTCCGACCGACTCGACACCGGGCACTGCACCCCCTGTGGTGGTGCGTGTGTCGAATTTGAAGTTGGTGGGGCGAACGGTTCTCGAGTTACGTGGATTATTTACAGATGTACATTACATACACACACAGAGACTTGGTGCATTTATAGTTAGATATTAGATTACCAACCTGCAATGGATGAAAATAAATGCTTTTCAACGTATCACCCTCATCTATAAGCACAGTGGCCCCTGGCCAAACAACTTAAACAGCAGCAACTTGTATCAAGCAACAACTATTAAACCATTTAGCCATTTATCTTTCTGTTTAACTATGATAATATACTGGCAGCAATACTCTACTGGGACTAGTCTATCTACACATGTAATTGACGATATTTAGACTGCGGCCATCTTGCCAGCAAGGTGCAACTTCCCATTGACCCAAACAGAAAGGTCCTATCTAATTATATTAAACAACGTCAAACTCACCAACTGCAATTGCAGCTCTACGGAAAGCTATCCTTTTTCAATCTGTAAAGTTTTTGTTTCATAAAAATCCACCATAGACAAGTTATGAGCTACTTCCTGTCAATAAATTCCTTGCAGGTGATCTTTTTCCTAAGTATTGGAGTTTGGAAGCACTCGTTTTTAGTAAAGCAACCTCCTGCATTATGTGCAAATTCAAAACAGGTGGTACGCAGGGCTGTTGAGTGATATCCTACGAGCACTGCCAAATTCTGACACTGACAATTTCTTGACAGGAAGTAGCTCATAACATGTCTACGGTGGATATTTATTAAACAAAAACTACAGATTGAAAGGAGATAGTTCAAGCTTTCAGTACTGCTCCAATGTTGGTGAGCTTGACGTTGTTTAATACAATTAGATAGGACTTTTCTGTTTGGATGAATGGGAAGTTGCACCTAGTTAGCACCTTGCTGGCAAGATGGCCGCGGTCTGAATATCGTCAATAGGAAGACTGATAGTGTTGATAATACAGGTTAAGATATCTGATCATTCTCATTAATAATAATAGTATATTTTTAAAGTGACTGAGGTTCACTGATCTTCCAGTAAGTATTGGCTGATACCGATTTGATTGCACAGTTTAAGGTGAGGTTTCGATTATGAAAACTGTATATATTTCTTTCAAATGAAATCATAGAGCACCACATTAGGTCAGTCTCACTGTACAGTACAGTTATCAGTGTCTCTCTTCACCATTCATTTAGAACAGTCCGAGTTCTCAGACCTTGTTCAGCACACATAACTCATATACCTCGCTTTTAATATGATCCGCTGCTAGCCTACAAAGTTAATGGCATGACAAACTCTCGCCATTCGTTAGAGTGAAGGAGAGAGGGGAGAGGGATGGGGACAGGCCAGGGAGGATTGAGATGGTGACAGTGTCATGTTCTGTGCAGGTTGGTAACCAGAGCTGCGTCCTGCCAGGGTTGAGCGGGCGAGGGGACCAGAGCATCGGTCTCAGGTGTGCCTCCTCCCCCCAAGTCTGGGCACAAGGCAGGTGGGGATGGGCAACTCACATTGGCCTGAAACCTTAGAGAAGTGCCGGGGCTCGGGTGTCACCTAAAGGTTAGAGCCATGTCCGTTAGGGTGACGTAGAACAAAGGACAGTCTCCTGGGCCGGGGTGTCTGGTTACGACATGTGCCCATGGCAACTGGGACTATGATGTGATAAGATTAGAGTCAAAGGAAAAAGGCTGTGCAATGGAATGTTGACGGAGTCATGCAATGGAAGGCTTACTGTATGTTGCTAAAAATGACTAGAGACTTACACAGTCCCCAAACAGAACGTTCAATAAGATACTGTTACCTAGCAACATAAAATACATTTGTTCCATGAAGTCCGCAGGCATATTGACCCCTATTTTGCCCTAAATGTCAAAACTCATTAGGGACATGGTTTTGGAACATTGTTGGGAGGACAGGCAGCATTACACTATAGTACCCTCTTTATAGATCTCGGTGCAAAGCACAAAGTGTTTCTATAGCTTATGAAGTAGAATGTTGTAGTCGTTCTATAGCTAAACCCTGCATCTAGTTCAGGTCCTACTTCTCCACTGAATAAATCCTATAATGCTTGATCATCAATGGAGCTGGACGCTGCATAACCACCAAGGTGACACAAAATGCCACAAGAGGGAGAGAGAGAGAGAGAGAGAGAGAGGGTAGCAATAAACAGAGAGAGAGGTAGAGAGAGATAGATGAAGAGAGAGAGGGAGATGGAGACGGGGGAGAGAAGTAGGGAGAGAGTGTTTCAGAGAGAGAGAGAACGAGAGACCATCTCTCCATATGCTGTGATAGTGTAAGGTGAGAGTTGCTGGTGAAGCATCTCTCAACTACCTTATGTAACACTGTAACTGCAATGAATGTGTGTGGGTACGCATGTCTTTTAGAAGTGTGTGTGTGTGTGTGTGTGTGTGTGTGTGTGTGTGTGTGTGTGTGTGTGTGTGTGTGTGTGTGTGTGTGTGTGTGTGTGAGTGAGACGTTAAACTGCTCCGTTGTAACTACCACCGTTAATGTAGTGGGTGCTGATTTAATATGCATTTGCAACCTCTGTGGACTGTGTGCTTCAACACCATCGCAAGCTTGCATACAACAAGGCACTTCTCACCGATGGAGAATATCAACAGACGTTGCTGCCTGGTGGCCCTTCCCATGGGATCAGCCACACTATGGAGAACGATATGACACCGGGCGGCAATGCAGGAGTGAACTGGGAAACTGTTTCCTCTGGTGGTCCAGCCTGAGACATACCCGCAGACTGGTTGTTGGGGGGGGATTCGAACTTAGGATCCATGCCTACACTACTTGTGCCCATGGAAAGCTGGGTGACATGCTTGTTGTATTGTGACTGAGGACCTATTCCTTGGTTTTGTGGATGTAACTTTGCTGTACCTGAACTATTTATGTCCTTGTATGCAATTTCCTCTGTGTGGACCTAAATAGTTAAAGTGTGTGTGTGTGTGTGTGTGTGTGTGTGTGTGTGTGTGTGTGTGTGTGTGTGTGTGTGTGTGTGTGTGTGTGTGTGTGTGTGTGTGTGTGTGTGTGTGTGTGTGTGTGTGTGTGTGTGTGTGTGTGTGTGTGTGTGTGTGTGTGTGTGTGTGTGTGTGTGCGTGTAGATGCATTGTGAGCTTGTAGATCTGCTATTTTCAATTGGCCGAAATATATATAGGGCTGAAGTTGTTAGTGTGTGTGTGTGTGTGTGTGTGTGTGTGTGTGTGTGTGTGTGTGTGTGTGTGTGTGTGTGTGTGTGTGTGTGTGTGTGTGTGTGTGTGTGTGTTTGTTTGTTTGTATTTGTGGACCTAAGCAAAAAGCATAACACTGTATCAGTAGATACGGATACAATTAAAATGTTAAACATTTTGAACAGATCAGACAGTAATACAATTGTAATTTGTAAGTTAACTATGGCATCGTGCATTCCTGTCAGTGTGTTGGTTGGTTGGGAGAGCACATGACATCACGTGACATCATCAGGGATGGAGATCCCTGATGTTATCAATATTAAGCCCATATATGGAGATCCCTGATGTCATCAATATTGGCCAGCAACTCTATATCTGACCTCAAACCTCAAACCCTTAGATCTCCATATATGGAAATTAAATGTATACTTTATTTTTTGGATCGTGTTTGGCCCTGCGTGCATGGCACGCGCGGAAACGGACACAATGTGCTCAAAAAACAAAAACAAAAAAAAACATAACAGCTAGATTGGTGGTAATAGGATGAATGTGTCCTTGCGTGCTGTAAACTGTTTTCAATCTCAGAGCCATGGACAGACTGTCCCCTGAGGGAGCGCCAGTCTAGCGTGCCGTCGCCACGTCAGCCCTCGTCGATAGCGCTCCCCTGTCCCGTATCGATTGCACACCGTAATAACACTTGGCCCAGTCGCACCCCGCCTCGCGGTGCTCACGCAGCCTCGCTGAGACACAGCTATTTACAGTGGTGGGAAGAGTACTCACATTTATTACTCAAGTAAAAGTATCAATACCGCAATGTAGAAATATACTGTTATGTAAAAGTCCGGAATTCAAAATGTATTGGTATCAAAATATACTTAAAGTAACCAAAAGTAAAAGTACTCATTGTGCACAGGATCAAATGTATAAAAAAAATATTTTGAAAATAGTCGATCTACAAGTGAGCTTGCAGATCTGCTATTTTCAATTGGTCGAAATATATATAGGGTTGAAGTGTGTTTTGTAATAATAATCAAATACAAAGTAACTAGTAACGTTTTGAAATAATTGTAGTGGAGTAAAAGTACAATATTTCCTTAGGGTCATCCAAATAACATAAAAAATGGATGGTAAATTCAGGGGTTGAACGTTGGGGTACCATTGAAAACCTATATAAGGCAAAAAGTTCAAATTTGAATTATGCTTTAAGTAGCATGTGATATTTCAAACTAGGGGTTATGATTCTGAATCGATTGCAAGCATTAGTTTTGCACGAAAAACACTCCTTGGGCTAAAAACGGCCATAGCCATAAGCCGTCATCACATTTGGGCTATTTATCATGGCTAGTTTTTGTTTTTTGTTTTATGCTGAGGGGGCCACCATGAAGCCTGTTCATCAAGATAATGTTTTTTGTGGTTGTTGAAAGTTGAAAATACGTACTGGTACGTTATTATAATTTTAAATCATGCTTAAGTGTTTGCTGCTGGGTTAATAGTTATGGCTGCTGGTGAAGAAAGCATCTCTAATGAACACTATAGTCAGAATGAGGCTGCCTCTTTAGTAAAGATTAGAACTTTGGATCACTGCAGTGCACTCCCACAGTATGACACACATTTGCATACACTGTAAAATCCTAGAGTGTACAAATGTTGGTTACATATCTCAGATATAAATTCATTTAAATGTCACTGTTAGTGTGTAGAAGCACACACACACACGCACACTCTACTGCAGTGGTTCTCAACGTTTTCAGGCCGCAACCTCCCCAACTAATACTTTGAACTGGGGACCCCCCACCCCACTGGGGACCCCCCACCCCACTGGGGACCCCCCACCCCGACATGCACTTGGAATTGTAGGAGATGAGGCATGACATTTTGTATGACCCTGCTCCACAAATAAATATGTTTGATTCGTTTTTATAGTATAGTTTGTCCTACTTTTGATGCAGCAATGGTCTTTTCTTATTATTATTTATTATTTTCTGTTTTTTTAGGTATTAAATATTGTCTCTTCACTGTCATCTGGCCGGGGACCCCACCAAAGTCACGTGGGGAGCCCCTTGTGGTCCCGACCACCAGGTTGAGAACCACTGGTTCCTCATTACCACTGGTTATTTACGCACTTACAACTATAGCTAAAGCCTTGATAGGGATGACACAATTGATCTATAAAGTCTGAATAAAAACATGTTTGTGTCATTCAATACCGCTTACGAGGCGTTTTTTTCTATCAAGGTTTATCACTGTCAGTGTTTTGTACACAAAATAGACTTAGCTAATCCAAAACCCATGGGAAAGGAGTTGATGTAAACTGAACAAAAAACTAATACATTGAAGATTTACAGTACAGAAACATCATCAAAAAGCTTCACCAGGGTGTTCCAAATGGCACAATTTTTTAAATATGAATGTTATGCTCAACCGGTGCCGTGTAGCCAAATGTGCCAGGGTCCCCAAAGGCAAAGATACTGAGACAGGAGTATGAGCAACCAAAGGAAATGTATTCAGAAAACGTTACGTATGGTGAGTTCTGTGGGGAGTGTGAGGGGAATCCTGGAAGTGGTGAGAGGGTTTTGGAACTCCGGGGAGAGGGTGGAAGGAGCGGTGGAGCTGGGAGACACTGGGTTGAGGAGGGAGCCTGGAACACAACAGAGGAACAAGGTTAGCACGAAAAACACAGATCTACAGTACTGAAAACTCTCTAAAGCACAGACTACTGTTCTAAACTGCCGATTACACTAACCACAGTAGTCAACGTCCAAGCGTTGGGCGCCGGTTCTCCGCAGCTTATGTTGGCAGCTTCTGTTGATGGTGATTGTGGAGCAGCTGGGCTGATTGAGACCAGCCACACCTGAGCTGGCAGCTGGCTGAGAGAGACGCCCGGCCCTTGCCCTATGGAAATATAGAAAGTATAGAAACCATGAAAACAGAGCCACGGCAAAATATGATGATATGCCTATTTTCATCATCATCATCATCATCATCATCATCATCATCATCATCATCATCATCATATTCTTTCTCTCTTCTGTGGCCTCTCTTCAGTCAGCTGGCTATATTAGGCCCTTCAGGGATGATGGTAATTAAAAACAATGGTCTACACACTTAAAGAGATGGATTTTCATAATTATTTGTACATGTTCTATTTTTGGTGTAGAACTGTTCCTAACCTGGCCTGAGGCTCTGTGGCCTAGTTTGTTGATTTTTCACCCAGATCCCATTCAACCACCAGGGCCTGGATTAGACTCAACTGAAGCCACAACATTAGACATTAGGGTTTGGATAATCTTTTAAATTTGATCTAAATTGCCAAAAGTGGGCCAGGCGTGGGGCAACAGAGCTTTTGCCTTTGCTGCTCCAACCCTGTGGAATGCACTCCCCAAAACACTCAGAGATGCCTCCACCGTCCAAACCTTCAAAACCGCCCTCAAAACCCACCTCTTCAATATTGCTTTCCCTAGCTAACTCTTTTTCACCGTTTTTTATGTTTTTATAGCTTAGCTTTTAGTGTTTATTTCTTTTCTAAAAAAGTTGTTTTTTATTTTTTGCTATACTGTACCTCTGCCCCCCATGTAAAGCGTCTTTGGGTACTCAGAAAAGCGCTATATCAATTTGAGATATTATTATTATTATTAAAAGGGGGTAATTCATCATCAAGCTTGTTGGTTATGGACATGGGGGTTCATAAAGGGGAGTAACTGCAGTGAAAAATAACATTTTGGTTTCATTCCGAAAACCCTTTTTCACACTCTGATGCAGGTCTCTGTAGAACATAGAGCCTGACCGATGGCAGAACTTTGAGTACAGACTTTGGAGAGTCCAACCACTGATCAAAAAGTGGAACATTTTCTAATCAATGTGAAAAACTAAGATTTACTTAATGTTTCCATTTGAGAACATTTAACTAGAATTTATATTATTGAAGTAAAAAAAAAAAAAACAAGTTAAAAACAATTATTATACACTGTAGATCAGCTATTCTAACCAAGAATGACATGCCCAAACTATAGGGACAGAAAGTGGTTAAAATCCGGATACATCAGCTGCATAACTTTATACCGATGTCCTCAAGATATTCAAATAATAATGACCTATATATTGGCTAGACTGATATATAGTTACCGTGACTGTATATGTTTGACACCACTAGACTAGATAGTGAAAGCATCCATGCCTGGCCGACTAGTGCTGATGATAGTACCCTATTATGCAACCGTCTGTATTAGCCAATGGGAGAGAGCTGCAACCGTCTGTATTAGCCAATGGGAGAGAGCTGCAGAAGCATTTCAGTGCCTCTGCCTCACTTGCTACTGTCCCAGTTTACCCCCCTTGTGGTGTGAGATCACATTCCCAGCACTAATCTACAGGCTTTTATTTAGATGAGTGTGTGTGTGTGTGTGTGTGTGTGTGTGTGTGTGTGTGTGTGTGTGTGTGTGTGTGTGTGTGTGTGTGTGTGTGTGTGTGTGTGTGTGTATATATTTGTACTGTGTTTGCCTCATTTAACTTCGATCTCGATGATCAAGAGACTGTTATGAGGTGTCAGCATATTTCCGCTGATGTGGCATGTTCACTTTCAACTTTGACAGTGTGTGTGTGTGTGTGTGTGTGTGTGTGTGTGTGTGTCTGTGTGTGTGTGTGTGTGTGTGTGTGTGCGCTCGTGCGTGCGTGCGTGCGTGCGTGCGTGCGTGCGTGCGTGCGTGCGTGCGTGCGTGCGTGCGTGTTTGACACTGAGATGAACGAGAGTAGACAGTTTTGAGGTGTTTGTGTTGTAATGGAGCATCACAGTGAAACTGGAATACATATTTGCTGAGAATACCTTTTCGTTTCTTTTGCATCGCGCTCCAACTCAACACATAAATGGAGCACAGAGCATTGTGGTAATTCAGGCAGGCACAGAAGTCAAGCCGGACCAACACTCATACACCCTCCAATCACATAACGCCATGATCTAATCATGCAGCGCTTCCTAAACCTTTTTGGCTGTGCACCGCCTGTTACCTCCCGACCTAGCTGATGCACCCACCCACCCACACGCATGGAAATGAAATATATTAACATATAATTTTTATATGCAACATATATGTTTATCATATATGTGACATATTATTCGAAATTGGCCGCCTGCATGTGTCTCTACATATATGTACATATAGTATTATCCATATACTGTATGTGGCATATATGTGGACATACTGTATACAGTATACAGAAGTATAAGGAATAAGCTATATATGATACATAATATTGCCTATATATCCACACATATGCACATATATGAAATACTTCCCATATATTGGCATAAAATGTTCATATATTTTAAAGAACACCATAGCACCACCATTAGCCTTTTCATCACGCACCACCGTTTGGGAATCCCTGAAACTACTGGATCGATCTACACACCATATTTAAGCAGACCGACGTTCAATCGTACACATTCAACATCTCTCGCTGTTACCACAAATCTACCCTTGTTAGTGAACAAACTCCTCCCCAGCCATTCCTGTAGGTTTTCACAATGTCAGCAATGCAGGATCATGTGTACCATATTGTATTATGTTCTTTATTACCTTGTATCTTTATGTTCTGCCCTGTGAGTGGTTCATATCATATGTTTAATAAGGGCATATCTTTAGGATCTGCTTCAGGGAGGTTTGTGAGCTCAGAGTCTATCATGCAGAGCGACACAGCACAGTATATGGGCACGGGTGTGGATGCATTGCTTGCACACATACAGTTTTTTGATTGAAAAAATATTTCACAGTATGTAGAATGTGTACATTTCAAGTAAATACAAAAACTGCTACTTTGTGGACGAAACCATGAAAAGCACAATACTTGTTTACATCATGGTCCACCATTTTCAATTAATCATAACAATTAAAGATGTACAAATATTAATATAATATTCTATGAAAAAACTGGAAATCATCATATAAAGAAAGGAAAAACATGTACAGCATGGGAAAAAGGGGTGGGGGTGGGGGGGAGACTCTGGGCCAGTTTTGAATTGCATTTGCAGCCGTCCATAGGTGCTCTTGAGTGATGTGGACTTTGTTGACATTAAGGAAGTATTTAGACAGGTACATGGGTACATTAGGGCAGGGGTTCTCAACGTTTTTGGCCGGGGACCCCCGGAAATGCTTTGGCAATGTCTCGGGACCCCCGCCCCGCCCCCTCCCGACCCCCAATATAAATTGACTGCTACAATAACCTTAACCCATTTTGGGCGGGAACCCCTTTTGGTGTTTTAAGCATTGTTATAATTTAGCTATTTAAAAATAGCAGATCTACAAGCTCATAGTAGCGCGCCACTCGGTGGCGCGCTACGAGCTTGTAGGTCTGCTATTTTTGAAAAATCGTGATTTAAAAAAAAAAAACTAAATCTTTTTTTTTTTTTTTGAAAATAATTTGGGGACCCCCTAAAATAATTTGGCGACCCCCCGAGGGGTCGCGACCCACGGGTTGAGAACCCCTGCATTAGGGTACCCTAAGCCATTCCAGCCTATCAAACAGGAAGTTCCAGGAAGTTGCAGTCACAAGCTGATGTCATGTCGATTAGGAACAGTAAAGGCCCTAGTATGCTTCCTTGTGGAACACAGCTCACTGGGGGGAGGGTGTTCTGTTCACCTCCACCATCTGTTCTCTCCCCTCCAGGTAGGATTGCATCCAGCTCACTGATGTGCTATCAAAACCAAGTGATTTTAGCTTATTGATCAGTATTGAGTGGTTTACAGTGTCAAAAGCCTTTTGGAGGTCCAGCATGACCATGCCGCAGTATTTGCCAGCATCCACCTCGTGTTTGATGTGGTCGCTCAAATAGAGGAGGCATGTGTCATTGGAGTGGGATGTTTACTATACTATATACTATTTTTTCCATCACCTTCAAGATGGAGCTATAAGTATAGAAATAGGGCGGTAGTTGCCGGGTTCTATAATTTGCTCTCTTTCTTGTAAACTTTAGCAAGTTTGAAATCTTGTCCCTGTCACTATCCCACTACACATCCTACACACAGGATGTGCATCTGTCAGTCTTTAAGCAGCTTTGTTAATGAACAAAGCACTTTGGGAACTCTGCTCTGCTAATCATCACTGAGCCCTTTGTGTTAAACTAAACAAACTTTAATCCTCTCTTTATTTGACAGATGATGATACTTATGCAGAACATCACACTGTGCCACACTACGTGAGCGCTGTGTGGAAGGCGCAGCAATGCCTCTGTCACAGAGTGATGCACAGTAAAATTATCATAGGATTTTGCTATGCGTTACTCTGTTTTCCTTGAATTGAACTTCTCAATCTTGATGCATTTGTTACTCGTGGTTCAGCACTGATAAACACCAGCATATGCTTGAGCATATGTCTCTTTTTTCTATTTGTTTTCTTCTTTTTATCTATAACTACTGTTTGGTGGTGGTACTAGCAAAGCATGTTGTGCTTATCCACAACAGCATGAAAATATGTGGTAACACATACACCCTTCGGGACGTGTCAGGTTGGGCCTCTATAATTCAGCCTGGGTGATGGAGTTGGAGAAGCCCTTCGGCGACGTGGACCCAAATACTAACCGATGAAAGGTGACAGTGATTTGGCCTCTAATTCAGCCTGGGAAAGGCGTGAGATGGAATTATATAGGCCTATTTAAAAAAAGTTATTTTTTAGTTAAGTCTATTTTTTTCCTAACTACGTCACTACGTCAGTGGCGTTACCTCTGTGTCTTCAACCCAGCTGGGTGGCTGTGATACGTCAGTGGCGTTACCTCTGTGTCTTCAACCCAGCTGGGTGGGTGTGATACGTCAGTGGCGTTACCTCTGTGTCTTCAACCCAGCTGGGTGGCTGTGATACGTCAGTGGCGTTACCTCTGTGTCTTCAACCCAGCTGGGTGGCTGTGATACGTCAGTGGCGTTACCTCTGTGTCTTCAACCCAGCTGGGTGGGTGTGCGACTACTGGCCAATCAACCCAACCATTTTCAACCCAGCTCCATCGTTTCCCTTTCTGTGATGCGAAAAAGATGCAAAAATGTGTTTACTCCTTTTACCGAAGATCACGCATGTGATGTCCACAGCTGTAACGTCTTAGACCCCACCACTCTATACAGTAGATTAAAGCCTGTGACCTGTCTGCACACTAGAGACCCTAAACTGATTGATCTTTTGTTCAGACGATTGTACATCCCGATAACTAGCTGACACTTTGGCTGTCGTTCTCCCTGCCTGATTGTGAGTCACAGTGGCAGCAATGTCCCGTCACCACAGTGATGACAGCTTTTCCATTGCCGACAGGAAAATAACTGCCTCATTACCCAACAGGCAATCTGCTGAAAGATGACCGCAACAGCCCCCCGTGCGACCAGGGTGGCTCCAGCTCACTAGCTAGCTCGGCATCCTTCCACATTGCATTGTATTGTGCTGTGTCAGTTTCTGTGTCTATTAAGCCTGATTTATACTTGGTTGTGTGCCAGTGTCGTGCACTGAAAATAGGCGATCTACAAGCTCATAAGCAACCAAGTGTAAACAAAGTATAACTCAAACCTTTGTCAGCATACCTGATTCTCTCTGTCAATATGTCATCTCGCTCTCTCATTCTTAAGCAAACTCCCTCTCGTTTTGTACCTCCTTCGGGGACTGTGGATTCCCACAGTATTATTTCCCATTTCTGTCTCTGTTCTCTGTCACTCTCTCTCAACCTTTTGTGCTGTGATCTGAGGAATGATGGAGGTTGATGCAACATAGTGTTGCTGTTATAATTTGATCTCGTCTTCCAGGCTATAGCTCAGCTGTAGCCCTGCCCCTGAGCAGACCTGTAGCAGACCTGGAGCAGACCTGTCGTTGATTATGCAACAACGTGTGCGTTCCTCGCTTCCCGTTTGAAAGGCCCAAAGTATTCTGTTCTCTTTAACCCGATATATTAAACTCATGTTAACTGATTCATCATTGCAACTACTTATGTATGAGTGAGCAGACACAAGCGATTCCCTTGAGATTCGAACTCCCTTTTCTGTGGAAGTTCTTGACATCCGACTTCCCGGTAACTGACAACATTGACGCGTCCATTGTCAATGGGAATTTAATGTTTGTGTAGGACAAAGTTTGTGCACACACACACACACACACACACACACACACACACACACACACACACACACCAAAAGCTGGATATAGGACGGGCTAGCGCCCCTTACAAATACAAATAAAATACAGATCTTCACTTTGGTACATTACTAAATGTACCAAAGTGCCGTCTGCCGGTACCGTCTGCCGGTACACCTGTTTTCTATTGTTTTGGTTCTGCATATAATTCTGAGTCAGAGACAGTGAAGGCAGGAGAGAGAGAGAGAGAGGGGATGACATGTAGGAAAGAGCCTCGGTCGGATTCAAACCTGGGACAGCTGCAGGAAGGATTATAGCATTATTTATATGGTATAGCCTAGATGTGCTCTTACAAGGTGATCCATTGGGGGGCCTGATGGAATTATTTTTGATCAAACAGTATGAAATATCAAAGCTGAAGGCTCAGAGTTTGACCACACATGATTTATTTATTTTTTATTATTTTAACAACAGCCTGTTTCTTCATTAAAGGTTCAGCTACACAGTTGCGGGCCTTATTTAGACGATATATGGCACAGGGTGCGAATGCGTTGGGGATGTGTCCAGCTACAATTGTGATGTTAAACAGCAAGTTTTCTTGGTGTAAAGCAAGGCGTACCGTACCGTACCGTACAGGACAAAGGGGTTTTATTTAATCTCTGAATTAGTCATGGGTATGTTTTGGGCATTGGGCATAACATAAATTAGAGTAGACCAATCAGAGTCACCTCGAATTACCTTCAAGAGCTAGTTGCGCTTGCATATCGCTAATGAAATGACAGATTTTGTAATTTGGAGGAGACAAGCAATTTTTTGTGCACAAAGTGAAAGCACCAATTACAGGAGCAGAATGAATAATGATGTCAGGAGACGCAGGGGAAACAAAAGCTCTCTGTTCACCAAAACATCACTTGGAATTGGAAATGGGGTGGTAGTCAGAGTCACAACTTCCTCCTGTAGCCTAATACATCTAATCTACGGCTAGAGGTGAATATGACAACTGCATCCGTTGTAAACTACAGTATCAATGATACTTGCGCTGCGCTTTGTGCCATTTAGCACCAGGTGTAAGATAAGGCCCTGAGTATTTTGAACTAGAGGTTCCACTTTTAGTTTGAATCCTTGTCAAAATTCTATAGCAAGAAAGATAGAAAGAACAAGTTCTCCCCTGTCCACTGTCCAGACACCTGCTGTCAAACAACCCTCATTCACTGCACAGGATAACAGCTGTTCTGTGTGTGTGTGTGCGTGAGCGTGTGCGTGTGCGCGCGCGTGTGCGTGTGAGAGATGTGTGTGTATGGCGTGTGTGTGCGTGTGCGCATGCATGGTTAGAAAGTGTCCATTTCACCTGACAGATGAAACCGGCGTCCGTCAGTTCAGCTGTAATTGTCATAGTGTTACCTGTCAAATTACTTGAGCGTGCAGCTTCCACGTGCACATGCACATGCACTGTCATTTTGTGTGTTCAAGCATGCCTGCGTCCATGCTTGCTTGCGTGTGTGCATGACTATAGCAAAGTATTTATCAACTCATCATTGGATGACAAGGAAAACGTACATACACACCCACGCACCTGGGGTGCGCGCCTACACACACGCGCACGCACGCACGCACGCACGCACGCAAACATAAACACAAACAAAAGAGAACAAAGGGCCTGGGTCACAGAGGGGACCATTGTGCTGTAAGTTAACACCCCTCTCATCTTCCTCACGTCCCATCCTCTTCCTCCTCGTCTTCCCTCAGGATGTCCGCTCATAGAGGGCCACATCAATTAGTGATTAGCATGCTTGATTATGTTACACTCAGTAGGGGTGTGTTTGTGTGTGTATTGTGTGTGTGTGTGTGTGTGTGTGTGTGTGTGTGTGTGTGTGTGTGTGTGTGTGTGTGTGTGTGTGTGTGTGTGTGTGTGTGTGTGTGTGTGTGTGTGTGTGTGTGTGTGTGTGTGCGTGCGAGCGTGCGTGCGTGCGTGCGTGCGTGCGTGCGTGCGTGCGTGCGTGAGAGAAAGAGAGAGAGAGAGAGAGTTTATGTGTGTGTGTGTGTGTACACAGGATATAAAAAGAAGTTCCCTGGCTCCACACCCAAGCCAAAACATTAGGAGCGAATAAAGTGGGCGCACGTGTGTGTGACTGTGTGTGTGTGCATGCTTGTGTGTCTGTGTCTGTGTGTCTGTGTGAGCGCACTCATACAGTACATGCTTGTGTCTCAAAGTCTGCCTTATCAGTTATCACACAGGGAGTTTGATGACATGTGGGTCGACTCTTGATTACGCCAGGGCTTGTTACTGTCAGAAGGCTGGGGCTCATGGAAAATTCACTCCATGAATGAGGGCTAAGTGGTCTCTGCACAAAACAACAACAAACAAGCGCTTTGTTCCCACACTAATTGCTATAAAAGACCAAAGCAGGAAACTTCATAAGCAAATTAAGGCTGGTTGTTAAAAAAAACAAAAAAACAAAAAAAAAGAATGAAAGAAACCTCTTGGGCTACACTGTTAATTTAACTCTGAGAATGTGCAAATGAAAGAAAGGTTGGTTAACAAATTGACACTGATGTGAGGTGATGGTGATTACTGTGTATACGACCAAATTATGATCAAATGTGATACCGGTATTTTCTGCAGCAGTTTTCGCCACAATATGGATGCTGCAGGGCTTTAAGTCAGTGGTTTTCAAGTAACCAGTGGTCCTTGAGGGGGTTCCAGGTGGTCCCCAGCTAAATGATGGAGAGTTGGTAACCAAATGGACCCTTAACTCTTGAGAGTGTAAAATGAAACCAAATGGACTCTCAAGTGTTAAATTGTTGTTAATCATCTGCATTACTTAATTTACAAGAAGAAGAAATTCACAATTAGATAATGTAGAATAATTGTTATTTGCCTGTTATCTCTCCTATTGGTAACACATCAATACAGCATAGAATTGTGGACAAAAACAAAACAAAAACTTTCGCTTTGGGTCTAAGAGACTAAACCTCGTCAAATGATGGTCCGTGAATAAATAGAATAAATAGTGGGCTCTGGTATCAAAATGATACCAGAGTGGTGAAAACCACTGCTTTAAGTGGTTAATGCTGCAATCTGTAAGTTTCATGTCCTACCCAGTTTTAGAAAGAATAAATTCTACCCCTCATGCAAGACACAATCCCTCCTTGGCCATATGGGAGACTAATGCACTTTACGCTTCAGGCAGTACCACTAAGTAGGTGTTCTACCCAACACCAGGGTCTAATTTACTCAATGGAATTGTAGGGTAAACTTCCAGTCAACCTCCACCCACTACAGACTAGTACTAGTTATATTCAGTGCTGGATTTACAATAGTATAGAATATTTTTTAAAAAGAGGGTATTTTGGTGTAATTTTGGGGTACCCAGCCCCCCAAAAGAGAGACAGACAGACAGACTTTTTTTTTTTTTTTTGCCCACCCTAGCCCAATGGTAAATCCAGGCCTGGTTATATTGCGTTAACATACTGTACTCATACAGATTGGTTGCAATAACGTTTCATTCATTGAAATAACATTGCAGCTCTAAGGATATGCATCAGCGAGGATATTGGCTTTTACAGTAATGCTGTTGCTTTATTCTACATTGCGCTGGAAATGAATCCACTATCAACTAGTTCTCAACAGCCTACACACCCACCCATGGTTTGTGTCGGATTTTGTGTTAAAGAATGAACAATTTACACAATATATGCATCTACCAACAGACCTACCCTTTCCATGGTTGTAATATTTAAATAACCCACCCTAAATCTGTCAATATTATCATCACCCCCACCCTATCAATAGACAGTGACACACACACACACACACACACACACACACACACACACACACACACACACACACACATGCACGCATGCACGTGCGCGCGTGCACAGGGTGTACAATATGCCTTTTTCTTTTTGAGATTAGAATATTAGAAAGCGACCAGTCAGTCATTCCACAAGATTCCAAACAAGATATGTGTCCATTTTAGAGGCCTTTGGCCTCTTTTCTCTTTGCTCCTCCTTGTAGGTGAACTAGAAACATGATGAAAACTAAAAAAGTGCTCCTCGGAGGAGCACAGGTCTCCGCCAGGCCAGGTAGATTATTGACATTGTGTCCCAACAATGCTTGGAATGTGCCAATCAAGATGGAATATGAAAAATGTAACGGATCCGTCTCAATCACTTGTCTATAGAGATAATGTGTACCGATTTGCGTTATCTTTGGACAGATTTAATAGGAGTAATAGGAGCCATATAGCACTTGTCCTTGCCTCGACGACATCGCATGCTTATGTTAAACATGTCATTTAGATAGCATGGTATGTTATGTAGACAGATGCCAGGTCATTATTGACCTGTACAAATGGCTAATTGCAGATTACTATGAAAACCTGCAAAACCTGTCAGTCAGTCACTCAGTCAGTCCGTCCGTCAGGTCACACCTCATGACACGCTTCCTATATGGCCGTCAGTCTGTCCCGGCTCGCTGCCGGGCACGGCAGCCGCGGACTGATGGCCCGGCCCTACCTGAACTGAGCTTGCCCGAGGCCCCACCTGGCCTTACTAATTAGCACACATTTTACTGTGCCCTTCAGCATCAGTCACTACCTTCACCTTGCAGCCTCAGTAACAACTACATGCATGCAAGACATTGCAAGTGTGCATGCGTGTGTGCATGCGTGCGTGCGTGCGTGCGTGCGTGCGTGCGTGCGTGCGTGCATGCGTGTTGGAGTGACTTAAAGTTACAAATGTTGTAAAACACCATGCTATACAGCCACTAGATGTCTCACTACACTCCAATAACACCTCTGTTGCATAAGGTTCTCATTTTATCTGAGCTATGCCTAATATACAGTATATAATAAGGCAGAACTCATTCATTTTGCAGTAATGAATGAGTAATGTAATGCATTGGCTGCCTCAAAGCATCTCTTTCATCTTACAGAGCTAAACAAAAACAAATGACTTTTGACCTGACAGATTATTATTTCACAATTATATAAATATTTTATTCTGAATCTGCACCCTTTTAAAGGTTCTTTGGATGTATTGTTTTATTTGTACATAAAAATGTTATTAATATAATATCACTTCACCAACTCAGCTGCAGAGCCAAACACCTGCAGAGCCAAACACAGTCTAAGAAACTAAAAATAAATTAACATACAAATAATACTGATATAACACTTAAAACCTCACCATAAACAACATATTTGATTGCACAAAGGCAACTCTTTGTCTCCTTCCGGAAACACAGCAGGTCATCAAATGATCTGCTTAGGGGTTGCGTCAAAAACTAAAAGATCACACCCGTGTGAAATGAGGGGTTCTTATCATCGTACATCATCATGATGTAACATGTCGATTTGCTCAGACACATACTGTACTGTATGACGTAAATTCTCCATTCATGGTCAATGGGAATTTGTGTAGGCCAAAAATAGCCAATTTGCTCGTCCGTATATGATGTACATTCTCCATTCATTGTCAACGGGAATTTAATGTTCGTGTAAGACGAAAATCTACACTACTAGCTGAATATAAGGGGCTAGCGCCCCTTAAAAATCTCCAAGAATTCAAGGCTTCATGGGTTGTGTAAAATAAGTATTTTTTAGGTGAACTATTCCTCTAAGGACTCTGTTATGACTGTGGGTTCAGTGTTAAAGGGTTAGGGATAGGAATTGACTTTAGTGTTTATTTGTGGTCTTTCAGAAAGTGAGTTTCAATTCTAACTATATCATAAAGCTAAATGCCAACGGTGTTGACGTTCTATCTCAATCTGATAGTTTATTGACATTCAGGGACGCTCTCATGGATCATCGACCTTGCAGTTTGTCAGCCATGTTGCCTCTTTGGAAGGGGACATAGATTCATAGCCACTTTTCTGTCTACTGGGGAGCTGGACGGCAGGGACAGAAAGAATAGTCCTCCTGATTGCTCCGGTCCGTCTTTTCAATGTGTGCTGCCGGCCGACACACAGCAGCCAGTTCTCCCCTTGACTGGCACCCTCCCCTTTTCCTATAGCCCTCCTACTGCGCTGCATGATTGACTTCACAGCTGGGAATGCCAATTTGGTGCTCACGGCACTAAAGGTTGAGAGGCACGGTGCAAAAACTCCTGGGTAAAAAGATGACATATGAGGAGTTTTACTGCATGGGGGATGAAAAAGGGAGATGTTGAAGTATATATGGTGGGAAACAGTGAAGGGAAAGAATGGTAGAGGTGAGAATCTGATAAAGACAGAGAGAGAAAACTTACGATAAGGAAAGAGAAGACAGAATGAGAGAGACAGGCGATAGCATGAAAGGAGCTTGCAGGAAGGGGACAGGGGATGCCTGGGGCATATAATACTCAGGCATTACTTTTTATCCATGCTAGGAGGCCGGAGCAGCCAAAGGCGAGGGATTATGTCTTCTGTCCACATCTGTTACACATTGTCTTTACTACTTTCACATTTCCTCATGCACTCACATCCCATTATGCCATTTGGCAAATTACATCTTTAGTTGTGACATGAGGTTTGTGAGTGAAGCAATACGATATTATATTACTGTATGTCAAATGAGTTGAGGAGGTACATTGTCCTGATACAGTATGTCAGGAATCCAGTCTGTTCAGTTTGCAAGTACATACACAGGCAAGACATCCTTGCACATTGTATTGGGGGTGGTTGCTGAGTAATGTTGAGTCCTTATAGGCATGAGTGAAAAACAGAAAAATTACCAAAATCATACATCTAGTATGATGGGCCTCTCAATTCTATTTCTGTCACAGTAAAGCTTCACTTCAATACAGACTGTATCGTTATCAATATTGAGATTCGCTGTTATAAACTGAAGTGGAATATGAAGTTGAAATGAATGACTGTAAGCAAACATTCATTTGAATTGTAAATGACCAGCCTCCAGCTCAACAATGGAAAGTGTCCCATTCTTCTCTGTAACCTCAAGTTACTGTCCAGTGTCCACCTGCTCAACAGATGTCTCTGTGCCGTAGTGCCACCGCAGAGGAAGCCAGGTGGCCACAGAGATACAGTGTATGACATGTGATATACTGCCATCCCTTCGGAGAAGCTGATGGGATTGGGTTCCAGATGATTGACTGACTGATTTATTCGTAGCCAAGTCAATCACTAATATTCATGGCTTTGTCAAGAGTGCTTCAATAGGAATACTCTTTGTGTGTCTGATTAGACACCTGTCTAATCATCAGTGCATAATTCACTGCACGGCTGGGCGGCTTAGTGCTTAGAAGTAAATAATCCAGTTATTGTGTGTGTGTGTGTGTGTGTGTGTGCGTGTGCGTGCGTGCGTGCGTGCGTGCGTGCGTGCGTGAGTGCGTGCGTGTGTGTGTGCGTGATGATACTAGTGAGAAACGTCTAATGGATTTGTTTGCATTTTGTACTTTTAGCAATTCTAATGGCAACAAAGGTAATCAACAAGCCAGTATAATAAGACACCGGTGGGCGGCGGTGGCTCAGGGGTAGAGTGGCTGGATGGTAACCGCAAGTTTGCCAGCTCGAACCCGGGCTCCCCCAGAGTTAGTGTCGATGTGTCCTTAAGCAAGACACTGAACCCCTAATTGCTCCTGATGTGCTGGTTGGTGCATGGTTTCCACCGCCATCGGTGTATGAATGTGTGTGTGAATGGGCGAATGTAATATATATACCTTTATTGAAAGGATAAACCCCTTGAGATGTCACATCTCATTTTAGAGGGGGTCCTCAACACAAATGAACAATACATACGGTACAACAACAGTACGTCCATATATACAGAGCAAAACAAAACAAAAGCTCTCCCAAAGATAGCCACTCCCATCCCACCAATTCAACCCATAAATAGCAGAGTTCTTGTGGAAAAACTGCATACTCAAAGCACAATAGAACCATGAAAGTGAGCAGAGTACATACATGCGGTACCAATATGCAAATATAATAATAATAATAATAATAAGCAGAGCTAATAATATATAATAATAATAATATAGTATACATGCATGTAGAAGAAAGAGGCAGCACATAGTTTGTTGTGAGAAGACAATGCAGCCCAAGAGAGATTAACGAGATTAGAAGCATGAGCACTGTGTTGAAAGATGAGTAAAAATCGATTCTTTAAGTACATTGAAAGAGGTGATGGATCTAAGTGAACTTGGTAATTCGTTCCAATCAGATGGTGCTTTAAATTTGAATGCACGGCGACCACTTTCCTTTGTTATCCTGGTGGGAACCATAAAGTAGGGGTGATCAGTATGCCTTAGGTTGTATGATGGTGTGTACAGGACAAGATATTGCTTCAGATACTGAGGATAATTAAAGAAAGTGCATTTGAAAATAAATTGCACAATCTATGTAAAGCGCCTTGGATAAAGGCACTATATAAATGCACCATTTACCACATTTACACTGGTGGTTGATCACAGAGGCCTCTGCCTGCTGCTATATCAGTACATTTCATGTAAAAATGTCACCAGAATGATGTACTGATTGTACGCCTGTATCTATCCCTTACAGGAGAGGTTTGAAGCGGTGTTCAAGGGCTATGATGAGCAGACGTCTTTCCAGATGTTCAAGAGCTTCAGGAGAGTTCGGATCAGCTTCACCACCCCAGAGGCTGCTGCGCGTGCTCGCCAGGAGCTGCACGATTCGGAGTTCAATGGCAGTAAGCTCAGCCTGTACTTCGCCCAGGTAAGAATGAGGGAGGTATAGGTATGGGGGCAGAGCTACTATGGTATTATGTTATTAAAGCTATAATCTGTAAGGTTTATGTGTGTCTAATCCGTCTGTTACAAATAACTTTACTGCCATTTCAGTAGGTGTCCTGACCAAATTGACACCAGGTTTGAAATGTCTACAATTAAAGAGACTCGCCCTAAAGGGCTGCCTGGGTGACAGCAGACTGCTGGACGAGCGCTGGCGCTTTGGCATGGGGGAGTCAGATCAACATATGGAATGAATTCTGTACTGGCCATATATGGAGTGTGTCTTGAGTGTACAGGTGTCTACAGGGTGTGTAGGATGGGTGACAAATTCCAAATGTACTTTGTCAATGAATTTAGATTTCTCTCTCCATTCTGTCATAAACTATAGTAAAACCAAACCAAAACAGGGCGGCGGTGGCTCAGGGGGTAGAGTGGCTGGATGGTAACTGCAAGGTTGCCAGTTCGAACCCGGGCTCCCCCAGAGTTGGTGTCGAAGTGTCCTTGCACTATATATTTCTAAAACTATGAAACATTTCAAAGATTTCTTTTCAGGCAAACATGTCCACCGTAAGATGAACCTAAATAGGTTTGAATGGGGTTTCTAGGTGTAAGTATGTAGGACAGGGGTGGGCAACTTTGACGATGGAGAGGGCCACTATATTTCCACACTCACTCCCTAGGGCCATATATTGCTGTTGTAACAAAATATTTTTGCTATGTTCGAATTGAAATCTTGCATTTTTGCTATTTTTGAATTGGAATCCCTTTACATTTTTATGTCATTTCAAATGCCTTTAATTATACTTGTGTTGGGCAATGAGCTACTAATTTAGACTGAAGTAATTAAAGCGGGTCATGTTTGCATGCTGTGGAATTGTAACAGCTGAAACCAATATTATATCAGTATTCTGACATTAACCTGAGGGCCACATTAAGTGAAGGTGGGGGCCGCATGTGGCCCCCGGGCCGCCAGTTGCCCACCCCTGATGTAGGACAAGTAGCATGCCAAAGTTTGTGTAATTGCCATTGAGAATGCATTGGGCGTTTAAGTTAAATAACTCCGAAACTACAAATCATTTCAAAGTAAAAAGTTCCAACATGTGTCTCCACAGTAAGCTGAATTATAAAATGTGTGAATGGAGTTTCTAGGTGAAAGTGCTTTTTTGACATGTCAATATCTGCCATTGAGCCCCATTATAAATTTCTCAAATTTGAAAGCACTATATTTCTAAAACTATGAAACATTTCAAAGATTTCTTTTCAGGCAAACATGTCCAAGATGAACCTAAATAGGTTTGAATGGGGTTTCTAGGTGTAAGTATGTAGGACTAGTAGCATGGCAAAGTTTGTGCTATTGCCATTGAGAATGCATTGGGCGTTTAAGTTAAGTACGGGGGGGACATATTTTGACAACAGAAACTGCCTGTCATAATTCCCTATTCCAAAGCCCCCCCAGGTACATTATATATTTAAACTATTTTCAGCAATGGTACACTTAATATTTCAGTGGGTAGATCTTGTTGAGCTGGTCATTTTGAAAGTAGATAAATGTGTGGGCACCCCTGTTCTACAAGGTTTGATGAGGGCCCAGGTAGGGCCGGGCCTTAATTTTCTGGCCTGTTGAAAACACTAGTTTTCGCCGGCTGCCGGGCTCGGCTGCACTAATATCTTTGGGGCATGCCCGTCTAGTCTAGAGTTTAAATGGACAGGTGTCAGTCAAAAGGGAGACATCGAAGAGGAAGGATGGATGGGGAAGGATCAACATATGGCATGTCAGAACAGGTTCTGATATATATTCATATGGAGATCTAAGTGTTTGAGGTCAGATGTAGAGTTGCTGCTGGCCAATATCGATGACATCAGGGATCTCCATATGTGGGCTTAATTGCGACAGCAGGTTGCATTTACTATGACATCAGCGATCTCAGATGTCACGTGATGTCACGAGACCTGGGCTTTCCCATGTATGGGAATTTTGAGTATCACTGACTGACTGACGGACAAAAAAATTACGATTTCATAGTAAATGCAATTAATAATGACATAAAAAAAAACATATTAAGTATATTAATCCAAGCACTCGCCTTCATTTAAACAATGAAGAATTACTGTCATAATGCATCCCAGATTAAATGTTAAAGGCAAACGTTCTTTCTCTTCACTAGCTGCTGTCAAAACCCATCTGTCACACATATTGCTGTGTGAGGGACAATCCCCGGACACTGAATAAAGCTCTGACATATTGTGTGCTATCCAGGGACTTACCTACGTCGATCATGAAGTGTGTACGCACTACGCACGCATGCACTTAAAATATACCTGTAGCCACAAGTTCCCACAACCACTATTTCCCATAATCTAAATCTTAAAGGATTGGGATCCTACATTTTGAAGAAGGCCTTAATACAATCCAAAATGTGTCCCCTATCTCTCCCGAGCATGAACAGAGTAATGTTTTATTTTACCATGTTGTTTGATACATTTACAAACCATCTCTTTTACAGATACTGCCAACAGCGTTTAACCAAATGTGTTTCCAAATTGACAAACATGTCTGTACAATAATAGAACATATAGTAGTCTACTCTACTGTAATACGATATATTACAGCGCATTCCATCACAACGTGCTGCATACAGTCATACATGATGGTTGCAGCTGTGGAGAGAAACAAGGCATCAGAACAGTGGACCATACAGTGTATAGGTCAGACTTTCATTTTGGCTTTCACTGTCACTATCCCTAGAGCTTGGAAGATATGCTTTTTAGGGTGCTTTTTCCAGAGCACGCTAACATTTAACACATTAGTAACTCTTTGGCCATTTAGAATTAGGTCGGGAGTGGCTTATTGTCGGTATCAGCTAGTAAGTCTATCCCTGTTACAATGTACTGGACCCCTGGGAGATGGATTGCTGAGGTGGAGCGCCACACCTACCATCAGCTCCCAGTACTTCCCGCACGACTTGCTGCACCAAGCCGAGCTACTCATTCGCTGAGTTGGCAGTGGTGGTGGCGGTGCCAACTCACCGAACTACCCGAACACGAATGCATTGGCCATTTAAATCTTTGATTACTACCTACTTAACCTCTTTTTGTTCCTGTTTTAATTGATTTGTTTTATATCTTGTATCTTTTATCATCTGTACATATTGTTTTAATTGATTTGTTTGTGTCCTATATATATTTTTCCATTAATAACACTATTTATATACTTTTTAATTGATTGTTTTATTTTATTTTACATATTGTATGTATTATTGTAATTATTTTATCTCTTTTATATACTCACATCACTCAAATATGAATGATGAATTTATCAATATTCGGTGCGGTGTGCAGCTACCTAAAGGCAATATTTTCACAGACGTGTCACAGAGACGGCAGTCTAGTATTGTATTTTTAACGGGGCCTAATTGAAACATATTCACCATTCATTTAATTGGCTGAAGCAGTGTTTGTCTTGCTATGAAACGTCTGTCCATTCCGCTGAGTCTTATTTTCTTTCTGCCTCCCTCAGTAATCTCAATTCCTTAGCGTGATTTAACTCTCATGGTCTGCCCTCTCTCACTTCTGATAGGTCCAGAACACTGGTGAGGTTGTCGACAAGTCATACCTCGCCCCTCCCGAGCCTGTCAAGCAGTTCCTGATCTCACCGCCTGCTTCTCCACCAGCAGGGTGGAGCTCGAGTGAAGACGCGACACCCGTCATCAACTACGACCTACTATGTGCAGTTGCTAAGCTGGGACCAGGTTTGTACGCAGGGACAGAGATTGAAACCAGCAAATTGACCTCAGTAAAGACAGTAATCAAAACATCTGACTGTATTTATCTCTGGTCACTTAGCATCAGTAACCTGTAACAAATAAGCCTAAGCAGGAAGTCATTTCATGCTTCTCAGTCAATACGTGTGTGTCACTGCCACAGCTTTGACTAAATCAATACAGAGGCTTATGAGTAGCCTATTTTTGAAGGATGGTGCTTCCTATGGCTTTTCCCTATTACAGACCAAGGTATATGAAAAATAAGGTACAGTCACCGACATCATTTTCTACTACAAACTACAAACGGAAGTGGAATGCATTGGCGTCAATGAGAGCCCGGTGACCAACTCATGAACAAACACTATATCTGAACGACTGAGACCTTTGTAAAGTAATCGCGTCTGGAAAATAACAGAATACATATAACACATTATTGTCTGCTGTGTTGCTTTTCGATGTGTACACTATGTAACTTTATAGAGGTATCTAAAGAGCACAAAGTACGTTTCTGAACGTACCAAGTATTGCAAGACTGTCCACCGTTTCCTGTCTGGCAGCCAAATCTTGCGATACCTCCGAGACAGAAACGATACCTGCCGCTGTTTAGATCCTCAAGTAAAATGATGTACTGTACACATCGAAAAGCAACCTGTGATATGTCTTCTTTTATATTCCTGAACCGATTATATGACAAAGGTCGCAATTGTATAAGAAATAATGTTTGTTCACGAGCTGGTCCAGCCAGCTCCATTCACTGCCATGTATTCATGGAACTTCTGGTACCACTTTGCCACCTATGAAAGACATAGAAGACAGGGAGGCGCCACAGGAAGCACCATAGAAGACAGTGAAGCAGAATAAAGCTTTCTGGTGTTAAATATGTGGTGTCTGACATTAATAGCAGTAAATCTGCCTGAACGGAATGCATGACTATAATGTTGTGATGCTCACTAAGTAAATGTGCATGCACAATACTCATGCAATTATAGTTTCAGCAATTTTGGGGTATGGGTGGCCACCACAGCTTCTGCTAAGATGGTAAAAAACAAATCTGAAGTTCGAATAATGTTTTTTCTTTCTACTCTGACAAGCATCCTTATTATGCCCAGGCAGTATTTCTAGACAGTGTAAGGTTACCTCTATCTGTCTTGTTGATGAGACAATATTGAAGAGTGCAGGAACTTCTACAAATGTCACTGACCACACATCAGATACTGTGTGAGTCTGTGTGTGTGTTCAGCTGAGTAGGCAAAATATAATATCACTTATTAATTGTTGGGTATGACTGGATTTGAAAATTATCATTTTTATCAAATACAAAATGCCATTATATCCTGTAAACACACTTTTTAGCTTATGTGCGCACGCACGCACGCACGCACGCACGCACGCACACACACACACACACACACACACACACACACACACACACACACACACACACACACACACACACACACACACACACACACACACACACACACACACACACACACACACACACACACACACGCGCGCACACACACACACACACACACACACACACACAGTTCAGCCTAGAGGGCCACCTTTGTCACATTCTCCTGTTACCATGGGGACACCAGGCATCAGGAAACAGGCTCTTCCTTGGGCTTCACATCCTGGCATTCAGATTACATCTCAGCTGCAGTGCAGCGCGCTGACTCCCTCTGCCAACTGCCTTTGGTAACAGCAGTACAAAAGAGGCCTAGCTTGCTTTTCACTTCCTGTCTCTCTGTTTGGCACTGGAGTGGGAAGCCATTAGAACTGTTTCACACTGCCTGCCAGCCGTCCTATCGCCATGGAAACTGTGATACAATCTGGTGTGTGTTTTTGTGTGTGTATGTTTGTGTTTGTGTGACTGCCTGGTGTTGCCAAGGACAGGGCTCTTGGTATGGTAGTGTACCCAGCAAGCCAAATTACATCATGACAACGTTATGATGACGTCCTCTGGTGACGTTCAGGACTTGGCCAGATCACAGCCCATATGGGGATGATCTTTACGTCATTTCCAGGACATTTTCACCAAATCAGGTGATATTCTGGGCCAGATCTGACTAGTCTTGGTTTGACTTGATCTGGCCCCAATTGAGACGTCATTAATTCGTCCAGGTCCTGACCATGCTTGCTGCAGGGTACCAGATTAGCCCTGCTTCAGGACCAGAATACTAATGTCTCCCTCAGCCAAGGGTTTCCCTTAGAATGAGAGACTTGAAATACACAGGTTGCATATTATTTGACGTACAAGGACCACAGCACTGCATAAATGACAGTCTTGTCTCTACGTGAGGTCAGCAGGGACCTGGCCTGCTGCACCGTTTTTAACGTGCACTTAACCTTTTTGTGTGTAGGCTGTAACACTGTATCCCTTTCCCTAATCCCTGCTCCATCTCTCACCCCACTCCCCGATACCTTCATCTGACCAGGTGAGAAGTATGAGCTCCATGCGGGGACAGAGTCCACCCCCAGTGTGGTGGTCCACGTCTGCGAGAGCGAGGAGGATGGTGGCGGTGAGCAGCCTAAGCAGAAGATTGTCCAGACCAGACGTCCTGACGGCCCCCCCACAGTCTTCAACTAAGCGGCCCCTCACTCAGTGCGGCGCCCCCGACCGCCCCTTTACCCACAACACACCTGCCCTCTCTCTCTCTCTTGTCTCTGTGCACTCACAGAGAGCGTTGAAGCCCCTCATTTCAGTTCAACTACAAGCAAACAAACAAACAAACAACAACAACCACGACAAGAAATGGTGTTTGTGGAGAGCGAGGCGACGGAATGAGGTGGCTTTTACGAAGACAAAAAAAGAGGGATGGATGAGAATCTCGCACACACACTCTCATCACATTCCGTGGTCGGCATTGGGGCGTGGTGGGGTGTACTGTAACTGTCTCCACCCCACACCCCTCGTTTCCAGCCGGAGGGAGAGACACAACTGTCCCGTCACCAGGCACCTGTCATCTACACACATACATACGCACACACACACTCAGCTGTCATCGCTAATCTGCTAGTTAGTTAGTTGCTTAGTTAGTTACTTAGTTCACTAGTTAGTTGGTTAGCTGGTTAGTCTTACCTCTCCTTCTGTCTGATTGTCTTCAGTAGTTATGTGTGCAATAAAACCTTTGTTTGAGGACATGCAATACCTCAAAAGCAACACATGCTTTCCCCCTATTTTAGGTTAATGAATTATATATTTTTCTTCCCCATATCAGCTGGGTTTATTGCTACAGCCTGCGCAACATCAGGGTTGATTGTGTGATGTGCCCTCTCTTGTCTGCATGCATTGTATTGAAAAAAGAAATGTAAAAATTACTCACAGAAACACAACTACTAACCACATATATAAGGAAAACGGAATCTAATGTCATACACAGGACAGAGTGCCGTGTGTGACCGACAAACGTTGTGGTGGTTGTTTGGTTGTTCTTTTATCGCAATTTTACTTGTTTTCCTTTAAATTCTGTCTTCTGTCTTTTCTTTCATCTGGAGAGGTGTTGTTTCTCGTGGAACTATTAGGTGTGTATTCTTAATATGTATTTTATACCAGGAACAGTTTTTTGCATGCTTTAATTACTACCGTAATTGGCGAGCTGAGGTGTTCTGTACTGTTGTTTGTGATGACAGGGAAACGGAATGACGCTTTACGCATGACGCATATCCACACGCAGAGCTTAACGACGTGACAGCCCAGGCGGTGGAGGGAAGCTGAACACATCGTCTGATGACCAACAGTTCAGTCTTACCCACAATGTTTTGTTGGAATCGAAAAAGATCAGAGACAGCTCACCCCCCCCTTGTCTTCTTCAAGGAGTATGGGGTGTTTTATTTTATGAGGACAGTTATTTTCATTCACGTTAATGCTACTGTGTTGTTTTATCAACCTACTTTCTACATGTCATGGTTTCATCTGAAGCCAATACTATTACTACTACTACTGCTTGTTTTGCACTGAGTATCTCTTGATATCTCGAAGCAATGGTGCGGCTCTCTACCGCTTCCCGTTGCAGGTTGGAATAATGCGCTGCTTCTTCTTGCTGTAAATAGCTGACTAGCACCTAGCTGGAAATAGTCCATTTAGATTCAGTAACATACCTGAAAGCATTTTGCTAAGAAAAGGGAAAATAAGGTAGCTTCGTGGGACATCAACCAAAGCTCATTCACCCCACACCACCTTATGTCAACACTGGTAAACTGAGATTAGATAGATCTTTCTTACCTGGAGACAATGTTATTTTGTTAAATTTGCCAGAAAGAACAATGTTTCTTAAACTAAGAGTAGATATTTTCAATTGTGCTTTTCCTGCTCCAAATCGTTTAAAAATACACTTCCTTTTGAACTACCTATAAAACTTAACACAGAGTGTATCATCTTGTAATATTTCAGTGAAATAATCCAGTGTTTGAGAAGTAGAGTGACCAGTGAGTGTCCTGAACAGGATCTTGGGGTCTAAATGATGAGTCTAAAGTAAACCATGTTCATATTAGGCAGCATGAAATAAAAAACCTACTTTTTTGCTATAACAATATTAGTAAGCAAAATACAAATCTGTCTGCATGCCAGCACTTTACTGTCAGTGTTTTGTTACTTTTTCTCCACTGTAAAATAGTCTTGCTAGAAAAGAAGTAGGAAGCACATTTTATTTCTTTTCTATTTTCGTTCTATTTTTTCATTGTCTTTTTTTTCTCAAGCTAAACACCTGGGTAGCCTTCTCACCAGCATACTGCAGTGGGTGAAACACAATGTTCCAATGTCCGTGTCCTCTTGCTAGTGTATACCATACAGGCTTTGAGGCCTTTGTGGACAACGGGCCACATCATATTCTATGATGAGGTGAGATGGGATGTGGCAGTTGACAACTGCTAAACAAAGTCAATGTCTTTTGGTACCGTGTGTGTTGTTGAGCTGCGCTCATTTCATCTTTTCAGAACAGTAAAAAACGTTCGTGGAGATGCACCAAGTTGACATGTTTTTGCAGTTTTTGCTGCACTGACCAATGAAAATGTTGTGATGGATTGTGATATGGATGGAAAAGCAGCATGGGTAGACTGAGAAAGGATACAGATTTTTTTTACTGTCTCTAGTCATGGTATTTGAAACCGGGTGCATTTTCTGGTCACAGTTAAAAAGAAAAATGTATATTTATGTACATATGCCAAGTGTTTTTTTCTTCTTTTTTTTCCGTTGCTGAGGCCAGTCACAGTGTGCAGTTTGTAACGGCTTCTGTTTATGTTGTACGAAAAAAGGGAAAAAAATTGTACAAAAATATAAGTCCTGGCGATACTCGATCAAAAAACAACTCTCATTGTGTCGTGTTGAAATGGACTGTTTGAATGTTTTCTTCTTTTGGGTGGGGGGGTCATACTAAAAGGTCAATAATACCGTTTGTCACTGTTGTACTGTTTCTGTTGAAATATATGAATATTGTGTCTTGTACCTTAGAAATTCAGAAAACAAAGTAGCTAAACAAGCAATAATTTACAGTTCTATGATACCAGTATCTGTATTTTCATGTTCTGTACTTATATTTCTCAGAGATGGTCTCTCTGACTCTTACAGTACCGCTATTTGTGTAGTATGATTGTAATTTGTTTCACATAGAGAGATATATAAAGACTTATTCTTAAAAATTATGTTTATTTGGGGCTTTAATTTTGTTTATGTGAAATAACACAGGTTAGAAATAATTTGAGCCAAATTCACATTCTTTGTTATTATGTAAAAACGGATTCATTCAATTCACTGTATGAATATAATGGGATGATGTAGCCCTCATCGACGGCCATACAAATAATCTTGGTAGTACTTTACCCCCAAAACGATCCAAAAATGAAGAGAATATTTAATGAATTGAATAAAATAGGGTTTGGAGTTCATACATTAGTTGCCTCCGCCATGCGGCATGGCCGAGCTGTCCGTCAGTCTGTGAACAGCTAATCTCCAGCACCGTTGGCTTGATCACAGCGAAACTGCACACATACTCCCTGGATGCCAGAGCAAAACCTCTGCTCCAAACCTTTCACATGGGCCTGTTATAGTGCCACCAGAAGGCAGATTTTTACAAAACACATCTTTTTATATTACTCCTACAGATTTTGTCCAAACGCAAATCGGTACACAAAACTACACATTATTTATCTCTATAGTCATGTGATCAGACAATACGGAACTGATAGGCCTACGTCTGATTTTGTCATAATCCATCCTGTTTGGCCATTAGCATCTAAAGTTTTACACAAAATGCCTCAAGTCATGAACGCAATGTCTGATTGTCGTGAAACTTTGCACGCACATTCCCACTAGGAGGAACACCCTTTTCACACTGTCCTGGTTTGCTCTTTTTAAGCTGGGACCCCTATTATTTTATTTTCCATTCATCAAATATTCTATTCTTGGATTGTTCATTTGGGAATGTGACCAAAATAATTGAGTAATTTATAGAAAAGAAAAGTTATTTTGGAGGTGAAGTATACCTTTTCACAAAGCTACAAACCCACTAACCACTTACCCACTATCCTTTCATATGTCACCCTTTTTATTTTTAGAAAAGATACTAGCTTTCCCTGTAACAACTAAATCCCCTGAAATGTTCCTCGGTGGATTCCCAGTGGATAGCTTGGTGTGGCATACTGTGCTATAAAGTACATGGAAAATCCTTTAGCACTGCAGTGAAAAACAAGAGAGTCTGCGTATTTACATCTCGCTTGTTATTGGGACCGTAGGTTGCAGTTTACTATGAAAACTTGCAAAACCCGTCCGTCAGTCAGGTCACGCCTCCATATATGGTTGTCAGAACATCACGCCTCGTGACATCACGCCTCGTGACACGCTCCATATATGGCCGTCTCCATATATGAAGACAATTAAGGAGAAGACTGGATCATCACCTATCTGCATACTGTATATGGAGCCGGCCAACAACTCTACATCTGACCTCAAACCCTTAGTTCTCCATATATGGAGCTGACCTGTTCTGACATTCCATAACTATGTTGATCCTACCCCACCCGCCCTTCCTCTTCGATGTCTCCCTTTTCTTTTTTTTTAATGTATTTTTGTGGCTTTCGCCTTTATTTTATATTTTTTATGGAGGGACAGACAGTAGGAACAGGAAATGGGGAGAGAGATGGGGGGAAGACATGCAGTAAAGGCCGTCGGGATCGGGAGTCGAGCCCGCGGCACACTGCCAGACTGGATTACCAGCCACGGTGCCTGGACCATTGAGCCATGGCCCAGGCCCGATGTCTCCCTTTTGACTGATACCTGTCCATTCAGACTCTAGACGGGCCCACCCCAAAGTTATTAGTGCAGCTGCTCCCGGCAGCCGGCGAAAACTAGCGTTCTCAACAGGCCCGAAAATGAACCCTGTACACTCAAGACACTGCCCCCGCTGCCACCCTTAGAATCCATATATGGAGCTGAGCTGTTCTGACATCTCATATGTTGATCTGACCTCATCAAACCCTGTACACTCACTCAAGAGTCTACCGTCACCCAGGCGGATGCGTGCACGCCCTCAGGGCGTCTTACTGGTTCTAGAAATGTGAAGTGAAATAAGTGGTTATGTCACGTGCACTTTGCACCTCACATGTCCCCTGAGGAGTGAAGAATAAGATAAAGATAAAGATAAAGAAAACTTTATTGTCCATTAAATTTACATAAAATGGAAATTTGTCTTTGGCACACCGGCAGTCAGTTACAACAATAAAACATTACAAAAAATACACAGGTGCATTAAGATACTATATAAAAATGCATTCACATTAACATAACAACAGTGATCATGAGCAGTGGCGATTAGACTATTTAAACATTTTCTTATTTAAAATGTCCACAGCAGTTGGCACAAACAAAGTTTTGTAACCCTTCTTTTTTGCTAATTTTGCCCTAAGCCTCCTGCCCGATGGCAACAAGTCAAATTCAGAGTGAAGAGGGTGGGTAGAATCATTGTAAATCTGAATTGCTTTTTTGGTTATGGAGTGGTTGTATATGTCTTGAAGTTGCAATTGTTTATCTCCAATGATCTTACTTGCCTGGTTGACTACCTGGGTGAGCTTGTTTTTATCTCTAACTGAGAGATTCCCAAACCAGGACACGATGTTAAAAGTGAGAACACTCTCAGTGAGTGATCTATAGACCATGGTCAGGGTGTGTTTACTGGCATTAAAACTTCTCAGTTTCCTGAGAAGATAAAGCCGCTGCCTTGCCTTTTTGTAGATGTTATCTGCATTGGTCTGAAAGATGAGTTTATTGTCTATGGTCGTTCCCAGATATTTAAAGTCACTGACCTGCTCCACTTCCTCCCCACTCATAGTAACAGGCCTAAAGATGGACCCTGAGCCCTCTGTTCTTGACCCCCCTCCCAAACACAGCTCCTTGGTCTTAGTGACATTAAGGTCAAGGAAACTGCAAACTTGATGGCTTGTTCATTTCAACACGACAATAACATTCTCTCCATCAGTCATGGAGAACAACTGATGACTGAATGACCTGAAAGGTGAGGGGGGGATTTTGTTTTGAAGAATTTCAAAATATAAAAAGATGTGTTTTGTAAAAATGTAAAGAAAACCCAAAAAATCTATGGCGATGACACACTTGGAAAAACCTTTTTCATTACTCATGAGGAAGAGAGGAGGAGGAGGGAGAGGTGAGATAAAGAGAAGAGGAGCCAGGCAGTATTGTTTGTCTATGTCAGTGTTTCTCAAACTTTTGGGGGCCAGTGCCCCCTGTCACATCAAGCCCCTTTCCCAGCACTGTGTGACAAGGCCTGACATCCCTGTCACACAGTCCTGTGATAGGGATCTGATGTCACAAGCATGTCAGGCCCTGTCACAGTGATTCAGTCAATCACAATTTATTATGTTTTTATCTTGATTCATTGTTGTCAGGTGGAATTAAAGTTAATTTGAACTCATGCTTGATTTTCAGTCTGACTTTCTTCAGCAAACAGTAGAATTTGACTGTAGAAGCAACAAGTGGTGAATACTGGTTGACAGACACCTTTTGTCAATGTTGGTGTAACCAGTGGTCTGTATCATGGTCAATATGATGTCAGTATCATGGTCAGTATCATGTCAGTGTCATGGTCAATATGATGTCAGTATCATGGTCAGTATCATGTCAGTGTCATGGTCAATATGATGTCAGTATCATGGTCAGTATCATGGCAGTGTCATGGTCAATATGATGTCAGTATCATGTCAGTGTCATGGTCAATTTGATGTCAGTATCATGGTCAATATGATGTCAGTATCATGGTCAGTATCATGTCAGTGTCATGGTCAGTATCATGTCAGTGTCATGGTCAATATGATGTCAGTATCATGGTCAGTATCATGTCAGTGTTATGGTCAGTATCATGTCAGTGTCATGGTCAATATGATGTCAGTATCATGGTCAGTACCATGGAGACACAATTTCTTCAACTGGCAGTAAAGTATCCTCTCGTTCTGCTTCTGATCATAAACCCTAGATACGTACTGGAACCAAATGGAACATGGTACAGTAGCTGACAGTTTAGTGCACCACAATCACAATCACAACATCCACAACAACCACTTGCTTCCTTATTAGCGAAACAATGGCCCTGAACACAAACAAATCATACCTATTTTGACATTTCCAGGTGGAGGGGTTGACCTGAGTTGCACCTCTGCACTCTGCTAAAGAATAAAGACAAGAGCTGAACTCATATACATACTGTATATGAGATGTGTATCTGCTGTTAGTGGGGCACATGAATACATCTGAACTCCCTCCTCTCTTGAAAACCTACAGACCTATCCAATTCAATGTCTTTTCATATTTCATATTAAAAAGGTAATTAGTTGAGAGATTCATGAAGGACGTCTGCAAACTCTGCATGACAGATGTGATGCCTTTTCTGTCAGTCAGCATTTAGAGGTGCAGCAGCAAGAGGCTCATAGACCTTTCCAGTTTGGGAGTACTGACTAACAAGTCAGTGATGAGGCACATTCCGTACCACTGTGTCTCTTTTTGTCCGTCACACAAAAACCCCTCTCTTCTCGCCGAGGGAGAGTGGGGAATTCCTCTCCACAATGACCCTTACTGTTTTAGTGACCAGGAAGTACGTTTGAACGTGACTGCGCGTGCACACCTTAGGGGAACATATCAGGTGGAGCTAATGGGCCCAGTATCTGCATTCCTTACAGGCATGATCTACAGTTACAAAGGTGAAAAGCTTCAGATTTGCCTCAGGAACTTTAAGTAGGCCTAATGCATTAGTTCGTAACAGTAAACTAAAGGATAATATATATATATATATATATATATATATATATATATCACCTGCTGTCAACCACCCTGCTGTCACCCAGGCGGATATGTTGATCTGACCCCCCATTCCAAAGCGCCAGCACTCCCTCAGCAGTCTACTGTCACCCAGGCGGATGCGTGCACGCGGCCGAGGCGTCTTACTGGTTATGATTATTGTACATTATATTACATTTGGGAAATGTATGGATAAATGGATCCAGCTGCTATATTCTGATTCTCTTCTGGTTCAGATCTGATATGCATTATTATACCTTTTGACAATTTTAAGGATAGCTTATATTGATTACTTCTCAACTTTGAAGGTAGTTACTAATTAATAAAATAATCAAATCATACTAATCAAAGTATATAAAAGCATCCCCTGCTGTTTGCAGTGTAGTGAGAACAAACACAGTGGTACTGTGGAGTCCATTGTGGAAAAATAGATTCTTCTCTCATGAGAGTGAAATCTGATCTAGAGCTGTGGAAACATATCTTCATGTAATGTGCAGTAAAAAGAGCTTCCACTTTTCTGGACATTTTATTAACAAGAGAGCTATAACTGTAATGTTTTATATAATTGAAAAAGAATGTCAATAAATATATTATTAAAAAAAAAAGAAAAAAAAAGAGCTTCCACTATCTCAATGTGGGATACAAGGAAGGCAGGCACGTAAACAGTAGCCTCGGAAACCCAGACGTTTTTATACGTAAACAGTAGCTTTCAGCGTACACAGAACCACGTCTGTCCACCTAAATTAAGTTCTCACAAAGGAGCAACAGTGACTTGATTTCTAGTCACGGGCACCACCTAGCCCTTGCAGGTAACATGAGGCTCACCCCCGATGACTTGCTGGCAATGGTTGGAGGCAGACTGCTATAGAAGACGTGTTATAGCACTGTTTCTCATTGTCTGGTCCAGGGCCCAGCAAGGGTCCAATCTGTAACTAAAAATATTTTGGAACCCATATCTATACTGTAAAATTCTCAGTGTTAATGTAACTCTCAGAGTTACAATCACTACAGTCTGGGTCCATTTAGACACCCTGGTGATCCCCGGACCTGACGTTGAGAACCATGTGTTATATGATCTGAGACATTGTTGCAATACCCAGTTAGTCACAGTCAGATAGGTAGGTAGAAAGACGAGCAGAGACAAAAGTTGAGTCCTCACGAAAACATGCTCCTTTCCTATTCAGAGGGCAACTTGCCAAGTCTGTTTAGTCAGATACAAAATATTCCCTTCAAGCGACGGAAAGAGATAGGTGGAAAGATGATATTACCTGGCTGTATGTTTTGTGGTCCCAATCGGTGGCCTTTGCACACCTGCAGTAATTCACATGGTTCATTTACGACTGGACACACAACAGGGTGATTAAGAGAAGATTATGGTTATTGTGAATTTGTGATGATAACACACCCCACATATCTGTGTGCAAACACATAAACGCACGCACGCACGCACGCACGCACGACACACACACACACACACACACGACACACACACACACACACACACACACACACACACACACACACACACACACACACACACACACACACACACACACACACACACACACACACACACACACACACACACACACACACACACACACACACACACACACACAGAACCTTGAACCTTGAACACACGTGTTTGCTTTCATGCATGACCTTAAATGAATACTAATGTTTTTTCTTTTCTTCCTTCAGGAGAACAGAGACAGTCGCAGACAGAGAGACACACACAGGCCCACACAGCCGGCCACTGCCAGCCACACCCTCTCCACTGCGTGTGAGTGGAATCCTGGGGGCATGAAACAGCCTGACTCAGGTGCACCTCGTCGTCATCATCACGCGAGAAAAAAATAAAAAAGCATGGAGGAGGGAGCTCTGCTTTTTGATCAACAGCTGTCGGCACACCTAGGGGCCCGGCAGCAGGACCTGAAAAACCAGCTGCTTGGAATTATTACACTCATAGAGGGGAGGTGCCGTGGAGAGCGTGGAGCCCATCCTACTTTTCCTCCTCCTCCTCCTGCTCCCCCTCCTCTTCCTCAACACACATGCTCTGATTCCCAGAGAAACCAGACACACATCTCTCCGCTTTTGTTGTGATTTGTTTTTCTTTTTGCGTCCGTGTCTCTGTGTATTTTCTCACTGCACTCGTGGAAGTGTCCACTGTCACTGTCACTGCAACAGCAACAGGATTGTCTTCTTTGCACTCATTTGGGAACGCAAACAAAGAAAAAACAAGCAAAGGAAAAAAAAACAGCCTCCTCCTTTCTTCTCCCCCACCCGGCCCAGAAGCGGGTTTGTCTGTCAGCTCCGTCTGCCCCTTGTACAGTACAGTGGACTACAGTATGCGCCCCTCGGTCGGCTGAGGCAGAGGGGGCCCAGGTGCTGCTCAGGGTCCCACCTGGAGAGGGCTGCGGCTACATCGAGAACGAGACGCTCAAGGTGAGTACTGTACGTGTGATACTGAACTGATCACAAAGAAGAAAATTATGTCAGTTTGTTATTATAGGTATATTTTACAGTAAGTTGATGAGGGTGTTATTCAGTACACTATGGTTGCTCTGTGTGTGTGTCTGTGTGTGTGTGTTAGTTTCATCATAGCACTTCATCAGTTGCTGATGTGCGACAGGAAAATATGACGGCATGTGCAAAATGAATTGTCTGTTATATAGATATGACAGCTTGTGCAAATGCTTCTTCTGCGTTTTTGATTATTGTGGTTTTATATCTTAAATCATTATAAAAAGATAACCTGGTGACACATGTGACACAATATCTACATTAACCCTTTAATTAATATTATATTAAACAAAGCTGGCAAGTTGCAGCCATTAGAGTTTTGGAGAGGGGAGGAGGGGATAGTTTGTTTTGTTTGTTTGGAGCTAAAGGCAGATATATTGTTGTGTGGACCTGTAATAATTGTACAGGTGACCCATTTGACCCTGAATAGGCTCTAGATAATGTGTAACCTGTTCTCCTAGGGTGTAAAGAACAAGCGACCTATAATGTAAATACATACTTATATATTTAACTAGACGTGAGCTGCGACTGGCAGGTTTATGCAGCTTGAAATGACAGAGCATGGTTATCACTTTGAAGTTTTAATGGGACTGGGACCAGTTAAGTAACTCTAATATGGGATATTAACATATATAATTATATATAATAGGGGTTATTAAACCCGTTAGGGTGAATGTGAGTGACTCCCGCCCTTGTTAGAAAGCTACCATTAGGAATGTATGTACAGTATAAGCTGCTAGCACACAAGAGTGAAATCCATCAATCCACCTAATATCAGACTAATGTCCTGCTATTTTCAGAAATGAACCTAGTAAAGTCTCAGAGCCAATGTTCCATTTAGGACTAATTTATTCCAAATATTCCCCTCTCACTAATATGTTATAATATAATTAGTAAGAATTAAATAATAGAAATGGAAATACCTGATCATACAGTTACATACATCATATTAGTTACATAAATTAGAAATGCACAATTTGTACAAATCAAAATAAGCAATATTTTCAATATGTTCAATCTTTGCACTTGATAGACAATTACTGTAATTGACATAGATTGCAGTTAAAGACCTTAACCCATTCTGGGCTGGAACCCCTTTTGGTGGTTTACCCCTTCAGGCCGTGAACCCATTTTGGGGTTCTGTACAGTATGTACAGTATTCAAAAATTGAAAAACTTTGATGCTGCTATATAAATATTTGAAGTTTTTCAGAAAACTTAGGTCAGGATTTAAAAGGCCTTTTTAGAATCGGCCTCAGGCCTAAATGTATGTTAGCCACACACAGAAATAAAGAATACAAATAAATGTTGGCAATAACTATTTTCTTTTGTCTATCTATAAATTCACTGTTAACTTTTTTTCTTTCTACAAGAACACATCTCTCTAGAAATTCACTGTTGAACAAACACAGCTTGTCATGTTATTCAACACATACATATTACATACTGCACAATATATAATATGAACACTATTCCCAATCCCAACTACTACTGCATTACTAAAGAAGTAGAGAAGATTCATGCAAATGTAGTGACATTGATTCACAAATGAATCAATGTCACTACTGTACATGACTGCAGAGAATATATTGTCCAAAGTTGTATGCTTACAACAACTTGAAACCAGAAATAACTTTGTCAGGATGTGACACTTAGATACTGTCTAACTATATATTTTGTCAAATTCAAACTTGACCACTAAGTTCGTTTAATACATGAAGCTATGAATGCCTCCACGACAAGTGTACTGTATACAGTAAATCAGCTTCATTGTGTTTGTGACTCTACTACACAGGGCTGCTGTGTCTGTATATTTGTAACTTTACCTCTCTGCAACTCTCTATAAATACCCTTTTGTTATGTCTTTGGAAACTGAGCGAACAATGCACTGTGAGTTGAGAAGCTATTGTGCAAGGACACCCTTTTCAAAAGTTCCTTTTACATCTTACAACTTACCCTAACGGGTACGTATTTGTCCAAAACAGCATACTGTTTGCAAGATACTATCTAAAAATTTAAAATATGGGAATGTAAATGAGGACCGACATCATGTCTGTCCAAATTGACATGCAGGTAGCTAATCCAGCCGATCAGTCAGTCTCATGTGGTAATTAGACAATTTCTAGAAATTGCTATGTGTGGTTCACTGTTTTCCCCATTGCAAGTTGTGGGTTGCAGCTGTCCAGACTCAAGGAATCTGCAAGGAAAAATCAATGACATACAGTACAATGTTTCCAATTTGTTGCGCCCATACAGTAAGCTTCAGAGCGGACATCCCCGACCCCACTATTCATTTCAATGGAAGTTGCTGAGTGGTGTTTGAAGGACCCGGAAGAACACTCTACTTCATAATTTTTTATTTGGACACCAATATTTGGTGTCCAAAATGTGGAAGTGCTAACGAGCACTCCGTGTTAAAAAAACACCCAGCTGTGCGGGGTTTACCTGTGCTATATGCACGGGCAAAAACCGCCTGCCTGCAGTTCCAGCTTTGCCCAGTAGAGTTTGGCGGCTTCAACATTGGCCATGCAGCCGCTCTATTGGCAGAAGTACAAATAGAGGTGTGTTTTCAACCTGGGGCGGGCCAATAAGTACCACAGACGAAAAACAGTCTAAGTCCAAATTTCAGACTGACCCCTCCACGAAAAGGCCTCGTTGTCCTGAACCCTTATCTATCATTTATATATTATGGATCAATAGTGTGGACTTAGACTGTTATTCGTCTGTGGTACTCACTGTGAGGATATTGCAAGTAGGCCTGAAATATGAAATGAAATATCATAAAGCTGATTGATGGTCATTATCACAATCATGACTCATGAGGTCATGTGTTAATGTGGTAAAGACAGGTAAAAACAAAACAAAAAAACAAAATAAGAATGTGTTTCTCCAACACAGTGAAAGTTTCACATTGGTGGCGCTGCTATTGGGTAATTGCAATTGGTAACGGTAGTGTTCACAAAACATTTGACGCTGATCGATGTAGTAGTCTCCAAGATTATTTCACGCACACGCACACACGCGCACACGCGCACACACGCACACACACACACACACACACACACACACACACACACACACACACACACACACACACACACACACACACACACACACACACACACGTGAGGAAGTTTCAGGTTCATATCTGAATGCACTCCTGAGAACTGAATCACACAGGCAGGTTAACCATCATGGAAAGAGTTAATGTGAGAGGGATGGAAATAGTGTGAACAGTAAAGGTCGTCTATGACCTGTTGATGACGACCTCTCTCTCTCTCTCTCTGCATTTTCTTGTTAACCTCTGGACAGGCTCTGATTGACTGCTTAAATATTGACTCTGAACCACATTTGACGAAGGTCATGCTTTGCATGTGTTTATGAATGTGTGAGTAAGAGACAACGCATGTATGACCTGCTATACTGTCTGTCTGTCTGTACGTGCGTGCGTACATGCATGTTTCTGCACGTAATACATGTATAGAGGAAGAAAGTCTAGCCATATAACAATTTTGTCTGGCTTTTTTCCCCCTCATATACTGTAAGAAAGAGGAACCAAATTGTTCTGTGCAGAGACTCTGTTCTCTAGGCCAATAAAATGATGTGTTTGCTGAGGAAGGAAGAGAGGATATTGAATCTGCACTGGAGCTGAATAGCTGTGGTTTGTGGAAGAGCACACAAACCATTATCATAGCAAAGGGAGAGCTTGCAGATAGGGAAAAGGGAAGTAATAAGCAAAAGACAAATAAATTAAATCTTTCTGATTTCTTTGACTCCAAAATATGAAGGCGATTTCATTTCAACACTCAAAGATGACCCTAATTGAAATTCAGCCAGTTATAGACGAGGCCATATAAAATTACCTGTAGGCTAATCTTATTTATTTGGGTTTTCAGGAAGATGCTTAATTGGTTGGTTTTATAATTGTTATTAGTATTATTAGATTATTTCGTCTCGTATCACTTCCTAGCTTGGAGATTACATGAAGTAGGCTATTGTATTATTGTAGTATTATGTATTATGTAGAATTGTAAAAAGAAAAAAAAGAAAAAAAAGAAAATAGTTTATATGAATGAAACATGAAGAAATTAGACATATTTCAATGTCTAATTTCAATGTCTAATCAATGTAATGCTGGTTACATTGATTGATTGATTGAAGAATTTATTAACAGTTTGCAGAATTACAGTACATTTCAAGCACAAACTCAATACAAAGGCTGTTAACATTGCCTCTTCAACATCAATAGTACATACACTGGTGTGTGTCTTTCTGGCCCTGTACAGCTTGCGATGAATTATCTACTTATCAAGAAGCTGTCACCTCTGCAAATAGCAAAGATGATATATTATGTCATTACTAATCTCTATGGCCTAATAGTCAACACAGGCTTGACTAGGTTGTGTAATATTTGCTGTCCAAAAAGGGATCACAGTAACATCTGTGGGAGTGTGGACTCCCTAAGTCCCTAAGTGTATTTTCTATTATGCTATATTTATTACTTCATCAAAATGTGAATGTGTCTTTGTTGCTTATTGTATGATAAATTATGTTTTTGACATGTGTGTACACATTTGAAGATGTATTGTTCAATTTGTGATGAGTAACCAATGAGGACTGTTTTCCATTTGTCACATCATATAATCATGTCCAGTACGTCAGAGCCCATGTAATCTCTACGTCATTTATTGACTGTCTGTTCACTGGCGTCAGTTGGGTTTCATGAGTGAATCGTGGTAGATCATAAACAGCTGAACATGGCACAGATGGAAATGTGCATGAACTTGCCAATGTGTCTGCTTAGGTTCAAACGTTAATTACAATTAAAGTCCATAAGACAGAAAACCTCTCACTGCTTCTCTCAGGAAGGGACCACACGGTACTTCGGTAGACTCGATGCGACTGGGCGGAGAATTTGGGATTCTTGCATATTTAATTTGCTGCGGTTTGCCTTCACACTGTCAACCGCAGCAATTGGAAACGCAGCAGGGGGGACCTTTATCAATGTGTTCCATTCATAAACGAGCCTACACAGTGAAATCTATGGTGATAAAATTATACTTATAACGTGCATGTGTCGTGCCGTCTGGGACTGGACCCCCCTCTCTCTCTCTCCGCACGCAGCCACGCACTGTTCTTTTGGGCATGGAGGCACAGCAGCGCTGAGCGCACTGATATAACAGACAACAGCGCAAAATGTTTACAAGTTCCCACACAGTGACAGCACTCCATGTTTATGGCACGCACAGACAGACAGACAGACAGACAGACAGACAGACAGACAGAATATTCTGTAGGCTATAATACACTGCAGTGTTTTTATGTGTTTCCTTAAGCAATTGATTAATGTACTCGTCCTCATTTCGATCAGGGCTTCAGTCTCCTCATTCGACCACGTCTATCCACGGTAACGCGACATCTTTGCGGAGTTTGCGCTGCGTAAAATATGCCTTCTCCCTCTCCAACTGTGTTCAGCTCCTCACCCGCCACATTGTTTGCTTCATTTCCTTTATTTACTGCGGATTGCATTCACACCTGCACCGAATCGTAATCAAGTGCGATTGGAAGCGAAGCGAAACCCCCGTTTTTGCTCGGAGTAGAATGCGGTTCTTTGATATGCATTAGGATTCGAATGAGCCTTCACACCTGCCAAACGAAGTGCACTTTCTGACAATGCGCAGCAGGATTCGTTTTAAACGCAGCAAAGCTTTCTGGTGTGAATGTCACCTAACTGACCACTAAAGTGGTCCGGGCGCATGCCACATATGTATAGGCTTTGGCCCGACAGCACGTCGCGTGTTCGAGTCCCGTTCATGACGACCTTTGCTGCATGTCTCTCCCCTTCTCTCTCTCCCTCTTTCCTGTCTTCACTTGATACTATCAAGAAAGAAAGAAAGAAAGAAAGAAAGAAAGAAAGAAAGAAAGAAAGAAAGAAAGACAAGGACACTAGATGAATATTGCGAACCACTGCTGTATGGACAAATTGCTCATCCTCTATATTTATCCTCATTTCAAAAGCTGAACTCAAACATCCTAGGTCTTTGCTTAAACATTCCTGGCACCAGATCAAGTTATTTCATCCAGGAGTCAACCTGGAAGAGAAATCTAGACGTATCACCTCCCTGTGAACTTTAACGAGAGTCAGCAGGGAGTACCTGGAAGCACTGATCTGAAGCCACTTGCTATTTAGTCTGTTTTTGTAGTTGGAGATGAAATCTGATTGGTTGGTCCTAGTTGTAGAAGTAGTAGAAGATTCAAAGTTTCTCAAATGGATGGAAGTTGTACTCTTATTTCTTGTATATGCTGAGCCAAGATGTAAAGTAATAAAATACAGTGTTAAATTCCAGCATTACAATTCCATGGCAAATTGGCAATGGCAAGTAGATTTCGAGATGTTGGACAGACAGACAGACAGACAGACAGACAGACAGACAGACAGACAGACAGACAGACAGACAATGCCATTAAAACAATCATGTTTAATTCAAGTGAGCTCTAATATACATGTTATGTCTGTGGCTCTGTGATGTAATGAATCTGTAAAGTTGCTGATCCACTCATGATAACTGTCTCATTCAAATTTTGTGTCCAGCTGGAAAAGTGCCTTACTTGTTGAATCAAGTTTACATTTATGGTACGGTGCCACCTGAATGAATGTAGATAGTAGAGTAACTTAAGTGAACAGATCTCCCAATACAATGCGGCCCCCTCTCACAGCTACAGTAGCTAACAGTCAAGTTCCAACAGATTGCACGCGTGCGTGCATGCGTGCGTGTGTGTGTGAGTGAGTGAGTGAGCGAGCAAGCATGCGTGTGTGTGTGCACGTGAGTGTGTGCGTGCATGCAGACTGTGCACACGCGCAACAATATGCAACTGTACAGAGGCTCTTCCTTGTTCCAGGGTTTTCCGCTATTCATAGCTGATGCAAATTTTGTTCTCGTTTAAAGCACCTGCTCTCAGGCCTGAACAGAGAAATGACTTGGCCCCTGAAAAACTGCTGTGAATGGGCCCTCCCCAAGCCATCTTATCTCACATCAACGCATGTGAATGGGCCCTCCCCAAGCCATCTTATCTCACATCAACGCATGCGCTCTTTCTCTACTACAAGAGCAGATTACTGCAAACTGAGAGAGACGTACTCATGATGCACGCTATTGGCATTCAGTCACACTCAAACATTATTGAGCTTTACCTGGCTCATTGTGTGGAATGCATAATATACAGTACGTGAGTACAGTAGTACAGTACGTCAATTTATATAAACATGAGCAAAATATGGGTCCATGGTTTTCAACCAATTAAGCCCTATATACTTTGTCATATTAATAACGTAAATAGCAGATCTACAAGCTCACAACGCTCTCTTGTCACATTGTAAATCGGTTAATTTAGCTATTTCTGACAAATGTTAAATAATTTTAAATAAAAAACAATATTGCCAAAAATAGGGATGCCAATATTAATGTTGATAATGGCACACAGAAGGTGGAATAGATTTTTTCATTGAGCTAAAATGGGCAACTGAGCTCAAGTGGGCAGCAGCAGCTCAAGTGATTGAATAGCCGCTTTGGAATCAGAAGGTGTCCTGGTTCGACCCCCGGCTCTCGCTGAGTTAGTGTTGAAGCGTCTTTGAGGACTACAAGTCACACCTCCACGCAGCCTTCCCCTCTCCACAATAAGCAGTGCACCAAAGCATTATGGGCATTGTAGGAATTCAGCAATCCAGTCAAACACACATAAACTAGTCAAACACACATAATTCATTATTTTTCTGGCCATAGGGTGCAAATTTCAAATTGTGCTACTGTTATCTAATACAAATACTAACATTGAGTGACTGCAGTTTCTTCCAGCGGTGAAATGTCCCTTTAAGAGTGCTTGTTATGACCCTAGGGACGTGTAGTTCCTTGTGTGTTGCAAGGTAATTAATAAGAAGGTACGGTCATACAGAAAGACATTTTGTGTTGCACGTAGCTTGAACACACCCCTCTGAACACACCCCTAGTGTCTGATTGGCTGTCAGACACTATGTCCTGGGCAGCTGGCGTAGCCGTCTGGGTACCTTGGCTGGTAATCTAGTCTGGCAGTGTGCCGCGGGTTCGACTCCCGATCCCGACGGCCTTTACGTGTCACCCCCCCCCCCCCATCTCTCTCCTCCAATTTCCTGTCAGCCTACTTTCATCTATCCCTCTATCAATAAAAAGAGAAAAAAGGCAAATAAGAGATATAAAAAAGAAATTACCCATGTTTCAAACTTTACATTATATAACTGCATTTTTGGATTTGAAATTGTTGGTTGGCTGTGTTTGGAGACTGGGAAGGAAGGAGTCAATTTGTTGACCCCTAGGCCGAATAATAACATTGAGTTGAGACCTCTTTTGTATAACTCTTCAAAATAAAATGCATGGAACACAGAACAATGAGTTCTTAACAGCCTCACTTCACTTTCTCACTTCTGTTTGCTTAGAAAGAGTATTCAATAATAAAAGTGTATGGGTTGTTGGTGCATGCAGTGTGTGTGTGTGTGTGTGTGTGGGTGCAAATAGTATTCTGCTTTTACTTATATACCTTCAGTATGATTTTACAGAACATGTTACTTACACAGGATTTATCAGTTAAAAATACATCATCACAGTCGGACTTTAATCTTGTATGTCCAAAACTGTTGCTTTTCAGGAAATGGAAAGAACATGTGTTCCAATCGATCAATGTAGTTATTTAGTCACCAGTCCTTGATAATAGTTTTCATTGGTGAATTAAACACTTTCAACCTGGCATTCGTGTTTAATCTGTGGTCTCATTATAGGGCAAACTTTATTTATTGTGAAAATATATCTACAAGCTTTTAGACAGGCTATTTTCGCAACTGCACATTTGCACATAGTAGTAAATGACAACTGGCATTCATTTATGAAAGAACTGGCTTCTGCAATGATATTTAGCATACCAAAATGTTGGGCTAATTTCATGCCTATTGCTGTCTTCCTTGGGCTCAGCTAAGTCAGCTTGTGGCAATGTATGTGATGATGTGTTTTTTTTGCAACACCCATCAGGAATACACAGATGGTACTGGATACAATCCACTTTTACATGTATTCTGTTTTCTTGGGTACAAATCAGCAATTTGTTTGTTTGGCCGCCGCCAGTAAACAAGTGTCATCCAAACCCTCTGAAGTGTTTCTGGGTTATCACCAGGCCAAGTCAAGCCAAAAGACAGGGGAAGTATCCCTTACACTACAGGGTGTGCTCTGACCTGTGTTTTGTTTGGATTCGTTCCTAAACAGTAATAGATAAAGGCCTATTGTCAGTGATGGATGGTCTCTGTTGGAGTCATTAATCACCACACCATAGATTCAATCTATAAGAATGTTCCTGTCAGGTGCAATGAATGCGCAGATATACCGGCTGAGGCTTCTGCATACAGAATACAATTAGGAGTATGTGCATATTGCCTGACTATTCACATTGTGGAGGGGAGAAATATACTGTGAAATCAGATGAGCATCCTAGAACTTTGCCTGGAGTCCTTTGTGGATGTCCTGGCCCAAGACATCACAAAATATTGATTAGAATGTCATGTTAACAATGAACAAGGTATTGTTCATCTCGCCGCACTATACCATCTTGATTCAAAATTAATAATTCTACAATAGACTAGACAGACTAATAATAATAATAATAATAATAATAATAGACCAATAATACCATTTAACAGATGCACTGAGGGTGCAAAGTGCAAACCCTACCCTGCAAATAGTTAACGTATCCAGCTCTACTGTACATCTCTAGATTGTGACCTTGACCGTTGACCTTTTTGTCCCAAAATATATCATCTCTTTGGGGCCGCCTACTGATCATTCCTCGAAGTTCAGGAAAATCTGCCCATATGTTTTGTAATTATCTAGCTAACAAGCAAACAAACAGACAGGACCAATTACAATGCGTGTCAGGGTAATTATAGTATTAAAAGGGGATGAAGGGCACTCTCCTCAATAGCATTGTGTCATCAAGTCAGTAAGGCAGAGAATTAGATTAGAATAGAGAAGAGACATAAGTGAGGGCCTCAGGGAGATTTGATATAATCCAGAACGGGTAAACGTTATTACAAAAGCAGAAGGGTCAAAGCCACTAACTCATGTCTGAGCAGAAATTCCTTGCTTTTAAATGTGTACATATGTATTATTAGGAGGGGTCAGCCCTACGGTATGTTCCCTAAGTTTATTTGGGGTTGAGGAACATACACTGTAGGGTTTAGAAAACAGATACGCTTTCCATTAGAACATTTTAAATTGCCAATATCCTGTTGGGAAAGTTGAAATGACTGGTGGATTCTAAATCTAATTTAAAGAAAACATTTCTAGTAGTAATAACAGAGAGAAAAAAAGAGGGGAACTTTTGTCAATGATGGTGTCTGGTTATGAGTTTACTTCATGCCGAATACCACTAACAATCATTTACTCTTTACAACCATGTCATCTGTACTTATCTATAACATTGCAACATTGTGTTCGGTTGTAGCTGTTCCTTGGAGACATGAATACAGGCCATCAATCTGTCTGATGATAGCACTTCTAGGAAGAAACTCAATTCATTATGCTCTATGATGAATGAGTGCATGTTAGTAGATATGTTAATAGAGAGTTGTGTTAAATCAAGTCTACTGTATGTTAGACACTCATATGAGATTCTCTTTTTACGGAGTGGCTCTACAGACTTATCAGAGGTCGGTCTGGCTGTGTCTGTGTGGCAGGAACTTGCAAACTGATCAGCGTCCAATTTTCTCTTGCGCACTTGCCAGTAGGCCACAGAAGTAACTCCTCAATTTATTTTCACATGTTTTATATATTTCGAAATATTGAATAAAAATGAATCATAATGGAAGACAGTAGGGCTCTGATCAGGCTGAAAGCTTGCCCAAAGACGACTGATAGTGGATGCATGATGTCACAGACTGGCCTCGTGAAGTCCGAAATCCACTTTGGAGTCATATCGTTCCTATGTGGATCCAGACATCTATGATTTTATTTTTTAATGCACCGGTTCATGTAAGACACACAAGTGGATGCTTACTCTGCTTAAGAAAATGTGTTAATTTAACTCTGAGTGTACATGTAATTGTAAATGTAACCAAATTGTTGCTTGAATTCCATTTACTGTACATTATTTTGTACACTCAAATGGATAAATTAACTCTGAGAACTTGACTGTGTAATAGGCAGAAGGTATACGCCTAGGCTACCGTCGGTTCTTTCCACTTTATTTGCCTTGTGTAGCTATAATGGCCATTATCTCAACCATTATAATGCTTTGGTAAACATTGTTGAAATATCCTCATTCCTTTGTTTCTTGGACAATATTCACTGTGCCACCCAGCTTCTGCATGATTATTGTTCTCAGCCTTTTCTTTACTCTACAGTATACTGTGCATTCTTTTCTTTCCCCAAAGATTGTGTAAGAGTTAGCCCGGTGAAAGTGTTGCACAAACTCTTCTCATGTTTGTTTAACTGTTTCACACCTGATACCTAGAGCACAGTGTTGCAGGGTAACGCATTACATAAGTAACATTATTACGTAAGTAACATATTACATAATGACATTTCTTAAATGAGCAGCATTTGCGTTACATTGACAAATTGGGTAATATTATTACAGTTACAATGTCAACTATGCCAACTATGGAATGTCAGAACAGGTTCTGACATTCCATATGTTGATCCCTTACCCATCCATCCTTCCTCTTCAATGTCTCGCTTTTGACTGATACCTGTCCATTCAAACTCTAGACGGGCCTGCCCCAAAGTTATTAGTGCAGCTGCGCCCGGCAACAGGCGAAAACTAGAGTTATCAACAGGCCCGAATATTAAGGCCCGGCCCTCATCAAACCTTGTAAACTCAAGAGAATGTCTCCGCTACCACCCTTATATCTCCATATATGGAGCTGACGTGTTCTGACATTTCATATATTGATCTGACCTCATCAAACCCTGTACACTCAAGACATGCTCCTTATATGGCCAGTACAGAATTCATTCCATGTTGATCTGACCCCCCCCATGCCAAAGCGCCAGCGCTCACCCAGGTTTAGTATGTTACTGCGTTCATGTCTGTGTGCTGCTGTGTTGAACAGGCTGTGAAAACAAAATCTCCTTCTGGGACAATAAAGTCAAATCTAATCTAATCCTTACATTGTATTTTGTGTTTTGTCTTCCCTGTCCAGGTTGTTGAAAATGCAAACTTCAACTGTCTCACCAGTGACCAACTTCATCACAAATACAACCAGCACGACCAAATCTAAAGATCAAATACTCATTCAGAGTATGTATAACTAGTAACTACGGTAGACTATATTTGTGTGTGTGTGTGTGTGTGTGTGTGTGTGTGTGTGTGTGTGTGTGTGTGTGTGTGTGTGTGTGTGTATTTGTTCACTGTCTATGCATGAGCATTTCTGCTTGTTTAAGTGTATTTGACTTATTGTTGTATTATTTCTTTGTCTTTGTTGACCAACAACATGGACATTTCTGAAACATAACAGAGCGATACTAGCTACCGTTACAGTGTCCCTCATGGAAGTTGAAATTAATAGCACATTTTGACTGTAGTTAAGATAAGCAACCCAAGTACGTCAGGAGGTTTAATCAGATGGACTGCAAGGGAGTGGCAACAATACCATTTAGAGCGTAAATACTGTCTGTACAATCTGTACCGCTGTAACAGCCATATTGGGTTAAAGTGGTTACACAGATTTTGATGCTATAATTAACTCATTTTGCTGGGGACCCCACTGAGAACCACTGCTGTTTAGCATGCCTGTGAATAGTCTCCAAAAGCTACTAGTCACTATGACAAGTTCAAAAACTGTCACCATGTGAATGAGATGGGATATGAATAAATATCTATATAGCACCAGTGGGGAAATAACTAGTAAGCTCTCCTCAACGAAAACAATACTTGGTCGTCTAACGGCCATAGGAATTTCTTGACTAATCGATTAGTACAATTGAGTTTGCAGTATACTGTACCATGATCTGTATCATGCAGAGACCAGCTATTTCAAGTTGGTAATGTTGATTTAACAATGGCTATTGTACACTGGTATATTTAAAGGGCTATATTCTAAACCCTCCAGAAACTGCAAAAAACAGCAACATTTTGCATACTTGGCATTTCTAATTTTTCCACATATTTCGTCTCGCAATTTCGCTGCATAAAATCCACTTAAAATCCTGCATATTTCATCGCAAAATCAAAGATTTTAGTCTGCATAATCAAGGATTTTGCCCGCATTTTTCTAGATGGTCTATATATCTAGAGTTTACAAGAGGTATGCAACGATTATTATTAATAATATATATAAAAAGAACATCTAATCAGCTAACAAAGTCTTTGTCGAATAAGATCAAAAAGACCAATTAATCGATTACGAGGGCACAGCCCTAGAAATAACACTGAAGAAAATATTATGTGTGTCTATCTGCTTTTCACAGGTTCTGGGGCTATGATTGCTGTCATCGTCATAGGGATCGTCATAATAATCACTATTCTGCTCATCATATTAAAAACTTACAACAGGTACGGCAGCATTCTGTCAACACAGACAATGAATGGCCTTGTTTCCATAGCTCTCATTAAACTACTGTACACATTAAACATGATGCTATTTTTATACAATCCAAAGTGAATTAATCGCTTTCTCCTGTCACTTCAGCTGTTGCTATTTCTACTGTGATAAATGAGTTCACTTATGTTCATCATGGTCTATGTTAGTTACTTTTTAGCTAACTTTTCACACATCGTTGGTAATACAGTAATGGTAGGCCTACTGTATACAGCATTACACTTTACAATTACTCTTAACAATGACAAAATCTCTCTCACCGACAACAGGCGGACCCATGCATCTAGATTATTGGGGGCCAGTATGGGCTCCAAAGCACGTCAGAAGAAGATGTCATCATGGACTGTCCAGAGCAGCATACCAATGGGCAACATTGGCATCAGCTCTGTGTCGGGCAGCTTAACCAACCCATCCTTTGAGAATGGCTTCCACCTCCCCAGAGTGGACCTGAACAGCATAGAAACAAATAACATAGAGCAAAACAGCACGGCCAGTGGATCTACAGTGGTCACGATACATGGTGCTCCGTTATTAGACAACACATAGCAACAAGACTAGAGATATTGCTCCCATGATATATGGATAGTACATAACCTGGAATCAACTATGTGTTTCTTTCACCTGAAGTCACCTGTTACTGTGAGGATGTTGAGAGCATCCTAACAACGGTTGACTGGCTCCTGTGGTAACAGAACCCATATAATCAGTGTCAATCTCAATCAACTGAGCCACCGCTGGTTACCACAAGAATACCAAGAGACCTTATGGATGTACAGTACAGTACACAAGTATGAACAAAATGTTGCAATGCAATCAGTGGCCATACAAGATGGATGCAGGATACAAAACGTACTTACTTACGCCTGACACGCCTACTGGGGTATAGGCCGTCGACAAGGGACCTCCAGAGTTCTTGGTCACTGGCATTCTCTATCTGCGACCAGGATACAAAACAAATGAGTTAAAATGAACACTTTTTTGGTGAATCCCCTAATTATTATTATTATTACAGTCAGTGTTCAGCGCAAGAGAGACCTTCATCCCTCACTGTCTGTGCTTTTTGCAGCTATTCCGACACTACTCGGTGACTGGAAAGGACCAAGGAGATTATATTTTAGAATGGTTATGTTCTATTGGCCGCACTTGGTTAGTTGATTGAATGAGTGTGTAGGACACTGCATGGAATTGCAAGAACATAAACTTCTGTGAAAGCCAACAAGGATATGAAACAAGATGTTGAATTGTATCCATTTAATTGGTTGCACTGTGTAGTTGTAAAAAGTTACAACTTTTTACACTACTGGTTTTGCCACTTAGAATTAATGAGAGGGTTTATTTATGAACCTAGGTCTAGCATATAATTACAATGTGCAGATTAAAGAGACCACAGCGATTTTGTGAAAAGTTTATATTGTTTTGAACTCTATCACTGTGCTGACATTAATCCTTATAGTTAGTCTGACACGAATGGATTTTGCACTTTATTTTTCTTGTTCCATTGTTTTAATTATTATGTTCTTTCAATGAAATGAAAATAAATGTTGATATTTCTAAACATGTCTATTACTTACTTTGTTGAGTGCACTGCATGGGCGACTGTACTGTGATAAATTGTAGGCGCCCATTTGTTGAAACAAACAAGGATGTATTGCGCCCTCAACTGGTATACTCCATTCCTACAATTTATTAAATGACAAAGGGGCTGCATTCAAGATGGCACATCATGTCATCTTTTATAGTTTAAATTTGTCGATATATATATTTTTTTAACCATTAACTGTTAATAGACTCGGGTCTAGGGCCAAATTCCTCACAAAAATAATTGATGTATAGTAGTTTCTGCTGGCAGCTGGCCGATAATGTGACGTCCTAATCAAGAACATTTTGTTAGACTTGAATGCAACTTCGCGTGCACGTTACACAGCGATGGTTTCTGTTGGTAAGTAGCAAGCTTATAATTGCTGCTGTGTAGTGTATTTGACATTTGTTGTGTTTTTCATAGGACCGTCGCTGCGTTTTCACAATTGAAATACATTTATTTTTAAAATGAAGCAATTCGCATATTTATTCATACATATTCTTTAGCTTACTTCATGCGGGAAAGGGGAAAATATATCGCGGAGCTTTCTTGGTTTGTTTACGGAAGTAGATTGAGATACATGTTACCCTCCTCTCGCTACAACATTAACAGATGATAATATCTGTAAAGTTACTTATACACATACATAACTTTTAGACAAGCCACAAATCGTGTCCGTTCTGAATCTGATCTGTCACCGACGTGTACCTTCCGTGGCTGTCGTGTGTTTCAGTGGAGGTGTTGTGTCTGGTGCTGGTTGCTGTGCTGTGGGGCTGCACCAATCCTTTCCTCAAGAGAGGAACTGAGGGGGTCGAGAATGTGAAAAGAACCAATATGGTTTCACAGCTACTGGCTGAAGTCAAGTTTCTTTTTCTCAATCTGAAGGTAATCTAAAGCCATTATGGACATATACATTTGGAATAGAAATTGATTAATTGAATAGAAGTTCTATTCCAAATAGAAATCAATTAGAAATTGACAGAAAACATTGTTACATGTATGTTACACACACACACACACACACACACACACACACACACACACACACACACACACACACACACACACACCATGGTCAGTTGTTTCATGATGACATGTACAGTATATTAATGGTTACTTATTGCTTCATTTGTCCAGTACCTGGTCCCATTTCTGTTGAACCAAAGTGGCTCATTGGTGTACTATTTAACCCTTGCTACCACAGGTGAGATGACATCTTCCTTCAAGGCATAATTATCTAAGGGCACGGTCACATCGCACTTTTATTCTACCTATGAGGGTGGATTCTGCCAATAGATTTCAATAGGAATGGAGCAGTTTGCTTCCATTTGCGGATTTCTAAAAAAACAAAACACTCCATTCCTATTGTAGAATAAAAGTGTGTGACCGTGCCCTAATGCTGCAGATTTTGCAGTCTATTAATCATATATTACACAATCATACAATTTTAAGTTTCTAACACATCTCTCTTAACTCCATTCTTTCAGATTTATCCCTAGCTGTTCCTGTGACCAACTCACTCACCTTCCTCTTCACTCTACTCACTGGCAAGCTGCTTGGTGAAGAGTTTGGAGGCAGACGTAAGTTCCCCCTCATGACATGTTCTTTCACGGCCAGGCTGGCTCAGCTCAGGAGTATTGTGAAGAACAGTTAGCAACCTGTAGGAGTGATTCAACAGAAGCTGAAGCGAGTGTCTAAAAGTCAGTAAAGTAAGGAAAAGGAAAAACCTTACCTTAAGCCTCACATGTTCTGCTGCTGCATATTCACCATTCCCATATATTACTATTACAATGTATTCACCACCCTTTGTTACAGATCTCCATTACCTTTAGCACAGCACACATGGTCAGCACCAAACACTGTTTGCTTCGATAGTAGTTGCGTTGTTAATCAGAGTTGGTATTTACCTGTGTATTGAACCAGTTCAATACATTTTAATAGGTAGGTGGTAGGTGCCACTAAGCAGAGGCCCAGGTTTGAATATATGAGTCACAATCTCAGTCTCAGGCACGAGAAATATGCGGACGGTGAACACTGTCAAGAAACTGGAGGGGCATGAGGATGTAGAGGAAAGGGGGAATGGAGCTGAGCAGAACATCTGCTTGGACAAGAGAGGGTTTCTAGCATTTATTGCGATGGTCATAAACTGCAGTGGAAATACAGAGAAAGTCGGAACGAATTAAAATGGTGCTGGATGCAGCCAGGAGGTTGTGGAATGTGTGAGGGCAGCAATGCGCCGAAATGCATCCAGTCTGCCGGAAATCAGGCAGGAGAGAGTGCACAATGCTGAGGAGAGCTCTGCCCTTAAAACAGTTGTAGTCAGAATAGCTCTAGACTGCAAACTCTTTTACAATGTCAAAGAAAAAAATATAAACATATATACGGTACATGAAGCATAAAGAATGTGTGGGTATGTACATGTGGTTAGACAATGGTGCAAAAGAGTGGCAAAGCACCGGCGGTAGGTCCACATGGCAGCAGGTGTACGGTACATGTACAATTTGTAAGTATGATAGAAATTCTGGGACCTAATCATTTTGTTTGGGGTTTTTACTTTTGTATTCTACTACATCTACTACATTACGCTCTCTAATTTCACACCACCACACCACTATTCCTCTCTGTAGGAGCTGTTGGGGGAATGTTCCTCACCATGACTGGCATCACTCTGTGTGTGATCAGCTCCATCAATGGCAAGGATGCCTTAACTCAGCAGCACTCCAACCAGTCCACCAAGCCTGAACTGTAAAATCCTGACTGGGTGTACAAATGGAACCAGAAAGACCCAATAAGGGGTTGAGTTGCTATGAATTCTCCCAGACCTCCTCACTGGATGAGATTGTGGAGAACCAGGAGACTGAAAATGAGGACCGGAATTGAGAATTTACATTCAGTCAGTGGCACCAACGTATGTTGCTGCCACTGTCAACAGGGACGTGCAAGAGGGGCAGGGGCTGAAATCCCATAAGAGGGCACTTTTGGACAAAAATAGCGAAAATAGCAGATCTACAAGCTCACAACGCATTGCTCTGCGACACGTTGAGAGCTTGTAGATCAGCTATTTGCGGGGCGCAACCCAGCACGCTAGTGGAGATGCGGTGTTCTAAACAAATTTGTTTAGAACAACAGAAACGCAAAATACTGTGTTCAAGTTCAGGAGACTCAGGAAAAAAAAAACATTCTCCTGAATGCTGCCTTCCGGTGTGGCATGGAAAGGAGAGGCATTTCTTTCACCACAGTAAATGCTGCATCCGTGGTCTGGAGAGGGCAGTTGTTTTACAGACAGGTAAAAGGGCAGGGGCTGAAGCCCCCTTTGATGTCCAGTGGCGTGCACAGATAGACACTAGGGGGTGCCCTCTGGACAGCAATGTGCCCTTTTTTTTTTTTGTACAGTATGTGGACCATGGTGACATTGATCAATTCTTGATAAAAAAACTTCTAATATATTATTTATGCCCCAAAATCTATAAATCTCACACTATTAACCCATTTTGGGCGGGAACCCCTTTTGGTGTTTTAAACATTGTTATAATTTAGCTATTGAAAGATAGCAGATCTACAACCTCATAGCGCTCATAGTCTGCTATTTTTGAAAAATTGTGAAAATATTTATTTCAGAAAACTGGAGGATTTAGAAGAATCTTTTGAAATTTTGAGGTCAGGCCTGAATGGGTTAAGGCAACTGTCCGGTTCCACACGCTGCACAAGGTGCCCTTTTTTCACTTGCACACCTGCCCCTCTAAATGTCTGTGCACAATTTACAATTTAGGCATTTAGCAGACGCTCTTAATCCAGAGCGACTTACATTTAGCAAGAACAAAAGCATGGGAATACATCACATATATAAAAAGCATTTATCAAGAAACATGCGTAAGCTAAGAACGTAGCTAGAACATATCTATATAATGACACTGTACATATAAACTATACATATATACTATACTATGCTGTACATATATGAAGTGCTATGACTACATACAATGCAATTATTGTGCTGTCTACATAACATGCTATAAGTCTGTATCAAATGCTATCTAAGTCTAAAAAGTGCTGTCTAAGGGGGTAGGGTAAGTGCTATGGGCCATGGTGGAGTCTGAAAAGGTGGGTTTTCAGACTACGGCGGAAGATTGGGAGTGATGCTGCAGTTCTGACTGCAACGGGGAGTGCATTCCACAGCACAACTTGATGTCAATGTGTGCACGTCCCTGTATGTAAAAGTTATTGGTGTGAGAATGATGCCTGAAATGAACTCGGTGTGAGCTCAGCAAAGCCAAGACCTAGGAGCTCATGGGCTAAAACTAAAGGAAACCGAGTTCACACAGGGTTCACTTCAGAGATTTATAGTCCTTGTATAGAATCCCGATTGTTAACTACTGCTATTCATACAAACACTATGGAAACCACATACAAATGAGTTTCGGGTTACACATGGAATCGTACTTCTCCGTTTTAACAGGGCGTTTTTACTGTTGCTGCTGTCTATCACATGTGGTGTGTGTGTGTGTGGGGGGGGGGGGGGGGGGGAGCAAAGGTTATGGCAGAAACATTGGGTCCATTTTGGTTACATCTATCTTGTGTTATCAATATAACAATGAACTTAAGATTTTGTACATTTCTGTGTTCACCTGACATTCCAGCTTAGATATAACTGGAATGAGAACAAAATGTTTTCTAAAGATCCTGAGCGTTAACGGTCGAAAATAACTGGCCTACAAGCTCGACATTCAACAGCATTCAATAATAACAGCATGCTGTTTTATTAACAGTAATAACAGTAATTAATGCTCATTTTTATATTTCAACAGTATCATTGCTGTAATTATTGCCTTCCTCAAAATAGATAATAAATATAAAAAATGCAAGATATATATTTTTGTCATTTTATTGAACAAATATTTAATATTTTAAAAGATACAGTGAAGATGGCACCATTAGTGATAAGACATGTAGCTACATTTCTTTAATAAAAACCTTGGTGAAACAGATTTTGACTTAGTTTGTTCTCAATGGCTCGTTGATCCAAAACAAAATGTTTTTCGTCCAGAATGTCACAAAATATGTGAAGTATTATTCTATACATAATGTTGCATTGATGAAAGTGACAATCAAGGGATTGTCATGGTGGTATAGCTATTCCTGCAAAATGGTGTTTGAGCAAGTTCATATTTTGGACTCTTGTCTACAGTTTTTGAAAAGAAACACAAATTAATTTAAAAGTTATCATTCTGGTCTTTAACATAGTTCAAATAGGACTCGTTTTAATTTCACATTTATTTGGCCCCATATAGGTCAACACACAACAATGGCTTGGCTATTTGGACTTTGTGGCCATAATTGATCAGTTGATGTTTAGTCAAGTGGTTTTCAAAGAGTGGAGGCGCAATTTGAAGGGAAAGAGAGAAAAAAAAGAAAATCATACAATCTTATTTAAATTGAATTCATAAGATTGTTGTACAAGTTGGCAACCTTTTCTGGGCATGTCACCATTGTCAAATTTTAAAAATCTTAAAAAAATAGGTGAGCTTGTGGATCAGCCATTTTTGTTTATACGCCATATCACAGTAGACATTAAGGTTATTGCATCGGCTCATCTTTGATGAATCCTTCTCTCTCCTCAGCCATCAGTCCTCCATGATTGGACTGTTCCATTATATTTGATGGGGGAGGCTGGGGAGAACTCTGTTGGAGTAAACCATTAAACAGGGTAAGGGCAAAGTGAGAGATAAGACAGGACATGGCTTGGTGATGAAGAGAATTTCACTGTACCCCCTTAGAGTTAGATGATTTTAAACTTGGCCTGTCTTCAAACTCCCTTTTTTTCCCATGGATCGATCCGCTGTCTCTGGAACGGTTAGATGAGGAGGAGGATGTCCTTGTATTTGAAGAGGTCAGCTCAGGCGCAGGTACCTTGAATAATACACATGAAAGCAGAGACAGAATTCATTACTGTCTTTATTTGCTCTCAATATAAGCACCTGTACACAGTAAATACAGTGTAAATACAGTGTACAGTGTTCATTTAATTCAGTGGAAGAATCTACCCTGTCAGTAGAAACTTTGACCCACTGTGTATGAATCGTCTGCAGAAGATGCTCAATTCACCTCAGCTCTGGCAAAATTTTCCTCTGTCATTGCAGATGTATCATCATTTTCTGTAGCTGATTGTTGTTCAGTGCCTTCGTGTTTGGATACCTGTAACGTGGATATGAAAAACCAAAAACAGGTTTTCTAAAATAAAACTAAAATAATTGAACATACTATCATCTGCCAGATGAAATATCACACACACACACACACACACACACACACACACACACACACACACACACACACACACACACACACACACTCACTCACTCACTCACTCACTCACTCACTCACTCACTCACTCACTCACTCACTCACTCACTCACTCACTCACTCACTCTCTCTCTCTCTCTCTCTCTCTCACACACACACACACACACACACACACACACACACACACACACACACACACACACACACACACACACACACACACACACACTAATACAAGGAAAAACAGGGAAACATACTGTAGCATGTATATAAGCAAGAGGCATAAACAACAAGAATACGTAACCATTAAAATCTGATAACATTAAAGGCCATAGAGAAAAGGTGAGTTTTAAGAAGGGTTGATGGATTGAACATCTCTAATGTGGGGGGAAGGTTGTTCCATAGCTCTGGGGTAACCTCTTGTTTTGCGGGTTAGATCTGTTGGCACAGTCAATAGTGACTGGTCAGCAGAACTCAGACCTCTGAGTGGGTTGTGGCGCTGTATGAGTTCGGACATATATAGGGAAGCCAGGCCATTAAGGGATGTAAAAGTAAATAAAATAACCTTGAAATCAATCCTTTGTTTGATCGGGAGCCTTAGGACTGGTGTGATGCGGTCAAATTCTTTGGTACCGGTGAGATGGTGATCATTCTCATTGCACACTTCACTCTTCATAATCTCTGCCTGTCTCACCAAAAAGAACATCATGCCATGAACAATTTGTGCATCTACCATACATGATGTTGTTGAACATCAGTAAATAGTTGTAGCCAGTACACAAATGCATGAATACCTGTGATGTTTCACCATCAGTCTCAATTTCATCTCTGCCCGGATCTCTTTTATGAACTGATGTATTGCTGCTGACAGGTGAGCCTGCTGGAGAATTTGCCTTTATGTTTGGCTGCTATCAATGTAAAAAACAACAAACAAATTATATGAGTTTGCCTTGGCAAGAGCACACTATAGTTTTGTCATACAATCTTTGCACCAATCATTCTTATAATCATGATTATTATGGTTTTCCAAAAAATAACATCTTGAAAGGGTATATAACTCCCACACAAATAGTTGTATACATGAATACCTGTGATGTTTCAGTTTGATGTCTCAATTTCATGTCTGCCTGGATGTCTGGATCACTTTTATGGACTGATCTATTGCTGCTACTGCTGCTACTGCTGCTGACAGGTGAGCCTGCTGGAGTACTTGCCTTTCTATTTAGCTGCTATCCACATTAAACACACGCACGTATATACGCACGCACGCACGCACGCACGCACGCACGCACGCACGCACGCACGCACGCACGCACGCACACGCACACACACACACACACACACACACACACACACACACACACACACACACGATTATCATTCTGATAATCATGATTATGGTTATGGAGTTCCAAAAATAACATATTGACAGGGTACATAACTCCCACACTTAAAAATAATGATTATGCCATGTGCACCTGTTCAGTGTTCTGCAGCAGGCCATCCCTTTGAGTTACGTCCTCATCTTCCACTATTTCTGCCACTCTCTTCATATGGAGAGGAAGGAGAAGGAAAGAAAAGTGTCATTTGTATTGAGCTTACATGACATAAAAGTTCAGAGGAGAGATAGTAGTGAGTTTACCTGATCAACAGGGAGTTCTGTCGCTGTGTTCTCATCCTCTTGTATCTCCTCCGCCCCTCGTACCTCCTCTCTCCTCCGCTGGACTTTCCTTCTAAACACGCTTGGCTGGGCTATAATGAACAGTAAGTTACTGCTGCTGCACATGCACTGCACATATATATTGGTCAACACACTGAACATTAACACAAAGACAGAGGATTGTTTACCCTGTCATTCATTACTACACAGATTTTACTGTGTGTATATCTCATGTGAAATAGTGATACAAGATTAAAGAAAAGACAATATACATACAGTACATGCTGTATCTTATGTTGTTGCCCGATCTGGCATGATACAAGTATGGCTTGCGTGTGTTTGTGCATGCATGGGTGTGTTCGGGCCTGGGTCCTAACCTGGTCCGTTGCTGGTTGACAGTCTAGGTTGGTAGTCGTGGTTCTTGCGGACCCTGACAGGCCTGGCGTAGAACACAGAAGTCTCCTCCCCATGACCGGTCCTTCCGGTCCTTCTATGAACAGCCTGTTGTGAGGCCACCTGCGTAGCCTCATCTCCTGTGGACCGCACCCTCCTCCCATCTGACTGTGAAGTTCAAGAATTAAAAGTCACATTCATACGCAGCCAACGTCACAACGATGCCAACAATTGCGTCAAAAAATTACTTATTTTCCAGCAATTACACCCCCCATGAAGCCATGGGTTTTTTTTTTTTGTCGCATTCCTAAGTCAATAATTTGATGACCGGTAACCGGTAGGATACTTGCGGAGTCTCCTGCCGGAGACATTAGCATCTTTCCACCAATTATCAAATTATTGGCTTAATAATGTGACAAAAACAAAAACATCTCCATGAATTCAAGGCTTCATGGGGTGTGTGTAATAGATAGAAAATACGTCAAGAGCACTGCATTTGATCAGAATGTCCG
>NC_136799.1:29540314-29905314 GCF_951216825.1 Electrona antarctica
AACAAAAGAGAGTAAGAGAAGGGGGAAGAGTCCAAATGGTGTAAGCTGAATAAATAAGATAAACCCATTAACATTATTTGTGATCCCCCCCAAAAAAACAATGATTCGTTTGCATTTGAGATGCCATGCCAGTATCAGAGAGAACCATATTGTTTAAAGTTCAGTGAGATGACCCTTGCTGAAACGAGGCTAACAAAAGTGGTTTAACTGTGGGAATATGGCTGAACAATTGTTATTAACATGCTAATTAGCCTCAGGTCAGCCTTAGGTCATTAGCAGACAACAGTTAAATTGGCAGTATGTAGTTTTAAAGTGACATTTGAGCTTATGCACAGTGTTCATTTATCTATTTGTAACTCTGAGTGCACGGATGTAACCAAATTGAGTGTTAGTTTAACACTCAGGATTTTTGTTCATGAGGTATAAGGACAAAGACTGGTTTGAGCGAGGGGACATCCCCAGAATATCTTTATGTAGATCCGCCTTATAAACAATGGGCTGTATCTCAGACAATATCGTCGCTGTCAGGTGGAAACCTTGTATATCCAAAACTGTTACATTTCAGAAGATGTAAAAAAATAACCTGTGTTCCAATGCAGTAATTTAGTCACAAGCTATTGTTAATACTTTATTGGTTCCGTATTCATAAAAGCCCACACACTTAACCAATTTAATGAAAAAAACTTTTAAAAAGTTGAAATATGAAGATACAAGGTTTCTGTCCAACAGCAACAATATGCTGCTATGAAGACAATTGGCAGTAACACCATTGAAGCTAAGGAATAAAAGACTTGTTATACCCCCAAGAAAATGTGCACTTCTTTAGAAAAAATAAAGTTTATTCACATCTTCTATTTCAACAAATAAAATGTTTGTTTATACAGTACATACAGCTATTACAGCAAAAGATAAATACAACTGGAAAAGCATTTCATAAATTCTGTACACTTTGTCTTCAATAATGTGATTGTGAACAGCTAATGGACACAAATAAGAGTCATTCCACTCATTCAAAACTTCAGTCCCATGTTAGCATGTCGTCCCATGTTAGCATGTCCAGTTCAGATGGATTTGGTTTTATGTGCCGTCAGGGTACGCCCAGTCTCTCTTTCACTGACAAGTACTATAGGAGAAGAGAGCAGAGAAGAACAATTAAATCATGACAAGACTATTACACTACTCTTTTACCAAGTAGATGAGTGATGGTCTGTTGCACACACACACACACAGCTGTGCATACACAACCACACACAAAACCACATAAAACTGTATTAAGGCAGGAGCTACACACACACACACACACACACACACACACACACACACACACACACACACACACACACACACACACACACACACACACACACACACACACACACACACACACACACACACACACACACACACACACACACACACACACACACACACACACACACACACACACACACACACACACACACACACACACACACACACACACACACACACACAGCTGTGAGCTTGTCAATCTGCCATTTTCTGTAAAAGCTTTCCCCACAATATGGATGCTGTGTTACGTGGTTAAATAATTATATTTTGGCATGTGTCACCATTGAATGACGAAGACTAAAATTTGCATCAGTCCAATATCGAATATCCTGTTAATAGCACCACTTATACAAGGATTCACAATGTCATTCTCTCAGTTCATTACTGTCTCTTGACAACCTTTTGAACTTTGGAGATTCAAAGTGCGATTCAGAAGAAATGGGTACTTGAGACTATAGTTTTGGTGAACGTACCCAAAGGCAAACTTGCTGGATACATACATTTGATGCTTTAAATCACCCACTGTTCTATAGCCAAACTGCTGCTAGGTGAAAATCATCTCTCTTGTTTACTTACTTTTTTCCTGCTGCCAATGGCCTGCTGGAGCCATAGCAGTTCCATAGCCAGAGTATTTCTATGCAGACGCAATGCTTCTGGGGTATGGGGCACCTCCTGGGCCAGACAGTACCGCTGGGCACCTGGGAAAGGGACGGCATGAAGAATTTATACCGTTTGAGATACAGGGTCCAAAAACTTGGGTCACACCACGCATGTGGCGGAAACGGCTCCTGGAGCAAGAATCAAGAGGGTTTATTTATCACTACTCGTACAGGAACAGAGAAATGCTACTGAGGCAAGGTCTGGATGGCTGTGCTAACAGCAACACATACGTAAACATTAAAGTAAAAAATAAATATCATCATACGTCACATTCCGTGCTCAGCCAATCAAATCATCACAAATGTCCTTCCCGGCCAATTACTTTTGACGTCTTCACTTTTCTGCCCTCACTTTTATCTTCAATATGTACTTTGCTCAGCCAATCAAATCATCGCTATGGGGTGATCAGCCAATCAGCCAATGTTTGTGTTCACACAGACCCACACAGCTGGGCACAGATGAAAAATCACACCCGTGTGAACTGAGTGGTGTAAGGTTTTATATAGCATGATCAGCTGTGGTCTGACGTAATGTCTGACGTTAAAGATCTTTGGCTAGGTAGACTCGTCTTCTGATGTGATGATTTGTGACCATGAAGTTGATTCAGCTGGAGTTTTTGTCCGATGTGAGGTATTATATAAGGTAAGGTATTATATAGCCTGATCAGCTCTGATCTGACGTAATGAAATCACACCTGGATGTGATTTCACAACTGGCTTTTTTTGTGCAGAGAAAATGACCATGGTTGCTACGGTCATCCAGTTCACCCGGGTGTGATTTAATTACGTCAGAAATTATTTTTAACATAGCAACCATGCTCATTTTTTTCTACACACAAAAGCCAGTTGTAGGAGTGGTTTACACCACTCAAAAAAAGGTAAATCAAGGTAATAATGCATTTAAGGGAAGAACTAAGGAATAATGAATGCAATGAAGATACAGCCACAGAAGACTTTATTTAGCAGCAGTGGTGTTGGGGAGTAGCTTAGTAAATGTGCAGTGCCAGTAATGCATAACCATGTTTACAGAAAATACAGTATGACGTCAGATGGCATCTGAGATGCACCGATCTAACTCTGGATGTCCTCCACTGCTGAGATGACTGACGTCATTATTGATTTGTGCAACGGCAAAATATGGACGTCAACATCATGGCAAAATCCTATAAAAGTAACAGGCAAAGCTCAAAATAGCACATTCAACCATATACACTCGGTTACAGCTTGTCCCTGACCCCCACTCACATATGAAAAGCCAAAGGCATAGCTGGACCTTTGTTTCACTCAACTGAGCATCGATAGTAGCGTCCTGACCCCTCAACCCTAAGTGACCTATTCAATTAAAATAAATTCTGGTCCTTTGAGCTGTAATCAAGTGAACCACTTCAGCCTAAGATGTTCAGGCCAGATGAGAGAGAGAGAGACCGTGATGTAGATAGTTCTCGGCGGCGCCATCGTCCGGCGCCACCACATCTCAATGATTATGAGGTCAGCTATCCTACCAGGCACCGCTCCTCTGTTCATGAGCAGGCCACACCGGAATTCTCCACCGTGGCTGACCTGCTATATATAGCTTATAGAGAGAAAAAGGACAAACGGCAATACAGCTTTAGAGAGAAAAAACACAAACTCCGACATGAAGGGCAACACCTTACAGACAGGATCTCTGTCCTGAGACAGGAAGGGCAACGCCTTACAGACATGATCTCCGGGCTTGCTTCACATGTCAAAAGCCAGGAGGAGGAAGCTTCACCCACACGACAGCTGACACTGCTCATGGGTCATCAGGCTCTGCGTCAGTCTGAAAGGGCCCCGCATGTTGTCACTCTACCCCCAGAAGGCAGCCAACGTGACCTGGTTAAGGAGCTCAGGGACCGTCTAAGGAGGGTGGGAATGTCCAATCAATCTACAGCACATTCATCAGCAGCTGCAGAGGAGTCATTCCCACACCATCAAGTCATTCCTCTGGCAACGTCAGATGACGACAGACAGTTCCCTCTTCACCACGGCACAGCAGTGTTTGAGTCGCAGGTACACCACCAAGAAGAAAGGTACTGCACTCCACCTCCACATGCTGTTGTTCAACGTCGCCCTGACAACAGACACTACCCTCCACATGGCACTGTCTACCAACAGCCCAAAGAAAGCTATCGTTCTCGGCCTAACGATGCCTATCCAGGCCACTACGACAGCATCCACTCGCATGGCGGACGCCAACCTCAGCATGGAGGTGCCAACATTCGACCATGGCGACGCCGTCACTCGCCATCACATCACAATGATTATGAGGTCACCTACCGAACAAGGCAGTGCCCCTCTGTTCATGAACAGGCCACGCCCGATATCTCTACCGTGACCGACCTGCTACATAGCTTTATAGAGAAAAAGGATGAACTGCGACAAGAAGGGCAACGCCTTACAGACAGGATCTCTGGACTGCGACAGGAAGGGCAACGCCTTACAGACATGATCTCTGGACTAGCTTCACGTGTCAGAAGCCAGGAGGAGGAGGCTTTGTCTACACGACCGCTGATGCTGCTCATGGGTCATCAGGATCCACGTCTGTCCGAAAGGTCCCCACAGGGCCGAGTCCATGATGAGTCCATACGACCAGAAGGCAGCCAATGTAACCTGGTTGCAGAGCTCCACTATGACAGCTTCCACCCACATGACAGACACCAACCTCTGCATGGGAGTGCCTACAGTCGCCTAGGCAATGGCTTTCGCCCTCCTCATGGTGCAGCCTACCGCCAACCCAATGACAACATCTGTCCTCTGCCTGATCGCCATTGTCAGCATAGCGAGAACCGACAGACTAATCTGAGAGCCCATCCTGATTATCATCATGATGACCCCCGATGTCATCCACAGTTGGAGAATTATTGTGATTTTGTGCCATTAAGTGACACCATGCTATCATGGTCTGCCCTCACTGAGACGTATGGGCAGTCACAACAGCGGGCATCCCGCTACGTCTCACAAGAGAATCGTTCGCTACACTTATGGACAGATCTGTTGCCCTCTAATCTAGGGGACTATACGTTTGAACAGGAAGGCTTAGACACTATCCTAACACGGTCGTTAGATGAATTTGAAAATACTGGTCCTCCTCCAGCAGAGAAGGAAAAGATCTCCTCTCTCCCTACAGTCAACATCTCTCAGCAACAAGCAGACTGCAGTATGGAGTGTCCGGTGTGTAAGGAGGACTTCAAGTTGGGGGAGTCAGTCCGACAGCTGCCTTGTAATCACTTCTTCCATTCAGACTGTATAGTGCCCTGGCTGGAAATGCACGACACATGCCCAGTGTGTAGAAAGGGTTTAAATCGAGAAGACAGTAGCATGAGACGGCGGCTTCCTTCAGAGGCCCCCCTCCATCGACCGCTTGTACACAGAGGATATGGTCAGCATCGTCCAGAGTCCCCCCATCCACCGACTGAATTCCATATTGAGGCCCTCTTCCCTTCCTTACAACCTCTGAGGGACACATATCATGCAGAGGGTTAATTTCACATGTACAGTGACAAATACCCTAACAACATGTCCATGTCCATTTAATTTGAAAGAATAGAGGCGCTCAGTGGGGCGCATACAGTTTGAATTAATTTATGATAATTTATGCCATATTGCACGATGGTGTTGTGTGCCGATAATAGACCTACAAGCTCACAACACGTTGCGGAAGTGATGTGTTGTGAGCTTGTACTGTAGCACAACGCTGTCGTGCAACGAAGAGGGAAGCTTATTTCCGCCAGGCCAGTACCCAGTCAGACTATATTACCTCAGTTATCTATGACTATGAAAGCTTTCCACCCAAGTCTTTGACTTCCTTTAAAATTTTCAGTTTAAAAATATATCAAGAAAGATGGGGTCTAATAATGCCATGGCTCCAATGAGGAAAGGGGAAAGGAAGAGGAAAAAGAAAAAGAAGAAACAACAAACAAATCATAAAATAAAATTGGATTCAAGAAGATTATTGGGCCAGTTTAACCACTTTCATCCTGACATCCCTATTTTGGGCATGTCATTCATTACTCTCAAAACATTTTTTAATTTCAAACATTTTCAAAAAGGTTGGAAAGGTTTGGAAACCCCCTATCTAAAGTGCATCCCTGGACTCTCCTTTTTTGGACACATTCACCTGAAAATTGATAGTAATGTTCTGACGCAGATGTCAGTTCTCGGTTTACTATCCCTGATGTTGGAATGTATGGACCAATGGTATGACCCTGAGAAATATGTTGTATATCTAACTATGCCCTACCTTACTATAAGAAAGAGCGCACGGTCAATATCGGAATCATTCAGATGGAAATTATATTCTAAATTAATGCACACGTCGGAACAATCACTCAATATGGATCCATGTGTCACTGATAGTCAGTCAATGGCTAACAAAACCAGAAGATCTGTTGATGGTCAAAGTCACAAAGACTATGAAGGCTCATGTCATTCTAGAATGCCCCCAGGCTGGACAAGAGTGGTGAGGAAACGTAAAACTGGCAAGACCGCAGGCAAAATAGACATCTACATTACAAGTCCCCAAGGGCAGACATTCCGGTCCAGAGCATCTCTGCAAGATTTTATTTTAAAAGACAGAGAGGGGGACCTATACATAGACCTCTTTGATTTCACAAAATCCAAGAATTGCAGTGTCTCGGATTCACCACTGCTCTCCGGCCATGAAAAACAGAGGGGAAAGGAAGGTGTACATAGACGACAGAGGACAATAATGGACCAATCTCCAAGTAAATCCAAAGGTGCCTCTGCTTCTGCATCCTGCAAGCAGAACATCATAGCTGGACATCAAAGAACCATGGCCACCAGTGGGCAGTCTGGGCACTGTTCATCAATGGAAGATTCCCAAACTAGCCTCAAACTACTGGGAGACAACTGGAAAATCTGTCCTTATTTCAGTGAGAGGTCACTGAGAGATGGCCAGAGTCCCCCCAGGAGAAAGGTCGTCAAGAAGTGGACTCCTCCCCAGTCCCCATTCAAACTGGTACAGGAAACATTGTACCATGACCCTTGGAAGCTTCTGGTGGCTACCATCTTTTTAAATAAAACCAGTGCTAAGATGGCCATTCCCGTTTTGTGGCGTTTCTTTGAGCTTTACCCGACTGCAGAGGTAACCTGAATGGGAGGCTGAATGGAAGCCCATATCTGAACTTCTGAAGCCACTGGGCTTATACAGGGTCAGAGCTAAGGCACTCATCCGCTTCTCCGATGAATATATCACTAAACAGTGGCGGTACCCCATAGAGCTGTATGGCATTGGAAAGTATGGCAATGATTCCTACAGGATCTTCTGTGTGGAAGAATGGAGAGAGGTGAACCCAACAGATCACAAGTTAAACAATTACCATGCCTGGCTGTGGGAGAACCACGTCAGAACCTGAGACGTCATAATAACGGACGACAAACCTTCAAGACATATTTTGTGTCTGTGAGCAGCTAGTCTCTGGCACTGCTGGACCGCACGCACACTCCCAGTCCCAGTCCCAGTCCCAATAGACCAAGGAAGACATCTATCCCATTTTTTTTCAGCCTCATGGTGCTTGCTAAACGGACCACATCACATGTTGGCCTAGAACTCTTGAACCATAGGTCATACAATCAAAAATGTTTCCCCCTGGATTTTTTGTTTTCTTCAAAACACACTTTTTGCTACTACAGATTTTGTACAGAACTCACGCAAATCGGTACACATTCTATCTGTAGCGATGTGATCAAAATGTATCAGTCAGATCGTTATATTCCATTCTGATTGACTTACAAAGTTCGTGGGAGGTACCCGTTTCACAAACGTTCACACAATGAAACACGCTTCTATAACAAATATGCAAAAATTTAACACAGGATCCTTTCTTTCTTTTTTACACTGTGGCTCTGTAGATGTGAACCATCAAGTCTTTTTGTTTTTGTCTGAGGGGCGCTATCCCCTCCTATGTCTAGCTTTGAAGGTCTGTGTAAACAAACATTGAAGACAAAAGTGAGGACGCAAATTGTGATTGGCCAGAATGAGATGAATGTATGATGACGTATGATGATAAGAGTGTGATTTTAATAATAATAGTGGAAATAGACGATCTACAAGCTCACAAGTCGTATTGTGATGTCGGTGAGCTTGTAGATCTGCTATTTACACTATATTATTAAATGTTTGGAAATATATGAAAAGGTTTCAATCTGGAAGTAATTATGCATAATGATTGCGAATATTATCTCAAATAATTGCGATTAGGCGATTATGTAATGTAATATTATTGTTAATATTGTGAAATGTCCTATTCAACACTTACCTAGGTGAGAGTGACTGTGGCCCACATCCAGTCCCAGACTGCTCCAGACAGTAGTAGTGTCTCCTTCTCCATCCTTCACCTTGTGTCCCTCACCACTTGCTGTCTCTCCCTCCCCGTCTTCTCCTGCCGGGCTACTGGAGGAACATTCCCTGGAAAAGGAGATTTGGCTGCTGGAAACATCTCTCTCTGCTACCAACTTCTCTGGAGAATGTACTCCTCTCCTCTCTGATGGGCGTGCTGGAGGTTGGGCAAAGGATCGGAGGGCATCACGTCCTGGTTTCACTGGCTTGCTGGGCAAAAACAGATCCTCCTGGTGAGGAATGGAAAAGAACGTGGGAAATTAAGTGACAGTGAGCTGAATCAAATTCTGATTATATAATATACGACATTATACACGTAGTAACGTTAGCACATACAGTGTCTATGAAGTGAGGAATGGGTATGATGCTGTCCCTCCATTCTAAATGATCCAGGTTCCCATCAATCTCTCTCACGATGTCTTTAAAATCTTCCCGTGCCCTGTAGATCTCCTTTCTCATCAGGTATCCGCGCGCACATGCCTTGGGAAGAAATGATAGCTTCGATCTGGTTTGATTGATTGAAATATTTATTAACAGTGTGCAGAATGGGTATATTTCATATGAAAGCACAATACAAAGACTGTTTTACTGTGGACGACACACTTGTTTACAACAGGGTCCACCATTTTCAATTCATCAGAATAAAAAACAGGAAATCATGTAAGGAGGTAAAAAGGGAAAAGAAACATAAACGGGCTACTGCTACTTTCAATTAAATCAGTTACATCTGATTGATTCCCCAAAACAATGATCAAAGGTGGTCTCCCTCTTATCAGTTAAATTAGCCTTGGAGCAACACTATCATAGATCGAGTCTTGATCCAAGGCAACAGTTAAATAAGTGACACGTCTTTAGTTTCCAAATAAGGGACGATAGCATACTACACATGTACGAGTTTAGCATAGCAAACTAACTGCTAAAGTTAGCATGCGTGGCGAATCCTACTACACAAGACATTTCAGAACACAATCATCACCGCATTGATAATTTGTAGGTGCTGGCGATATTACACATCACTGTCGTGGCTTGAAGAATTGGTAACAGTTTAAGGAATTCGTGTTTTGCACCTGAAATCGGCTCAACGTAATCTCCCATAGGCGTCTCTCCATCACTATGGTAACATCGTAGGAATCGCGGGAGATGAACTCAAACTCCTTATTCTCTTCCGGTGTTACGCACTGAGTAGAAAAATAATAGGCGACCAAATAAATACAATAATTGTAATTGGATACAGTAATTTAGGTATGGTGCGACTTATCAACAACTATGTCTATAATCATTGTTTATTTATAACATGTCCTACAAATCGACGTATTTAATTCTAGAATAATGTTGCCGTTACGGTGGCGTTTTATTTTGAAACTCGCGTATGCGGAAGTAAATCGGTATTTATGTATCGTTCATTTCTTCGAGATGTAGTAGCCGCATCTTACATGGACTTGTTATAACTTTCAGCATCGCTGCAACTCACAATGAGTAGTGGTGCAAATCAAAAGACCTTGTTCCAGACGTGGGGTGCATCGGTTCCTGAAAACAAGGTCTGTCAACCTAAAAAGACCAACAACAAAAAGGTTGGGGGACGACCTAGAAAACCCACCAGCACCACCTCTGCAGGACCAGCCAAGAACAAGACACAACGGACGGGGGCAGATAATGACATAACGTCGTTGCCCCAACGCACTAATTCGCTATGGGGTGAAGTTGGCCATGGATCCGTACAAAAGGACGCCACGCATGCAGGTGATGAAGATGACGATGATGACCTGATGTTAGTTGCTGTCTATGAGGCTGAGAAAACTTTGCAGCTTGAACCAAAGTTTCTTCAAGACGACAACCCTGCAGGAACAGAGAGCACTGACATCCCAGCCACCCCATCAGTTGGACGATGTTACCCAGACTTCCCTGACTTTGACAGCTCATCAGCTAAAGTATGGATATATCCTACCAACCTTCCCATCAGGGAATACCAGCTAAAGATATCAGAGGCGGCCTTGTTCCAGAATACCCTGGTGTGTCTTCCCACTGGCCTGGGAAAGACTTTCATTGCTGCTGTTGTCATGTACAACTTCTATCGCTGGTATCCATCAGGGAAGATAGTATTCATGGCCCCGACCAAACCCCTTGTGGCACAACAGATCGAGTCCTGTTATAAAATAATGGGGATTCCACAGACACACATGGCTGAGTTGACAGGTGGAATGCTTTCATTTACAAACTCAATGTTTACCCTTTTACCCTTCCTTTTTTACCTGCCTTAACAACAACCTTTGTCTTCCAACCACAGGCAATACAGGGGTGGAAAAAAGGCAACCGCTCTGGAGGTCAAAGCGCATCTTCTTCCTCACTCCTCAGGTGATGGGTAATGACATGATCAGAGATACTTGTCTGGCCCTGCAGGTGAAGTGCGTGGTGATCGATGAAGCCCACAGAGCCCTGGGGAATCACGCTTACTGTCAGGTACAGAGCAGGTCCTTTGCTCAAATACTTGTTTTGTATGTGGTGATGCGTGATGTGATGTATAACATTTTCAACCGAAAAGTGTCAACTTTCTTCAATTAAAAATGCTTTGTTTGTGTGTCAAGCAAGCATATGGGCTTCAGTGTCTAATTTCCTCCATATAATCAGGTGGTGAGACAGTTGGTCAGTCAGAATCAGAAGTTCCGTATCCTGGCTCTCAGTGCCACCCCAGGGGCAGACATGAAGGTGAGTCTTTGGTGTCTATTGAATATGATTTAATAATATCCACCTCTCAGTCTAACTACATTCCATCCTCCATATCACCAGCCCTCATTCATCAGCCCTTGTTCTCGCTGTCTCAACCCTCCCTATAGGCAGTGCAGCAGGTGATCACCAATCTTTTTATCTCCCACATTGAGCTGCGTTCAGAGGAGAGTCCAGACATCCAGGCCCACTCTCATCAGCGCATTGTGGAGAAGGTGGTGGTTCCTCTGGGAGATGCCCTTGCTGCTCACCAAGCCCTCTACTTGCAGGTAGGATCATGCCAGTAGGGTGCTCACTCTTTTCTTCAGTCTTGCAAGTGAAAGTGTGAGATTGAGGTCAAATTTAATGTTATAAATAAAGTAATTTTTTATGACCTTCTATAGCGCCAAGACTAGAGCTTCAGTTAATTGTTGGATTATAACTACTGTTCTTAGTTGAATCTAATATTTCTGACCTTTTCATATTCATATGAAAAACGAACAGGCCCATAACATGTCATATTACACAAACGCTTCTAAATGAACCACAGACTTTAACAGTTGCCTTTATCTAAAAGTAAACAATCAGCATATTATGCTGTGATCTCTCACCAACCTAGTACTGACTCTCTCACTCTATCCATAATGAAACCTCCCTCCATTACTCCAGCTCATAATGGAGCTCCTGATGATGTAATCTCTGCTGCCACCTTGTGATTGAAATGTGTTACTGTAGTGCAAAAATCATCTTTCTTTTAGTGAGAATTCTTTGCATGTAAACGATCCATTTAACTTCCTTCACAGTCTGGTTTATAATAAGATGATTAATAATGAATAATGAATATACTGTAAATGTAAAAGAATGTTGGAGGAACAGCCAGGTCTCGATCATGAGTGGAACCCAGAGTTTCTCTCTCAAGAGTTGGCTAATTGGATAAAGCACTGTTCTGTCTTCACTGTAATGTTAGGTATTTAAGTCCACCTTTGACTAATCTGTCTCAATTGGCTGGACAACTGGAATGTCAAAGCTGCAGTTGAAAGGTCTGCCGTATAATAGCATGGTCTTCATCCTTTTGCTGAAGGCTATTTACTACATTCTTTCCTCTTTCCTATCAGGTAATTTATAGTAATGTATGTACTAATAATCCCGTTATCACCCCAACCTGCATTTAAAAAAAGGTCCATTTATAATTATTTTACAATTACTGCCTTGTATACATGCTGTGCTTCAAACCAATGGCCTTTACATTTTTAGGGCACTCCAATAGATATAATGGCATACAGTAGATAGACTTTCATGTTCCCAGCCACCTACTTTTCCGGCTATGGATACCATAACCAACCCATCTTCATATTGACCAAAGGCATCATGGAGGCTCATATGGATTTATTAGTTCCTCTTCTGTGTTTGACACGGACGTACAGCATTATAGAAATGGAAATGAACTACATACCAGCTGAGAATAGAACATCTAATAGCTCACATGTGTGTCGCATTGGCTGTTTGGGTCAAGGTTTAAGTAGTTAAGATTAACTTTGTTGTTGCTAGAAAGCAGATCACGATTGACTCAAATAAATTGTTCAGCTTTTGCACGTGTGTGTGCGTGCGTGCGTTCTGTTCCTTTTTGTGAGAGCTCATCATGGGAGCGTACCTATGTTCCCCAGGTTCTATGTTTCCCACCATGCAAAAAAGGTTATTTGTTCCCCACTTAGAATAAACCTAAACTAGAAACCTAACCTAGTAAGACTAAAAATATTTTAGCAACTTAGTCTTAGTGTTACTTTAACACAGCTTGTCAGCTGAGACTAAAGAGATAATCATGTACTGTAGGTATGCATATGGATCACCTTTAACTATCTATTTGGTTCCTTTTCTGCACTCTCATAGAAATCTTACTAGAATACTGAGTATATCAACCAAATATATTGTTGCTGTCGGGCAGAGACCTTGTAATCTCCACATTTAAACCTTTTTTTTGTCACTTAATGCCCTACGTGTCAAACTAGGGGGGGTTCATGATTCTGAATCCATTCCAAGCATTAGTTTTGCCATAGCCATCATCACAAATGTGATGAGGTCAGCACACTTGGCAAAAGTGGTTATGGCCGTTTTTGTCCCAAGGACTGTTTTTTGTGCAAAACTAATGCTTGGAATGGGTTCAGAATCATGAAAACCCCCTAGTTGTTGATGGTACCCCAGCTTTCAGCAGCTGTCAAAAATTCCCCTAGGGTGGTTGAATAGAAACCTATGTGGGATATGTTAGTAGACAGTAACACCTTTACAAACACATTGGTGAAGAAAATTAGTGGTAAGAAGTGTATTCCCAGATTTTAATTGTATTAATATCCTCTGACTATGGACTATCTGAAAACTTTAGTTCCATTTCCTGAAGTGAAAAGTACGTTTTTGACATACATGGTTTCCACCCGACAGCAACGATGCGTAGCAAGCAATACAGCATCTCTGCAATATGTAAAAACTCAAAATCAAAATCAGAACCTCTCTTGTTAACAAACACTGGCTGTGCTTTTCGTTTGATGAAATGTTTTCTGCATCCCTACAACAGTAAGACAAATAACCAAAGTAAAATGCACCAAGTTTTTTATAGGACAAAACATTGAAAACCACAATAGCTCCTGGTGTTGCACTTTACAGCACAGTTACAAAACACTGACAAATTAAGCAAAAAGCAACTAAAGTACAATTCTCAAACTGGATGTTAACACATATCACTGCTGTTTTTAAAGGGGAAAATCAACCCAATGTTCTTTCTTAAATAACTACCGGTAGTTTTAAAATTATAGTTTACAGCTCAACTCACAAATCTTTGGATGGATTTGAATGTTCTGTTCTGTTCTGTTCAACCGGACATCACACCCAAGGGGAAAGAAAAATATAATTAGATCAATTTCTTCAACTTTGAAAATGTACTATTTAAGGTTGATTTTCCCTTTTAATATGACATGTAGGCTTCAAGGACAACCAGCTTGTCATTATGACTGTCATGCCATATCCCTGCTCTGGTGAAATCATGATTCTTTATTTATTGACAATCCTGCGTTAACATTTACTTATCACTAAGCAACAGTCAAAGACTAACCTGGATTATTTCCTAACCTGAATTATTTCCTTTAAGGACTTTTGAGAAGAGTACAACAAATATAAATGTCTGTATTATTTTCACTTCAATTAAAAATCATTTACAACGTTTTCCATACACAACATCGAAAGGGATGGATTGGTTTAAATCACTGGTTGTGCAGCGTTTTAAGTCTTCCATGAGCAATTCTTCACACAGTGATGATTTAGCAAAGTGCAGATCCTGGTTCCATGGATACAGCTTTTATCCATTTGACTGGCACTCCCATAAATACCTGACTACCAACTCTTGGTTTCCTTCAAAACCATATACTGTGAATTATGTGAAGTATGACACATAGCACAATCACAGAATATTTAATTATTTTTTTTACACGTGTTGCTTTGTTAGAATATATTGACAGAAAATAATTTGAGTGTCACTCACATTTTAACTTGTTACATTACATTTTCTAAAATTGGTAATACAACAAAAGTATTTAAACTAAAGTAGACACGTTTTTTCATTTTTAAAAAGACAAATATCTTGAATGATTAACTGTGACTTCAGTTGTTATATTCTCTATGTGCGGACTGTGCGCTAGGTCTTTTTTCTTCAGTGTTGCATTACTCGACAACAGTGGCATTTCGCAGTGCACACATACTAACATGACAGAGCAGTACGTTGAAACAGCAAAAGGGGTACACACTACACCGCCTTCTATTGTGTGTGTGTGTGTGTGTGTGTGTGTGTGTGTAAGAACATAACCATATAAATGAGGATATAAATGAGGAATGCATTGACTTTCATAATGAGGTAATGGCATATGCAAAACAGCATTATTGATTGTCATTCAGCAATGCAAAATCAGTGACTTCGTCAGATTTTGGTTTGCTGTAACATAACACTTGCTTTCACAAACTCCCAGTCCCTGTACCTACCTTTACATTCATACTGTAGGCTTATGTTTTATGGTTTTATGGTTCCACGAGCAATCTCTTTTTTTTTTTCCCTTTCCATTTTATAAAGGGTTTCACTACAGATAACCTTTACTTGATCTCCCCTGCTCCCCGTCCCATATCTGACTAGAACAAACCGGTAGATAAGGAAAGCACAAGATTTACAGTACGTTTTAAAAATGCATTATTTGTCTATGGGACCTGGCAATGGTCGAAAAGTGGGCGGAGGAACGTTGCCCAAAAAGATACAAATAATTAATCTTTTCGAGCGATGTGTTTGCCGATACTCGCCTGCTGTTAAAACGCACTGTTAGAATCTAATGGCATTTTCATTTGTGTCAGATAAATATATTCCAGTTCTATTGGAATGAAATCACAGCCGTGTGAAGTGAGGGGCGCTCTTATCGTACATCATCATGACGTAAAATAGACACTATCTATTTGCTCAGACACTGACTTAAAATTCTCCATTCATTGTCAATGGGAAGTTTGTAGGACAAAGTTTGAAGCATTCACTATTGAAGTGAGTACTATGCAGATAAACAATATCTTCAGGGTTGGTGGTGGACACATTTGGGCTGTAGCTGAACAGAACTTGGGTGAGGCTAGGTTTATGGACCCATATTATGAGTGTTGTCACTCCTCTGCTCTCTCAGGGCTAATTAAAACCTTTTCATGTGACCCGAGGGATGTTTTACTTAAAGAACCTATTTCTGACTGATGATTAGCATGACAAAAATGTTAACTTTTTTTTAGCAACAAAGTAGATGAATATTGTTTTTCCACAGCAGGCATTTTGAAGTGCTCTACATCAATTAGGCATTACTGTCTATAATCGGCATGAACAACTCCTACATTCTGGCACACAGAAGCACCTAAAAAGCCAAATGGCATCGACTTCAGGTGTGTTTACCCTGATATGGCATGTCAGAATGTCTGCTGCATGTGGAGGGTGTGGGGTTAGCTTGCCGCATTATCTTCAAGAGGAGTTCTTGTCGGCAAAGGACATGTCATACTGCAGACTATAAATGTGGCTTTAGCGCTCCAGGAACCAGATCTCGTTTTGACGGTTGATGTGAGCAGGGTTGGTGTAGCCAGCTATGATGAAAGAGTCGTTAACACACAAATCGCGAGCGTCCAACACCTCAGCCATGGCACGGATCTGATCAACGATGGTCACCTCATTGGTGGGTCCACCAAAAGCCCTGGGAAGAGAGGGGGGGTGGGGAGACAAATGGGGAGTGTCAGTGACATGTAATTGACCATCATCGACCATGTATGAATTTTGTTTACTGCCATCCATGCTCTCAAAGCTGCATGCTCTCAAAGCTGAAACACAGGTAGTCCTGCCTGTACTACCTGTGTTATTATCATACAAGGAATTTAAAAAATGGCAGATCTATAAGCTCACAACATGTTGCCTCACAAGTTCACAACGTGTTTTTTTTTATATTATTGAGAAGTTCCACAATAACATCACAAAAAGAGATACCAGGGTTAAATGTGGTTTAAGTGTTTCCTCACTTATATGCATAGTCATTCACATACATGTCAGCTCTGATGGTATTACAACAGCAATAGTTGCATCTTCTGTTCTCTACTGACCGTGTGTATACGACAGCAGCGGGCCAGACCTCTATGATGATGTCAGTGTCAACAGGTTTCGGGGGCTGGGCCTGGTGGTTAGCGGGGAGGTAATATCCCACCTTGACGTCACGGGAGATCACAGACTGGCTCTTATCTGTATGCACCACCGTGACAATGGGCAGAGACATGCCCAGATATTCACCTGTGGAGGAGAACAGAAATAACATGTACACCCCTCTAATGACATCCTGAATACGCACATCACTTGTCAGAGTTCTGGGTAAACATATGATCAGGAAGAGGAATGCAATTCACTATATGTAGAGCCCAGGCTTGAAACTTGTCTTTGAAATTTATTGGAGCATTTGAGTGTGCAGGTTCTATTCTTCTACCATCTAATGAAAGTAACTTCAGAACGTTTTCGGTATTGTTTGTGGACCCACCTAAGGAATTCTGCTCACACATGTATTTCATTATCCTCATGAAGCCATAGCAGATGCTCTGCTCGTAGGTGTCTTCACGTACTGTGATGCATGCCCAATTGGCCTTTTCATACGAGCGCTTCTCATATAGAACATCCCCACACTGGAAACAGACGCCACAAACACAGAGAATGAGATGGAGAGAGACAGAAGTGAACTCTTATTAGGACCTGCATATCAGTGGGTTGAACTTTATGAATGGGTTTAAACATTTTGTATTGTTATTTTTTAATCATATTGGATTGGATGCTCTTGCATCCTCAGATGTAGCTGTTGCCTAGTTGTTTCTTGTGATTGAGAATAATACAGAGAAATCAAGGGTTAGGTATTTCGAATTACAATCTAACTGTTGCGTTGAACCAGTATATAATAGACACTTTAGACAGTGCTCTAAGAGTAAGTAATTAACTCAGGTTAAACCTATTAGACCTTATTTATACATTCCCCATAGGAGATTATGGAGCTTATTGTAGTAGGTGGTTGGATTGTCTTTGCCTCAGCGAAAACAAGACCACTCACAGTAGTTGTGTCTAGTAGTGTAGTCTTATAGTTTCAATGCACAGAATGTTATTAAAAAAGCATGTTTATCTTATAGTTGTCTAGCTTGGTTTCAATGTACAGAATGTTATTTAGATAGCATGTCATTGTTTACCAAACTGTAACAGGAGTCTCTCCAGATCTTGAATAAACAGAAAATACATTCTGGTCAGATACCAAGTACCGATTATAGTTTGGAGTTTCCATGTAAAATATCCATTTCAAGTTTTAGTCCTGGTCTACTACACAACTCATTACCGTGATTTTTTTTCCCATGGCAGCAACCAGTAGACTGTGGGGCGTGGGCATACAATTCAACGTCAAATTCACTACACTCATGGACGAACAAATGTGCTGATCATTTGTGCCTGCACAAATCAACGTTATTTAGCATGTCAAACGGTGTTGTTTGGCACGCAAATTGGCATTGTTATTGTATGGCTACATCATTGCGCAGTGGGCTTCAATGTATTCGTGCTCATTTCTCCTTGCTTGCAAAATTGACAATGGCAGTGAGGAGGAAAGACTTACCTTTTCTTTGCGTGTGATGAGTGAGAAAGGGACCTGCTCTCTCTCACTACGTCCTTGGTTGTTAGTGGTTAATTGCTGGATGGGCTGGGCCATATCTGTCAGAAAAAAATAAATCTTAGTTGGATAATGTCAGCCTTTGCGTGTATAGAATTGCCATTCTTTATGTATGAAAAATAGTTGGATCTGATTCACTTCTAACTCTACAGAGATGGAATGAAACATTCAAGCATAATACTTTTTTGGTATATGCATTGCATATTATATACAACCATATAAATAGTCATACACTCTCAACTTCCATGTTCACAGCCAGCAACTTTGTTGGGGAATGAGATGAAGTTGTATTATATAGAAATTTCACGAAATACCTTTCGTTTATGGGTAGGTTTCCTTCAAAACCTAGCTGCAGAACATTATTTTATGTACTCCCAGGACAGAAAATTCTAGAATTTTCGCTGTCCTGGGCTCTAAGGGTGACGTAGGAAGCCACGCCTATCCCGTATAGATACCTGCGTGGCTACGTCAGCCCTCATTCAACTTTTCTTCTGCTAAGCTGCGAGAACGAACTTTAACATTCCAGTGTGTGCAGGGTAATATATCTCGCAAACTCGGCCGAGAGATTAATTCTTTAGGACCGTGAGATCTCTGGCACACTCTCGAAGCAAACAGAAGGATACTTCTCGAGAAAAAAAAGCCGAACTTCGACACAAGTGAGTTCTAGGCAACTTGTTGCTACGCTAGCTTGTCGAAAAAACAGCTCGCGCCTCTTTTTCTCTCTCGCTAAAGCTAGCGTTTGTTAGCTTAAAGCTATCCATAGTTAGCTTAGCGCTACTAGGCAGATACGCCTGTGGTCTACTATTACACGCCACGAGGAAGATAAACCTGTGGCTGTTAAGCACTCGGACTCCTCTCTCTACAAGCAACCATGTCGCTGACGAGGGAGACCCAGCCCGGGGAAAGACGCCATCGAGGACAGCCGGTGCCCGCCGACTGTCAAGAAGGCCCCAAACAAAAGACGTGCTCCACCTGGGGATGCGGGAACACGATGTCGGGCAAAGACGGGCATGACGAGTGCATGTATTGTCTCGGCCTCACCCACACCCGTGAGTCCATGGAGGAAATCGGTCCCGTTTGCCTCCATTGTGAGAAAATGGACGACGACGTCCTAAACAACAGGCTCGGACGTGTCCAAAGGTATTATGACAACTTTGCCGCCCACGGACTCCGAGAGAGGAGCCCCACTCCTCCCCCGCGACGAGCTCGCATACAAGTCCCGCCAAAGGGGCTTTGGCCCCGCGTCACCGGAGAGGGACAACGAGCTACCCCGAGACAGAGGCTCGACTACTCGGGCAACAGAGCCCCAACCGGAGCCTCTTCTTCAAGAGCAGCACCTGCCGGCGCTAGCCGAGACAGGTACGCTACTTCAGCCTCTGCAACCAGGGCTCACGAGGCCACTGATTACGAGGCTCATGGCGCGAGGCCAAGGGATACCTTCGCACCGCGCCGCTCTTCCCCAGCTCCACGTGCTCGACAACACGTCGTGCAGGCCACCATTGAGTGCCCGCCCAGACATACAGCTAGACGCAGACAGCCTGCCGTTGCACCCAGCTATATGGTGGACCGCCTGGACCCTTCCCCAGACCGCGCAATGTCTCCCGGTGGGGAGCATTGGACTACCAGGGAGGAAGGGGAGCTTCGTGATGACGAGCTCCCTTCCTTCCAGGAGCAACTCCAGGACTACCACGTCCTGGACGAGGCCTACGCGGACGAGCGAGATGGCCATGATGACCTCTCCCCCGGGGACTACGTCAGCACCACTCGTCGCCCCTTCGACGACCTGGATGCCATGGACATACAGGAGCACCAGCAAGCCAGGGCTCCTGTCCCCCCGCCTCCTGTACCCCCCATGGATGACTCCAATATTTACGAGATATACAGGAAGGCTAGTGCACGTTGTAACCACACATGGCCTAAGTCAACTGTCAAGGTACTACCATGGGAAGGCAGGACTGATGAGTCCGCCCCCCCCCCCTGCACCTAGAAGACAGAAGCTCCCTATGGCACAGGGCTTCGAGGAGGCCATGATGCACGCCTGGGACGAACCCCTCCTGAAGGTGGATTTTCCCAAGGCCAGCGCCAAGGGGCCCAACGACATACCAGATAAACAAACCCTCGCCATAGACTTCATGCCAGCTATGGACAAGGCTATAGCGGCCTACCTGGCCAACCCTGCAGCTCCTAGAGTGGATCACCACGTAAAGGAACCGCAGCTCCTGTCCAGCAGCGTGAGGGAAGCCTCAAAACTGAACAAGTGGCAGTATGCACACATGTCATTCGTGGCGAAGGCCCTCAATGCAGGAGCACTTCTCCAGGGTTCCATGAAGAGCCTCCTCATTGAGATGGGACAGAAGTCCATTAAAGTCCAGCTAGCGGAACTGCCAGAAGACCTGGCCGAGTTACGCCGCCTGAATCACGAGATGGCCACCCTCCAGAGGGACTCCACTCTCCACAACGCCAAGGCAATGGCATGTTCCATCCTCCAGGAGAGATGGCGTTGGGTCGATCAGACCAGCGCCATCTCCCTGGAGACAAAGAAAGAGTTTGTGGCTGGAAATATCCACCCAGACAGTATGTTTAAGGACGCTCTGGCCAAGATGTCAGAGACCATCCAACAGCTCGAGTCCTCCACCAAGACGATGAAGGCGCTCGAACCGCTGGCCAACCAGGCCGCCCCGGTAGGCCGCCCCAAGGCTAAGAAGGCACCCTGGAAGGCCAAGACCGATGACAAACCCAGGTCCCAGGACCGGAGCGGAGATAGACAGCGACAGCCTGCAGGCCGAGGCAGAGCAGACCGCCGCACCTCTCCGCCGCCCTACAAGGCCAGGAGCGCTCCCAGAGGCCGAGGCCAGGGGAAGCGCAAATGACCTGCCCGGGCCGGGTCATCTTCCCCACCACACTCAGAGTTCAAGGCCAGAGGTGGGGATCACAGATCTCACCTCAGAGCCTGCGCTGAAGCGCTTAAGGGGGCCTGTACACAGTGCTGTGAGCACCGTTGTACAGACCCCGAAAATTGTTATGTGCAATTCACATGTGTATGTTTTTCCACGTTGTTCAATAAAGAAAACAAAAAAACAAAAAACACAAAAAACAATAAAACCAACTCTGAAGGGCATAGGCCCAGTGGGAAAGATAACCCACACTGTGACAGCTTTAGCTGTCACAGGCCAAGAGCTCCACGCCAATTTTTTCCAAACTCAATACCGAAAAAATTCACTAGAGGGAGACATTTCACACAAAGTAAGTCTTCCCCTAGGCAGGCCATGCACCACGCTGACAAGCACAGGGAACCCTTTGTCACGTCATCTGTCACAATGGCGGATATCCGGGGCTTCCCCGTGGATAATCCGTACAATTCAGACAGGATACAGGCTACAGTTCGCCTCCAAACCGCCCACTTCCAGGAAAATTATTTTCTCAGAAGCGAGCGGGCAAAAGGCCGCCATTCTGCAAGAGGAAATCAATTCATTAATGCAGAAAGGCGCCATCACAGAGGTGGCCCTCGACCAATCAATGAACGGTTTTTACTCCCGCTATTTCTTGGTAAAGAAAAAGGGGGGCGGACTCCGTCCCATTCTAGACCTGAGGGCATTGAATCGTCACTTAAAAAAGCTGCGATTCAAAATGCTTACTCCACCAGTCCTCCTACGCCTAATTCGCGAAGGGGACTGGTTTACGTCGATAGACCTGCAAGACGCATATTTCCACATTCCGATTTACCCGCCGCACAGAAAATTTCTGCGCTTCGGGTTCAGAGGAAAAGTGTACGAGTACACAGTCCTTCCCTTCGGAATGTCACTGAGTCCCAGAGTCTTCATAAAGTGCACCGCGGCAGCTATCGCTCCGCTCCGACAGCAAGGGATCCGTCTCGCTACATACGTAGACGACTGGATCCTACTTGCAGACTCTCCACGAGAAGCACTGTCGCACACACATCGTGTGCTCAGCCACCTCGACTCGCTTGGGTTTATAATAAACCACGAGAAGAGCATGCTTATGCCAACACAGTCAATAGACTTTATAGGCATAACACTGAACTCAATCTCTTACACGGCCCGCCTGAGCCAAGAGAGAATAGACGCAACACTGCAGTGCGTGGCGTCATTCAAAAGGGGACGCTCGATTCCTTTTCATGCATGCCTCCGGATGGCGGGGTTAATGGCCTCTGCGGTCTATTTAATCCGCCTAGCAAGGCTACATATGAGACCTTTCCAACGATGGATAGGCTCTCTACATGTACCAATGCACCGTCGGCACCAGAAGGTAACAGTAACATCACAATGCATACTAGCCCTTCAATGGTGGTCAGACAGGAAAACCCTCTCAGAGGGCGTCCCCATGGGAAAGCCTCTGATCAGGAAAGTCATCACTACAGACGCCAGCATGACAGGCTGGGGAGCCACGATGGAAGGACTCACAGCCAGAGGTTTATGGTTGGGGCCACTACGTGCCCTTCACATAAATTACTTAGAGCTCATGGCAGTCTTCCTCGCCCTGAAATACTTCGAGCAGCGCATCCTGGGTTGCCATGTCCTAGTCAGGACAGACAACACCACGGCCATGTGCTACATCAACAGACAAGGTGGACTCAGGTCCCCTCGTCTTCATCAACTGGCTCAGAAACTGATCCTGTGGTGCAACACACGCGTCCTCTCAATAGTAGCGTGTCACGTCCCAGGTCTTCTGAACACAGGGGCAGACCTGCTGTCCAGAGGACCTCTCCGCTACTCAGACTGGTCACTACACCCTCATGCAGTGGCCCAGGTCTGGAGCAGGTTTGGGAAATCCAAGGTGGATCTCTTTGCCACAGAGGAGAACACGAAGTGTCCCCTCTTCTTCGCAATCAGGGGACCATCAACGTTGGGGCTAGACGCTCTGTCACACCAATGGCCCAAAACCCTTCTCTACGCCTTTCCCCCGCTATCCCTCATCAGCCCCACTCTGGACAGAGTGAGGACTCAGGGTCTGAAGGTGCTCCTAATAGCCCCGTCGTGGGGGGTCTGGAGGTCGGAAATAACCCCTCTCCTCTACGACCAGCCGTGGAGAATTCCCCTTCGAGCGGATCTCCTCTCTCAAGCGAGGGGGGAGATCTTCCACCCTCACCCCCAGGACCTAGACCTATGGGTCTGGCCCGTCAAAGGGTGATGTTGACTGCCGTGGGTCTACCTCCGAACGTAATCGAAACGATTCAGAAAGGCAGAGCCCAGTCAACAAGGGACCGTTACGACACAGCCTGGCGCGTCTTCGAGCATTGGTGCTCACGAAGACCAGACCAAACAGTCCCCTACCAGGCCTCAGTGATCGACGTCCTGTCATTCCTGCAGGAGCTCCTAGACAACGGTCTAGGCCTCTCCTCAGTCAAGGTCCATTTGGCGGCAATCTCTGCCTGCCACCCAGGCTTTGATAACCAGACGGTGTGGAAGCACCCGCTGGTAAAACAATTCATGAAGGGTGTACGCAGGGAACATAGGACATGCAGATCCCTCGTTCCCTCGTGGGATTTGTCCCTGGTTCTAAAGGCGCTGGCTACAGCACCCTTTGAACCACTACAAACCGTGAGCCTCAAGCTCCTAACCCTGAAGGTGGCTCTCCTGATCGCACTCACGACAGCAAAAAGGGTCAGCGACCTACATGCGCTCTCGATCTCTCCAGACTGCATGAGGTTCGATGAGGGGTCGACCAAGGTCACCCTAAAGGCAAACCCCGCCTTCATTCCCAAAAATGCTCTCTCAGTGTGTGTGCCAGTGAACCTACAGGCTTTCCATCCCCCGCCGTTCTCCTCTGACGAAGACAGCAGGCTTAATTGCCTCTGCCCAGTCAGAGCTTTACGCATATACGCGGATAGACTGGCTCCCTTCAGACAAGGAAGCCAACTCTTTGTGTCCTGGGGTGCCAGGACCAAAGGAAAGCCCGTCACGAAGGTCACTATCTCTAACTGGATAGTGGAAGCCATCCGTCTGGCCTACACTAGCCAAGGCGTGGATTCCCCTCAAGCCCTGAGGGCCCACTCCACAAGAGGTGTGGCAGCTTCCTGGGCACTCTACAAGGGTGTCTCCATTCAGGAAGTCTGCACAGCAGCAAGCTGGTCTACACCCTCGACTTTCGCCACATACTATAACCTAGATGTGGCAGCGCCTTCGCTAGCGCACGCGGTCTTGGGGGCCGCTGCTCAGTAAGGCATCAGGGCAGCATAGCGCTGCCTCCTGCCCTCCACAAGGACTAGGTTCTGGACCCAAAAGGGTCCGAGCCCCTCCCAAAAGGTTTACCTGGGACCCACTGGAAGTTCAGGTCACGGGAGTTCATAAAGTCCCATAAACGAAAGGTATTTCGTGAAATTTCTATATAATACAACGTTAAAGGTTACTTTAGTAACCACGGTTGTATATATAAATTGAACGAAATACCTTTCGTGGAACGCCCTTCTGTTCTCTAAAGCAGAAGAAAAGTTCCGAATGAGGGCTGACGTAGCCACGCAGGTATCTATACGGGATAGGCGTGGCTTCCTACGTCACCCTTAGAGCCCAGGACAGCGAAAATTCTAGAATTTTCTGTCCTGGGAGTACATAAAATAATGTTCTGCAGCTAGGTTTTGAAGGAAACCTACCCATAAACGAAAGGTATTTCGTTCAATTTATATATACAACCGTGGTTACTAAAGTAACCTTTAACGTTATTGCTCTCAAAATTGAATAAACAATTTACAGTGGCCCCAGTGTGTTGATCACTTCCTCTTCAGTGTTTGACACAAAAGAACAGACTTGCTAAGTTGCTAGTTCTAGATACATTTTTTTAAGATATTCTTTTTAGCTTTTGCCTTTATTGATATCGTAGAGTCAGGGCCCAGGCCGAGATACATTTCTTACTGTGCATACAGTACAATCATATTTATGTCTTTTGTCAGATGTGTGCTGTGAACAAAAAGTGTATCTCAGCCTTTTTGTCACATTACCAAATGTAACCAAGCAAGCAAGGTAAAAATAAAATAAAAAATCACACCTGTGTGAACTGAGTGGTGTAAGGTCTTATATAGACTGATCAGCTGTGACGTAATGTCTGACGTAATGAAATCACACCCGTGTGAACTGGGTGACCATAGCAACCATGCTCATTTTTTGGTACGAACAGACAGACAGACAGACAGACACGTAAACTAACAGCCAGTTGTAGGAGTGGTTTACACCACTCAATTATACTCTGGGAATTGCCCAGGTTAAAATATATCCTACTGTACATGTAAAAAAATCACACCCGTGTGAACTGAGTGGTGTAAGGTCTGTCTGACGTAATGAAATCATGTCTGACGTAATGAAATCACACCCGGGTGTGATTTCATTACCTGGCTTTGTTTGTGCAGAAAAAATTAGCATGGTTGCTATGTTCACCCTGTTCACCCGGGCAAAAAGCAGCCGTCTCGTCTATTGGCCTTGTCTGATTCTGATAGGGTCGTCTTCGGGTCTGGTCAGGAGGGTCTGTCCCGGCAAAGAGCAGCCGTCTCGTCTACTGGGCTTCCCACCGTCTTTAAAGATCGGGTCTGGTCAGGAGGGTCTGTCTCGGCAAAAAGCAGCCGTCTCGTCTATTGGCCTTGTCTGATTCTGATAGGGTCGTCTTCGGGTCTGGTCAGGAGGGTCTGTCCCGGCAAAGAGCAGCCGTCTCGTCTACTGGGCTTCCCACCGTCTTTAAAGATCGGGTCTGGTCAGGAGGGTCTGTCTCGGCAATATCTTTGGCTAGGTAGACTCGTCTTCTGATGTGATGATTTGTGACCATGAAGTTGATTCACCTGGAGTTTTTGTCCGATGTGAGGTATTATATAAGGTAAGGTATTATATACCCTGATCAGCTCTGATCTGACGTAATGAAATCACACCTGGATGTGATTTCACAACTGTCTTTTTTTGTGCAGAGAAAATGACCACGGTTGCTACGGTCATCCAGTTCACCCGGGTGTGATTTAATTACGTCAGAAATTATTTTGAACATAGCAACCATGGTCATTTTTTTATGCACACAAAAGCCAGTTGTAGGAGTGGTTTACACCACTCAAAAATGTCCCATACTGTTGGGCGGTCGTTCATAATACAATTCAGGTATGAAGCTGCGGGCCGTATACACAATTCCCCCCCGCGGGCCGCACTTTGGACACAGCTGATCTACACTAAGGTTACATCCAAGCTTTCCTACAGTAGCTTGTGTGAGAAAAGCTGGCTCCCTGCAGGCCACCAGATTAACAGGACACTGCATGATGCAGGCAATGATGTTTATTAGAACTGTTGCTGAGGCAGGAGTATAAACCTGCTCAGGGCTGGCATTATCAGCAGCAGGCTGACAATGACAGATGAAGAGTTCACTGTTCTTTACTGGCTGGTTGAATTACTGTATGTCTAGAAGCAGACTGCAGACTCTACCCTTTGAACTTCACATGGAGTTTATGCAATAAAACGGTGGGAAATTCACATTCAAGCTCGAAAGACATGACACGTGATGCACACACACCATACGCGCATCTTCTAGTCTGGGAAAACTCATCTCCATTAGAAAGTGATAAAGTGCACTATTTTTTTTAATTCTCTGAATTAAATGAATGTAATATTCAGAGTCAATGTGGCTGATCTTTTCATCAGTCAATGCCAACCTGGGAAAATTGGTAGACCTAGCATTAAGCTTGTCAACTACGCATTTATGTAGGTAAAGTGAGTGTATCAGTGATTGAATGTATCGGATGCTGAACCTGTACCTGTACGGATAAAATTAGGACTTCTCATTCCTTGATCAGGCGACTGGCTCATAATGGACAATTGTGCATGCATGACAAGAGAGGAGAACGTCTTGGGGGACTGCCTGCCTTCCTGTGTATTCTTCAATGAGAGCAAACTATTCTGTTTCTATAGCAGCCAGCACTTTGTGACCAGCTGCCGAGCGCACATGCGTATTACAGTCTAACCTAGAGGACTGTCAAGTTAAGTAAAATGTGCGCACAGCTCATCCATGTTTCTATAGCAGCACTACTGGAGCCACACAATGTTGACAGAAAATGATCATAACACACTTTTACCCTTTCCGTCTATGCACTGCTGACGTCTACGACAGAATCCTGTCTGTGACAGATCACAATTAAGGCAACTTAAATTGAATGTCCACACCTGTCCTTTAATGGGTTCCCTCTCTGTGGTACAAGGTTGAGTGGAGTTAAGTATCATTATTAAAAGTGACAATGAAGGTTGTGGATGTTTGCATGTGGCCCTGGCATACCTTTCTCCATTCCAATGCAGGCAAAACTTTATTAGCTTATTTTGTTACTAATCCTGTGCTGATATAGATTGACTAAGAGCAAATGCAGACTAAGAGCTAAGAGCAAATGTATGAATCATCATTTGTGTTGTTTACAACTTATCAGCTCAAAGACACAGACATTATCACAATAAGGATTACTGGCTGCAGAAGCACAATCATCAGGCCAGTAATTCCCAATGTGGGGATTTGTGTATTACTATTAGTAACATATATGGACAAACCCGCACCTTGACATGAACACAGAGAATACACACATTTATCAATATTCAATAGACCAAGTGTAGCGATATTGAATGGAAAATTAATTAAACCCCCTTTTTTTTCTTAAAATTGCAACAAAAAAAAGCTAAAAGGTACTTAGTATTGATAAAATCGATTATTTGCATTGCAAAATGATACAAAGTCAAACGATACGATATGCTGTTTACATTTCGATATACTTTGATTCTTGAAATTAAAATTGATTTTTCGATGCAGGTACTATATCATTACACTCCCAATTACTATGGTTACTATTGCTTACTGTTTTATTGCATCTCTTATCGTACTTTCTGCCCCGGACCAAGCGGTAGGGGTTTTGGCAATGACGTACTATAGCCTGCAACATGGGGTCGTTGGAAATGACTGAAATGAGAGAAAAGAACAGAACAAAAATGTACTTGCTGCATTGCAATGCTATGCAATGCTACTTTCGGACAGTATAATCGCCCCCTTTTCTTTGTCTGTTAACACGCTATCTCAAGCAGTTATGTATTGGCACAAGGTTTGGTGGAAATGTTGGTCGTGACTCCTGAGCCACAGAAAAACTGATCAATTGAGACACCAATAATTGGTCAAAAGGGGGCATGGCAGATTGGCAGTGGGCATGGCATGTCACACAAATGTATAACACATAGTACCACAACACCTTACAGAGTAGACAAACTGCCAACTTGGTGCTCTACTGACCACATTTTCTATTATTAGGCTACAATTGATTTTTGACCATTTTTTTTTGTGCACCGACTAAATAATTCATCCATGTGAGGTGATGGATTGTGTTCCTCTGACCTCCTTTAGCTTTGTAAAGAGCCATTGTAAATAACAAAGCCATATTTGTGTCCACATATGTGGAAAGTAGGATATAAAATTCTATGCCTTGTGAAAGGCTACTTACAGTATTATTGGAATCACATTGAGTTTACTCTTTTCTAGTAACAGTCGTACCAATGATGACTTTGTCACCAAGTCTTATACTTAGGCCTAACTCAAAATGAGCAAACAAAACTGTGTGATCCCCAACTCCCTGCCAGTTACGCTACACTAAGAAGTTTACTTTGGACTTGACCCCTGGTGGCCTGTTGCCTTAACTACGGTATTTCTGGACAGGATTTAGATGCCAAAAACCTCTGTACCAGACAGTACAGCCAAGCTAGTTAATCCCTCTCTGAGTCACAGAGCACCAGCTTGTGTGATTTCATGCTAAATCTTCAATTAGTGCTGTAGACTTGAGATGTGGTGGGAGACGAACATGGATACAGTACTGTACATGACAGTCGATGTTATTGGATCTCAATGAGCAGCAGCAGACTCATACAGTGTAGCTCATTTATTTCAGAAATGTCTGATATGACAAATGTATATGATTACTGATTAGGATATTGCCACCTACCATGATACAATGACTGACAACATAAATGTATATGATTACTGATTAGGATATTGCCACCTACCATGATACAATGACTGACAACATAAATGTCAAACAGATTGCGGCACTTTTGCTGGATAGCAGCTGTAGCTTATGCTCCTGCATGTTTGACATATTGCTTTTACGTTGTCACAGACTTTAATATCTTCACTTTAAGCTGACTAGGAAAAAAGACCCATTCCTACATGATGATGACAGCCCCTCATACCCCCTCCCCTCCCGACACTGCTTTTCCCACCTGTCCCAATCATGTTTGAGTGTAATCTATATTGATCATGTATTCAATACTCAACAATAATATACAATATATTGTACATAGTACTGTAGGCAACAATGTGGTTTTAATTCATTCATAAAGTGATATAGTATAGGAACTCAAATTGAAATGTGGCCATGCAATACATTTGCACATTGAAATTGCAAACTTTTAGTTTAATTCAAGATACAAAAAAAACTATTACAGTCCATTATCTGACTTTTTAAGGACAGCTGAATGTGGAATCAGATATCAAAGATATGTCTGGCCGAAGAGATGTTGAAAGGTTCAAATCGCCATGTCCCGTCTACATTCCAGATACCATATGCAAGTAGGTCATACAGTGTTTGCACACAAAAGCACATGCATCCACAACACGCACGCACAACATGCACATAAAACACACACACACACACACACACACACACACACACACACACACACACACACACACACACACACACACACACACACACACACACACACACACACACACACACACACACTGATTCTGGCCTGGGGCATGGCTATAAATGGTTTATCACTGAAATAAGAGATTAAGTGAACAGAGCTTTGATTAATTTACAAAAAAAATTCACCCTGAAAACTTTTGAAACATTTTTACCCACTTCTTTAGAACTGTAGACCTGTGATGTGACAACAAATTGTATTCCGATATCTGTGAGGCCTGTATGTGTAAACATCTCCTCATACTTTGTCTCTATTTAGACCTGTTATGTTTGTCATTGTTTTCTACTTCTGGTCTGCTTTGAGGCAGGACTCCAGAGAAGAAGGGAAGATATAACCTCATTGTCAGCTCTGTAGTAGTGGCCGGCAAACCGTGTTCTTCTGGATCGGACTATTGAAGAAACACGGGGAAGGTTGCCGTATATGTGGCTAGAGGTGGCTCTTCCAAGACAGATTTTGCGCTCTCATTAGAAGGCGGGTGTAAGTGCCATCCAACCGTTTTTCTAGTTTCTTTGAAAGTGTCCATGTCTCGGAACCATAGAGTAGAATCGACTCAACGGTCGTCCTAAATATTTTTACTTTTAACATCTTACTAAGCTGGGATGACCAGATCTGATTTGAGTGATAACTGTCTAGTCCCATTATTGTTTTGCTGACGAATAATATTGTGTGATGCCTTCTCCACCATGTCCCATGGTGTCAAATGTGCTTTATTGATAATCACCACCATGTGGTATTACAATGTAACAAACTAAAAACAGAGTGCGTGACTCAGTGTTACGTCATGTAGCCTATACTATTTGTTTTTTGCTGCTTAGAAGTTGGTCAAGTTTGACAACTCGATGGATGCAGGTTACGCATGTATGTCTAGCTAAATGGTAAATGGTGCATTTATATAGCAGCGCTTTTCGTAGATTGTGCATCAATTCACCCATTCACACACACATTCATATACCGATGGCGGCGGAAACCATGCAAGGCACCAACCAGCGGATAAGGAGCAAATTTAACTCTGGGGGAGCCTGGGTTCGAACTGGCAACCTTGCGGTTACCATCCAGCCACTCTACATGGGAACTAGTTCATAGACAGACCTCCTAGGAGGTCATTCGAGTGTTTATATTATTACAGAATTGTCTGTGGTACCAATATGACACAGAACAGCCAATATAATCGTTCTGCCCACGGAATAAAATTAGAATCTTAATGTGGATTTAAAGACTGCAGACTCATGCGGCTGACCCCACCGCCGCCTACAATGTTTTAACCCCCCTTTATTTTTGTTTACCTGGAGAGACTTCTACTTGGTGTCCCCTCGCCGCGACCTGCCAGTAGTTCAGCAGGCGCCCTTGATGCTCTTCTTCCATGGTCTCCGCCTCATTTTCCAGGCTTGCATGGCCCGAATCCATTTGTGGGTCTTCATCAAAGGATTCCAGGTCTTCCAGTGTGATCACCCCGGGACCAGGTCTATAATCGGGGCCGCCGCCATTTAGCGGGCATCCACCTTGGTCCATTATGGCACCGGTATGAATAGCCCAACTTAAGTTAAAGACCGCGAGTCCAAATACCCCCCAACAATGTTGATTAGTCTTGCTGTTTGTATAAACCCATTCGGTGTGATTCTGACGTCTGGGTCTTTTGGTTCGTAATCGGGATTAGGACAATTTAGTGTTTATTTATTGTTATTATTTAGTTCCGGAAAGAAATACACTACTCTATGAAAATAAAGTACGTCCTAAATAGTCGACCGATCACAACAAATAGCGAAAACAACAGCCCGGTCACGTCTTCTTCTGCCCCCTTGGTACCAGACGCCTTCATGGCCGGGTTTAAATGGGATGTTTATGAAGGCGTACCACGTGACATGCTTTATCTCCGCAGTACCACGGTGCCGCGCCCAAACGAGCAGATCTACAAGCTATCAACACGTAGCGATGTAACGCGTCGATAGCTTGTAGATCTGCTCTTTTTTTAGCGAGTAGTGACACCCTCCCATCTAAGGTTTGAAGGATAAATTAAATACTGGAGACGAGTGCAAATCGTCCTCGATATTTAATCACCTTTAATAAATTAACAATCACACATATTAATTTAGGGAATTGCGTTCTCAGTATCATGGGAAAGAAGAGTATTTCCTATATTGCAAAACTAATATGCATGTAAGTGGAAAGTTGAGGTTGTGTTAAGTGTAAGTATGGTAAGTATGACAGTCGGTGAACACGCATGCATGGCTGTGTTGTTTAGATTAGAACAAGAGGCGAGGAATAGGGCCCCTGCTACAGTTTAAAACACGCCATCATCATGAGAGGAAAACATAGACATTTATTTCCTTCTTTTACCCTATTTTTTTGTCATCCATAGCAGCCTGGCCAGCAACCATGTTGCACCTCTCATTGAGCACGTAGAGAGGAGAATGGGAGATTACATAATCCTCTCTCTAGTCTGTGGTCCATGCATTGTTGTGATGTCTGTAGGGTGCAGATGCAGGTCTGCAGAACATGCTAAACGTTGACCACAGAGACCAACAGGGGACACAGAAGGAGAGGGAAATATCTATACTTTCCTACAATGCTCTAGTACAGGGAGGGCAGGGGGAGTCTACCTCCAACAGCACAACACAGACACCACTGATAATTGTATTTCCTTCCTTTTGTACAGCTCTGTTTCTCTGAGATCTATCTAGATTACATTGTTATACACAGATATTGTCTTCTGATTGAAATAGCCTACTATATTTTCTAGTCAACGATTAGACGACCTACTGTATATCTGAAATTCTATTGATCTGTTTGAAATACAATATGTTGTGTGATGATATAGGTCTAATCAACCAAGTATGACCTTTGTATTGCTTCAACAAGCTGTGGCTTGAGAGCAGCCTACTGAGCTCATCGACTTGCATTTTATCTGCCTTATTGTCCGTTTCCTTTCAGAAATAAATGGCAATGGCCATAATATCAGTGGCATAGATGAGCTGACACACACACACACACACACACACACACACACACACACACACACACACACACACACACACACACACACACACACACACACACACACACACACACACACTGTCCTGCTGCACATGCTTCTCATTGCTCACATGCAGTTTGAAAACTGATAGTTCAGTAAGTTTTCTTGTTATTATTAGAAGCCAACAAAGAGACCACTGGCTTTCTTATTGACTCCCCACGTCACCTAGCTCCATGCTCCTCAGCCAATCAGCCTTATCCCGCAGACTGGGCATGCTCTGTGAGGTTACTGATGATGTTGTTGTTGGCTCTCTTCTCTTCTCTTCTCTTCTCTTCTCTCCTGTCTTAACCATAATCACAGCCTCTTCTTATTTTCACCTTTCAAACTATTGATTGAATACTTTATTAACAGTTTGCAGGAAAAAGCACAGGAAAGTACAAGGTCTGCTAAGAGGATTTATAACTCAAGAAATTACTATTACATTGGGGTCCTTCATATTCATTTCAATATGGCATTCATGTCTCTTTTCCAGTGCAGTTTTTCTGTGTGCCTGACCAGAGAACCATTGACTGCCATTGACTTATACAGTACTGTATATATGTCATTTACACCATAGAACAAAATATCCTGTGGATCTCAAAGATGAGTAAAATCAGACCTGTCTGAAGTGAGTGGTACTGTACTGTACTGTACTGTACTGTACTGTACTGTACTGTACTGTACTGTACTGTACTGTACTGTACTGTACTGTACAAGCCCTCCTCCCTGGCCTGTGTGTGTCTGTGTGTTTATTAAAACGTTATAAAACGCTATTTTCGTGCTCGGACACAGCCACACACATTTTCGTGCTCGGACACAGGGACAGACCCAGCCACACACATGGCTGTCTATAGGAGTGGTTGCACCACTCAAAAATGCTGGCAGTGTGTGCAGTCTGTTCTAGAGAAACTCTGGCAGTCAATGAGTTTCTCCGCTTCTCTATGGTCACATTTTGTCTGTCTTTCTGTGTTTCCTTAATTGGAACAGCTTGGTTTCTTGTTCAGGATCTGACCATGTTTCTCCCAGACTTCACACATCTTTCTCACTGTAATCTGATAATCTGCTGCAGGCTTCCATCAATGCACATTTCTATTATGGCCTGTTCACTCTCCACACCAATTTTGTAATTTCACAGCGCAAAGCTGAGCGCAAACACCAGCACACTGCACTAACTGGTGTGGTGTTAATTAAGCCTTTGAATTAGTCTTGGGTGTGTTTTGGGTGTTACATTAATTAAACCAAAGTGTCTTATCCCATTCCCTTTAAGAGAAACTGCTCTTCAGCAACGTGCACTTGGTATTTAGATAAAGGACAGGAGGAGAAGCACACCATTTTCTGAAAAGTTAAAGTTCATTCATTCATTCAAGTTGTTGACTGTTGTTATTCTCAAAATTACACTCTGTAATCAAACTCATTTTCAGTGTCGTCGAGTAATACAATCACATCACAATACATCAGAAGATCAGGAAAAGAAAAACAAAAGGTATACATGTGAATTACATAGGTTTACAAATAAATAGTTAAAACTAAAACAAGCTAAAACAAATTTCAAAATGATCTAAAACAGTTACATATTGTGGGGGTCTGTAGGCCTATGCTCACCAAGGTTTTAAAATGATGCAAGGGTACCAATGTGGTACATTGTAATGTCTTTTGTAGGTCGTTCCATGTATTTGGGCCACAGAAGCTAAAGGCAGATTTACCTAGTTCAGAGTTAACTTTTGGTACTACTTGACTGGGTGTGGTAGAGTTCAGAGTCCCATTTCAGGAAAGATGAGATGTATTTAGGACAATCTCCAAGTATAGCTTTATACAAGAACAGGTGCCAATGCAGTTCTCGTCTCTCTGTCAGGGAGGGCCATCCAACCGTGTTATATAAGATACAATGGTGAGTACCCTAGCTATCACCTGTAATAAATCCAATCGATGAGTGATAAACAGAGTCTAGGGATTTAAGAGTGGATGCTGCTGCATGTCTATAGAATATGTCCCCATAATCCAAGACAGACAGGAACACTGCCTCAACTACCGTCTTTCTGCTAATGACAGGAAAACTGGCTTTATTTCTATACAAAAAGCAAATTTTCTGTCGCAATTTACCAGCTAGGACCTCTACATTGTGTTTAAAAGTAAGTCTCTCATCAATCCAAATACCAAGATATTTATATGACTCTTTCGATATCAACTCCATTCATGGAAGATATAGGAGATATTTTTGGCTCTGGGGAACAACATGAATTTTGTTTTGCTGATGTTCAACATCAATCTGAGACCAATAAAAGCATCCTGGAGGACGTTAAAAGAAAGTTGTAGGTATTCCATTGCGACTTGTATAGAGTCTGCAGTACAATAAATGACTGTCATCTGCATAGAGATGACAGCTACAGTTATCTCAAAATGAGTTGATATTATTTATATAGATACTAAAAAGGATCGGCCCCAGTATTAAAACAGGGGTTCTCAACGTGTTTGGCCGGGGACCCCCGGAGATGCTTTGGCACTGTCTCGGGACCCCCGCCCCGCCCCCTCCCAACCCCCAATATAAATTGGCCGCTACAATAACCTTAATAATAGAGACAATACACCATAAATAAATACTGAGACCAGATATAATCATTAGTGAAGGTGTATGCATGTACTATGTGTATTATATGTAAACTCTTCATTTCCATTTTCCAGCCATTCAGTTGCAAAAAGAAAGACACCTTTTGAAATGGTTAAAAACCAACTGCAGACATTTGTATCAAAACCAATGCTGTGTAATCTCTGTAACAAAAGGGAATGATGGACAGTATCAAAAGCTTTTGATAAGTCTGCAAATGGAGCAGCACAGTGCATTTTTTCTTATCTAGGGCTGATGCTAAGTCATTTACAACTAAGGTGGTGGCCGAGATAGTGCTGTGTTTCTCTCTAAAGCCGGATTGATGCGGGTTTAGGACAGAGTGCTCTGAGAGAAATGTTTTAACCTGGTTATTTACCAGGGATTCCATAATTTTAGCTAAACAGGATAGCTTGGAGATCGGTCTGTAATTATTTAAATCGACTCTATTTCCTCCTTTATGCAGGGGGGTTACATGAGCTGTTTTCCGTGGAGATGGGGAATGTGCCTGATAATAGAGAGAGATTAAATATATGCGTTATTTGTTCAAATATTAAGGGTGCAGCAAGTTTAAGAAAAATAGGATCTCCAGTCGATTTCCTGGTGTCAATAGCTTGTAGTGCACAAAGAACATCATTACAGGACAAGGGTTGAAAGTGAAAGTTAAAATCATGTCTTTCTGCCTGCACCTGATGATTTCCGTCAATAGGGGGCCCCGAATAGTTTGTGTCAAATAAGTTGCCTGCATTTACAAAATGCTTGTTAAAGGCTTGGTGGATCTCCTTTTGTTCAGTCAATAAGCAATCATTATATTTTACTTGTGTTGCTAATGTTGTAGTTGCTTTGCTTTTGTCAGAGTTCACAGCCTTCCAGAACTTTGTAATAAAATAATATTTTTTTTTATTTAAAAATAATCATTTGACTTAGCACTTTCCACTGCAGAAGTGCATTTATTTCTAATTTGTCTGAATGAGGCCCAGTGTGATGGATCTCCAGATTTTCTGGCTAGCAACCAGGTTCTGTTCTTCTGTTTGAGAAGAGCAGACAACTCTGGTGTAAACCAGGGTGAAGAGCTATCTTTTACTCTGAAGGCTCATTCATAGTCTGGATTTTCGGTGGTGAGGTAAAAACAGAGAGAAGGGCTGGAGCGGTGGCGGTGGTTTGCTCTTCACCGCGGCTCGTGACGTCATGTTGTAATTCGGTGGTCACCCCACCACCGAAAATCCAGACTATGTATGAGCCTTTAGTCTCTTCCACGGGGCATGCTTATCGATAATGGTAATATAGGTTTTATTAAAAAATTCTAGTGCCATTTCTACATCTGGAATTTCTAATGTATACCGTGTAAAGTGTGGGGCCATTTAGCCGTAAACACATCTGTGATATCTTGACATATCCACTTATTAACCATGACATTCTCAGTTATGTTCTTCTTTATTTAAATCACCAATTAAAGCATGACAATGACGCACAGCATAAACTCTGTACATAAGATAGCAGTGGGACCCACTGCTATCTTATGTACAGAGTTTATGCACCAGTCAAAAAATATTGCACACATCCTCCGTTTCTTGGAGCTGAGCCAAACTGTAAAAACAGTAGACCTATATCATGTACTTGAAGAGGACAGAATGGTCGAAAAAACGTTGTATATACTGGTATGAGCTGTTTGTTGCAAATAAAACCTTTTGAAGCATTTAAAAGTGAGTTGCAAGCCCCCACTTAGTTTCTCCTAATAGCACCAAACCAACAACATAAGCAGTTCATGTAGTCATGAGAGGTAAACCCAACACAGGCCCTCAGGTCTATCACTAGAGTGGAGTTTACATGTTTCTGTCAGTACACTTACAGCGGTATACTGTACAATATTTAGAGGTATAGTTACATGTGCATATCATTTGACAGGCCTCTATTAGACAGTGTTTCTGCAATGTAAATATTTCTGGTGGGAGACAGGATTGATTGATTCATGATTGATTGATTGATTAAACTGAACTCTGAATTATCCAATTCAATCTCATTTGGCATCATTGTACTGTAGAATGGCTTGATTTAATTTGACTCATTTTTACTAATCTTATGTAATGATTTTAGAAAAGCCTATTTCTGTCCCATGTAGGCCACAGCTTCCAATTTACATTAAGCCTCATCTCATCTCCATCAGAGATCCATTAGTTCTTCTACCATGCACATACTGTGTGTGTGTGTGTGTGTGTGTGTGTGTGTGTGTGTGTGTGTGTGTGTGTGTGTGTGTGTGCGTGTGCGTGTGTGGTCTTTTAAATGCCAAATTAATGAATTTTGTTTGAATAAGATCTTCAGCCTTTAGTAATAATATTGTTCAAAATTAGGTTTTCATAGACTATTTGATCGTATATTGATTTGGTAGACGATTTGTAGATGATTATCACATTGTTTTATGTGATAAATGCAACTCGAGGGCGAAATTGAAAATGAATTACAGTGTCACAGACTGACAAGTATAAATTAGGCTTTAGTGTAGTTTGTCTTGTTTTTCTTCTTCCAAATATTGATTAGATCTGTATATGATGAGGCGCAATCCTTTCCAGATGGGCTGTGACACAGACTGGTCTTCTTACACTGGCGAGTGGCATCGGTGACATAGCTGTTTATGTTTTATAAAATGTCAGTGGAATTAGCAGCTGTTATTTAACCCCTTCCCTTTGTCATCAGGAGCTCTGCTACATACAGTATACTCACATTTCACTTGCTCAGAGAGTCGGACTGGGATTGTACTGATCTGATCGTCTCACATTTCCTTCTGAAAGAAAAACACACCATTCATTTTTATTTTTCACTTATGCCTTGGGTAGCAGTGGCTGATCGATTCATGAATGCACAAAATTTGGACATAATTTAGGGTTAGGGGCACCCGCTGGCCAAGTGGTCCAGGCGCATGCCACATATAGGCTTTGGCCTGACAGCGCGTCACGTGTTCGAGCCCCGTTAATGACGACCTTTGCTGCATGTCTCTCCCCTTCTCTCTCTCTTTCCTGTCTATCTTCACTTGATACTATCAATAAAGGCAGAAAAGCCAAAAACAAAATCTTAAAAAAATTAATAATAATAATAATAATAATAATAACCATTTCAGGTTAGGTCAACTGGGCCCTTATCCAGAAAAGGTTGAGAACCACTGATTTAACTTGTGCTTTCTATTTTGTAACTTGGTAATTTCAGAATAATTTTGACCTGTACTGTACATATGTTTCTAACTGGGGTAACTGGGTTGTTTTTTCACCTTGAATAAATTATGAATCTGTCTGAACAACATCAAATATATTCACTTTGTCTCACATTTGCATTATGTCATATGTCCTACTTTGGAGTGAACGTTTTCTGTAGTAGTAGTAAAACTTGAAAATCAAACTGGGTTGTTGACATTATGAAACACCCCATTTGCAAATTGAATAAATGGTTAATTGCTTTTATTTTGTAACTTTTTATACAGGGCTGAATAAAAAATAAATAAAAAATAAAAGAGTAGCCCAGACGATGCCTTTAGAAAGTCTGATTTTCAGGAAAAGCATCTCTGCATTTAAGTATTGATTCAGCCTCCCCATGTGATGTCTTTTCTCTGTGTGATGAATAGATATCCATCTTACATTTGTCTGGCTGCTAGGCTACCTCTAACTACCTCGCTGTTATTACCAGGAAATTAGGACAGAGAAAATAAAGAACCCACTGCGCGCGCGTGTGTGTGTGTGTGTGTGTGTGTGTGTGTGTGTGTGTGTGTGTGTGTGTGTGTGTGTGTGTGTGTGTGTGTGTGTGTGTGTGTGTGTGTGTGTGTGTGTGTGTGTGTGTGTGTGTGTGTGTGTGTGTGTGTGTGTGTGTGTGTGTGTGTGTGTGTGTGTGTGTGTGTGTGTGTGTGTGTGTGTGTGTGTGTGCGCGCGCGCGCGCATTTGTACATGAGCTCATGAAGTGTCTAATTTCTTGTCTAATTCACCATTAGCCCTGTCTTCAACTTATTGTGTGTACATAAGTGTATTCTGGCACAGTGCATACTGCATAGGCAACTTTAGTAGATCTCAGCGTATATTGTTTTTAACATTTGATCTAAAATGTTTGTATTACTCTAACACAGCCAATGAGTTCAAATGTAATACACCTGGGAGAAAAACAAACACATTTTAGCTTGAAGAGGGCTTTTAACATAGTGAATGCCTATAAAAATGTACAAGGTAAAAGGTACATTGTTTATTGAATTTGAGTAAAACATAAAGAAACATTATTAAATATTGTCTGTGGATCTGTCTGTCTGTTCCTGTTCCTTATCTGCCAGGTTCTGGAGAAGTTTATGTCTCCTCTGGTCCAGAACCGTGTGATGGCCTACAAAGACTTGCGAACTCTCACCAAATACCAGGTCCTTCTGGCAAGAGATCAATTCCGCAAGAACCCTCCGCCAAACATTACGGTGAAGTGCACATCCCAAACTATGAAGCATTTTCATATACATTATATTATATTTACATTTTATTATATTGAATTATTGGCAGCCTTGTTGGCCCAACATCGACGAAAATGTTGTCTACTTTTATTATGTATTACTTAAATATTGTGGAGTAAATCTGACATGGTGCTACATTTCAGAAACCATTTATCTGTATATTTTCCTGTTGACCTTTAGGGGAGCAAAGCTATGTGCATTATCTACCTACTCTATATGATTACAGTATTCTTATTCGGCAAATGGATTAACCAGAATCACCTGTATTCACCATTATGTTGACTGAAGCGTTATTCATAGTCTGGATTTTCGGTGGTGAGGTGACCACCGAACTACAACATGAGTTGTCACGAGCCGCGGTGAAGAGCAAACCACCGCCACCGCCCCAGCCCTTCTCTCTGTTTTTACTCACCACTGCTCAACGTTATTTCAGCTCCAGTGGTCACCTCACCACCGGAGCGGTGGTCACCTCACCACCGAAAATCCAGACTATGAATGAGCCTTTAAGGAATCTTTAGACGGTGGACAATATTCTTTTGACATTGCAGGCAGGGGTTTGAATCCAGCCTGACTTACAGTATGTCCTTCTTTTCATCCACAGATGCAGCAGAAGGGGGGGTTTGAAGGAGGTTTTGCCCTTTGCATCAGTCTGTTCCATGGCTACGAGCTACTGCTGCAAATGGGGCTCCGATCTCTCTTCTTCTTCTTCCAGGGTATCATGGATGGATCCAGAGGTACAGCACCACCTGAAGGCTTTTACTATTCTTGATTCTTGACTAATCAGTGTTCTATATCGGTGTTATTGTCTCTGGACAGGTTTGGAGGAGTAGCCCGTTTTGATCATAATCCTTCAAATCATTAAGTCTGATTGTTGCACGCACATTCCCACTAGGCCAAGGAAGAAATGCCATCCTACATTTTTCAAATTGGCCTCATGGTGGTGCTATAACAGGCCGATTCACGTCGTTACCTAACTGGACCGATCGGTGTGAAGCTTTGCACGCACACTCCTTAGAGGCCTGCCGGTTCTAGCGCCACCAGGAACTAATTTCTTGATATTACTCCTACAGATTTTGTCCAAACATCACGCCAATCAGTACACAAACTACACATTATCTCTAGTCATGTGATCAAGACTGATCTGTCCGATTTGTCATATTACAAAATGTCTCAAATCATGAACACAGCGTCCGATTGCTTTGAAACTTTGCATGCACGTTCCCACTAGACCGAGGAAGAAATGCCACCCTTTCCACATTGGCCTATTCAGGAGACCGATTACTCCTACAGATTTTGTCCAAACATCACACAAATCGGTACACATTATCTCTATAGTCACGTGATCTGTCTGATTCTTTTTCTTCATATTCTGAAAATATCCATCCTAATTGGCTAACGTTAGCATTTAAAGTTTGCAGGAGTAGCTCGTTTGAAATTCCTCAATTCATGAACAATGTCCCAACAACGCCACCAGGAGGCTGACCGTTGCTTAACACATTTCAAAATATTGTGACTTTTGTAACTCTTGACAGTAATAAAACAAAACAAATGGACACGTAAGACTGTACATTACAGTGTACATTGCTAGGCCGTAGGAGAAGAGACAGCAAAATGTATGAATCTCTTCTGGTCTCAACAATTTGCTACTGATGCATGACATTTCACCACCTATTCTTGAATTTCCTTTAGGTGTACATTTTGCCAAATTATCTATTTAAAAAGTATTATTTGCTTGCTTCTGTGTGGTTGATCAGAGATGTCCAGGACACGGAACGAGCTACAAAGGACTCCTATCTTCATGGACCTTTACAGAGAGATGGAGGCAATGTTTGTCAAGCCATCTGCTGGTACGTGAAAGCTCATTCACGCCATACCATTGTAATGTATTGACTTAATGGCTTCATAATGCCTTTTCAGGGCCTCACCTAATCCTGCTCCTCCTTTGAAACAAACCACTTACTGTACATCTAATCACAACAACCTCTGTCAGTGAGGGAGAATTTACTCAAGTACTGTACTTGAATACAATTTGATATACTTAATTGAGTATGTCCATTTTTCAATACATCTGAGATGCAAATATGGTACTTTTGATTTACTCCACTTCAATTATTTGAAAACTTGAGTCCGATTCTAAAAACGCCTTCTAAATCATGACCCATTTTTTCTGAAAAACTTCAAATATTTATTCAAAAATGACCAATAAATATATGTTGCTATTTACTGTACATAGCAGCAACAACAACACCAAAAGGGGTTCCCGGATTGAAAGGTATAGTTGCGTATATAGGGCTTCCCAGTCTAATCATTTGCCTGTATTTGTAACATACAACAGTCAAATAAAGAGTAAGAAAGTGGAAAATTGTCACAGATATGTTAAGGAGGAATCAATAAATAAGTTAAGAAATTATGTATACAGAAGGGGTAAATGATGCATATGAGTGATTTCTGAATTGTTTTCTATTACATTATGATAAACAATGCCCCACAACACAATATATACCCTAACTCTAGCCCAACAATAACAATAGTTATAATAAAAAATAAAAAGCCCTGGATAACACAAGGTTTACAAAATGCATGCCCTAGTTATGGAATTCACAAAGCCAGGAGTTGAAGAGTTGTACAACAGTGTTTCAAAGAAAAAAAGTGTTTAAAAAGAAAAAAGAAATGAATTGGAGGATTGAATTTCATTTTTTTTCTTCGTTCTTTTTGTTTTGTTTTTGATCTCTTATATAGATCTTGTTTGGTCTCTCTCATTATTTCGATGTAATCATGGTGAAGTCAGGTAATGGCTGGTAGCAGTGCATCAATTATGTGATTTGTTTAATGATAGATAGCGGCAGGTATTAATAAGATTTATCATCTTCCTGCTCCTTTTCTTTCTTTTATAGAAAATGTAAAAACTAAAGTAGTAATAAAATGATAATCATGTAAAACCATAAATGAAACGAAAGAAAGTAGAAATGCGTTAAGTTAAGTTACTTTGTAGATTTAGATGATTACAAAACATACTGTACATTAACAAATTAAGCTCTATTTTATACTTTTTAAAAACATCAGATCTACAAGCTCACAACACGTTGCGATGTGTTGTGAGGTTTGTAGATCTTTTCTTTTGAATCCAGTCCAATTTTGACTTTAAAGTACCTCTTCCAACACTGCTCTCTACCATTAATACTTCTAGGTCCAGATGAGACTTTCATTTACAGTCATCCTAAACTGCTCAAACTGGAGGAAGTGGTCGTTCAGCACTTCAGACAGTGCTCTGAGAACGTGGGGGACAACAATGGTGATTAGTGTTTATTTCTCTCTCTCATCTATTTTCTGAGAAGCACTTTGGAAAACGAATAACCTATTGAAACCACACTGAAACCACTCTCTTCTCTCTTGCTGGTGTTCAGGGTCAGGTCCAGCCTCTGTCAGTGAACCTCGGAAAGTAAGCACACGTGTGATGATCTTCTCGTCGTTCCGCGAGAGCGTGCAGGAGATTGCGGCCATGTTGAACCGCCATCTGCCGCTGATCAGGGTCATGACCTTCATGGGCCAGGCCGCAGGGAAAGGGGTTAAAGGTTTCACTCAGAAGGATCAGTTGGAGGTAGAGACCAAATGCATCATCTCACTTTACCAAACATGTTTACAGCTGGTAAGAGCTGGTTGCAGTTTATCACAGATGATATGCTTGTTTTTGTATCAACCACCATCTCACTAATTAGGATTTGCTTCCTCTTTTAGCCCTGTTCTTATAGGACGTTTATTCTATTGCCAAGTCTGTTCACATCGTTGTTTATATTTAGGCAATTTCCAAAGTGCTTATAGTTCAAATTAAATACAATGGCATGCAAATACAGGCATTGGCATCAAGGAATTTAGAATGAAATTAAAACAAACTTTATGAGGATAAGACTTTATTGATAACATAACATTAATAAAATAAATATGCTCTGAAAATGCATGCAGCTTTCTGACCACGTAATGTGTTAAGAGGTGAGATGGATGGCCTGTGAATACTTTAGAGATTTTCAAGTGGGTCCTGATCCAGAAAAGGTTGTAGGGAACCACTGACCTAGTGAATCACAGAGGATCAATCTGCATGCTGAAGCAGATGGAGTCTCAGAGACACTTGAGTATTTCCCGTGATATTTCATGATATCACGGGAGAAGGACATCAGACACTCAAGTTAGTGGTGCAGCATATTATGCTCATAGCAGAAACCTTAATGTCACGGTCATAAGCTGCACATAAAACAATAGATGTAACTGTATGCATACAGTACCAGGTCAGCATCAAGTGGTGTCTTAAGTCTACAATATTCAGATTGCCAGAACATATCATAAAACCAATGATGAATGACAGCCTCAAGTGACGTCACATGCATATTGTAATAATCTAGTCAGTCTAGTACATGACGCATGCTTGGAAAGTCCTTACCTAACCGAGAATAGAAACAATATTCCACAATCCACTCGGGTATACATTACCATTTGCTAATTTATTCTCCCATTATATTCTGTATATTCCTTTTCCTGTATATTTTCCCTTTGGCTCCTGCATATATTTATCCTACCCCAAGATGCAATTATAATTAAATTGTCTGCATACAGTATATTAATACGTTTTCTTTTTTTTTACACAAATATATTACACTATTTCTATGAGTACACACTGTACAGACTTTCCACAGCTGATACACACTTCACTATATTACTTACTATTGCTGCTAAGAGTTTACAGCACTTTGTTTGATTATATAGTGTTTTGTTCACAGAACTGCACACACACACACACACAGTCACACACAGACACGCAGACACGTCACACACACACTTGGCACAATGTCACACCAACATTTGACTGCACATAATGTGTATGGGTTTGTCCCATAGTAGCACAGAGTAGTTCCTTTGCCAGCCATAGCTGGTTTATTATCGTTCTCTTTATTGGCTCACTAATGTTTTTTCTCTGCAGACAGTCTTTAACATTCCTTTCCTAATGAATATTAATAATAGCAAACAAGACCTGGGTCAGCTTAGTGGTCCAGGCACCTTGGCTGGTAATCCAGCATGACGGTGTGTCGCGGATTCGAGTCCCGATCCCGACGAACTTTGCTGTGTGTCTTCCTAGGGGTGTGCTGAAATATCGATATGGCGATATATATCGATACGTCCTCCCGCGATAAATAATCGATATTGATTATTAAAATATCGATATTTTTTTGAAATTTGAAATGTTGTTCATAATGAAGTGATGAACAACATGTTTAGAAAAGGAGGAAATGACAGCTAAAATAAGCAAATCCCACTCAGATTCTACAGCAACCAGAAGTACTGAATTACTGGATGGTGATTTGTCCAAAGTCTCCAAACAGCTTTGTGGGAATACAAAATGCTGCATTTTTTCAGTTCCAAGTATTTTGTAGTTGCAGATATCGTGATATATCGTTGATGAAATTTCATACAATATATCGATATATCGCAAATATCGCAATATATCGAATATCGTGATATTATCGTTATCGAGGGCCTAATATCGCGATATATATCGTATCGTGAGGAAGCCATATCGTCCCACCCCTATGTCTTCCCCCCCATCTCTCTCCCTGTTTCCTGTCTACCTACTGTTATCTATCAATAAAGGCAAAAAGCCCCCAAAACAGTAGGTGATGATAGGGCCTGACTCCTACAGTGCAGTAGGTGATGATAGGGCCTGACTCCTACAGTGCAGTAGGTGATGATAGGGCCTGACTCCTAGAGTACAGTAGGTGATGATAGGGCCTGACTCCTACAGTGCAGTAGGTGATGACAGGGCCTGACTCCTACAGTGCAGTAGGTGATGATAGGGCCTGACTCCCACAGTGCAGTAGGTGATGATAGGGCCTGACTCCTACAGTACAGTAGGTGATGATGGGGCCTGACTCCTAGAGTACAGTAGGTGATGATAGGGCCTGACACCTACAGTGCAGTAGGTGATGATAGGGCCTGACTCCTACAGTGCAGTAGGTGATGATAGGGCCTGACTCCTACAGTGCAGTAGGTGATGATAGGGCCTGACTCCTACAGTGCAGTAGGTGATGATAGGGCCTGACTCCTACAGTGCAGTAGGTGATGACAGGGCCTGACTCCTACAGTGCAGTAGGTGATGACAGGGCCTGACTCCTACAGTGCAGTAGGTGATGATAGGGCCTGACTCCTACAGTGCAGTAGGTGATGACAGGGCCTGACTCCTACAGTGCAGTAGGTGATGATAGGGCCTGACTCCTACAGTACAGTAGGTGATGATAGGGCCTGACTCCTACAGTGCAGTAGGTGATGATAGGGCCTGACTCCTACAGTGCAGTAGGTGATGATAGGGCCTGACTCCCACAGTGCAGTAGGTGATGATAGGGCCTGACTCCTACAGTACAGTAGGTGATGATAGGGCCTGACTCCTACAGTGCAGTAGGTGATGATAGGGCCTGACTCCTACAGTACAGTAGGTGGTGATAGGGCCTGACTCTACAGTGCAGTAGGTGATGACAGGGCCTGACTCCTACAGTGCAGTAGGTGATGACAGGGCCTGACTCCTACAGTACAGTAGGTGATGATAGGGCCTGACTCCTTGCCCTCTAGGAATAAATGTGTTCTACATTGTATCTCCTAGTTTTGCTATTTGTGCCCTCTATGTTTTGGGACATTCGAGCCCGTTAAACCACTTTCACTCATTTGCAAGAATTGTCAAAATAGCGAATCTACAAGCTCACAGCCTCACAATGCAACATTTTTTGAGCTTGTAGATATTTGTGAATATTGTTGATTTTTTTAAATAGAGGGCATAAGTGGTTAAGTATACTAATCCTTTTTATTTATTTTGTTTCTTATATATTTGTCCACATATTTGGCCATTGGTCACAAAAAAATGTTTGAGCGGGGACATATTTGACACGATAGCACACATTTGTATTTATTTATATAGTGCCAAAAGTTATCTCATGCCACTTTACCTATAGAGCAGGTCAAGACCTAGGCCCTCATTTATCAACCGTGCGTACGCCAAAATATGGGTGTACGCCGAAATTACCGCAATTTTCGGCATTTACCATTTGCGCCAACGTTTGATTTTGAACTTGAGCCAAGACAAAAACCACGTCTGGTCGGGAGCTGTCGTACGCTTTGTCCTCACCTGTTTTTCTGTCGTAGAACAGCGGAGCAGCATTGTTTGACCAGCTGAGAGGCTGTCACAGGCATCTAAACATATGTATTCACTCCTAAAATGTTTATATAAAACTGTATAGGTATATATGGGCTAAATACATATAAGATGTGTCTTTGTGTCATATGAAATTAGTAGGAGATTTCCAACTTTACAAGTAATTAAAATCGCGCAATTAAAAACAATGTTTTGCCAATGTTGCAAGCCATTTAAACAGTGTTTTGCATGAGCGCATACATGCGAGGATTTGGGCTGTCTGTGCTGAAATATTTCCATGACGGGACGTTGGAGAGTAGGCTACTATAGGCTAGTGCAGCTGCGGAGAGTCCCAACGTGGGTAGCCTATACTGTAGCCTAATCTACAGCAGGCCAATGTCTTTCTGGAGTTACTGTATGTGCAATCTCCTCCTCGTTTAATAAACCTGACGCGTCGCTCGAATGCCAAATGTACCGTGCCAGCGCAAGTGGGAACAGGCAACAGCATCGGAGATAGGTAGGCTATACCCAGCCAGCCCACCACCACCAGTGCCCAGCCACTGCAGCGACTGCGAGGCAATCTAAATACTGTCGAACGTGCGGTGCATGGTCAGTTGGTCACGGTCACGGACGGACCACAGTGATAGAGAGAGACAGACAGACAGGACAGGAGGAGCACCTATGCAAAACAGCAGCGTGTGTGTGCCTATTTGTTATTTAATTCATGGTTCACAGGTTCAGGTTTTCGTTCACTAATATATCTTGTTGTATATTAAATTAAAAAGACTTTAATAATTTAATATACAACTAACAACACACAGTGACAGTTGCTTCTTGCTTGCAAATTGCGATATGTGCGTGCGTGCGTGCGGGGGGTGGGTGAGGCAGGCAGCAAGGGAAGCGAAGCGAGAGGAGAAACAGACAGGGTAGGCCTTTATACAGCTTTATTTAATTCATGCAGGTTTATTTATTTAAGATACAACAAGTTGCAAGTTGCCTTAGTTGCGTGTGCGTGCGTCTGTGTATGAGAGAGGGGGCAGCGAGGGAACCTTTTTTTTCTTCCTGTAACCATGGTTTCCAGGTCGTATGGCAGTTGTTCATGTCGCAAAAACGAGGGCGAGGCTTGATTTCATAGGGCGTGCCAGATAGATTTCAGCCGTCACATTTATTAACGTCGGAACGAAATTAAGGAAGAAACAGCTGTCTGCGATCACTTTGTAAATGCCGACCCGACGTGGGTGTACTACGAATCCTACACTCGAATTTGGGGCAGATTTTACACTCGATTGATAAATGAGGGCCCTAGTCTCTCGAGACAGACTGTTGACCACGTCAACATGCACTGTTTTGCCAATGGGTACCCAGATTGGTCAAGACCATACTTCTAACAATAACTATGATAACAGTCTGCCACCATAGTCCACAGACATCCTCAGCAAAGTATTGAATATATCTGAACGACATTTGCTTCAATGGGATCAATGTCTTGGTAGGACACCTAAATACTTTTGAGCAAGTAGTTGAAGGATTTACCACTTTTATCAGTGGGATTTAAAATAAAAATGTGATTGTAATTAAAACACCCGCTTGCACTCCAGGTGGTACGTCAGTTCCGCGAGGGGGGCTTCAACACGATCGTGTCGACCTGTGTCGGGGAGGAGGGTCTGGACATCGGGGAGGTGGACCTCATCATTGTTTTTGATGCTCAGAAGAGCCCCGTCCGCCTGGTGCAGCGCATGGGTCGCACTGGACGCAAGCGGCAGGGACGGATCGTAGTCATCCTGGCAGAGGGACGTGAAGAGAAGGTGAGTGAACAAAAATAGCAGATTTACAAGCTCACAACACAAGTAGATCTGCTATAGGGGCGCTACCGCTATATACAGCTTTTGTCCCCACACGTCTCAGGATTTTCCATTGACAATGAAAGGGGAATTCAGGTCAAATATCCGCTAAATCTTGTCCACACACATCTCAAGATTTGTGACAATGAAAGGAGAAAATAGGTAAAATAGGTATATTAAACATCCAAACATTAAACGCACTTGAAAATGAAGGAAAAACTTCATATGTAGACGAGCAAGTCAGCTAACCAATCACAAGCAACAGGCATTCTGATTGGCCAGTATGAGATGATGCATGATGATGTAAGATGATAAGAACTCCAGTTGATGGCCATGCTTTCCAACAAACAACATTTTATGCATTGTCACTGAGAAGTATGGGTGGGAGGGATTGGGGGTTTTCTTTTTGTCTGCTTTATTTGTTCTTTATTTTTTCCCCTTTTGTTTTTCATAAAAGAAAAAATTAGAATGCATACTGTACCAAATTTATAACCTGTTCTTAATAAAACGTATTTGACGGTTTGAAGGAGGAACCGCCTTTTTTTCCATACGTTTGATCCTGTGATCTGTGAGCACCATTGAGACTTTTAACTGTTAACCTTTTTATACAGGATCTCCTGCGAGCACCTGGTTGTTCTGTTTTTCCTGACGTCAAACTACTGTACATGTCTAATGCCTTTCTCACAGACCTACAACCAAAGCCAGTTCACCAAGCGCAGTATGGACAAGTCTATCGTTGACTTCAGGAACAGTTTCCACATGTACCCCAACAGCACCCGTATGCTACCTGACGGAGTGAATCCTGTGCTGCATAAGATGCACATTACCTGTGGTCAGTTTGACCACGGCGAGAAAAGCAGGCACTCCATCAGAAGATCCAATTTTGATGGACGGGACTCGCTTATCCACCCTCAAAACCTGGGTAGGTGTTGGTAGGCAGGGGTGACCATGGGTCATTCTGCAACAGATGGATAACTGACTCTGGTTTAACTTGAATCACTGTGTGCGTGTGCGTGTGCGTGTGCGTGCGTGACGTGTGTGTGTGTGTGTGTGCGTGCGTGCGTGCGTGTAGACCAACAGGACAGTGTTAAGCACGATGGATTCCTCAGCCCCACAGAGTATTCCCTGTGGGCTTCTACAATGAGACTGGAGGAAGATGAGGCTCACCCAACCCTGAGAAAATCTAATTTCCTGTCTCTGCCGAATGACATGCCACAGGTTCAGCCTTACCTTCCTCTGTTGAATTTGAGGGGTCTCTCATCTCATTTCGCGAATTAATATTATATTTTACAATCCACTTTGAAAAACAGTTAACCATTGGTTGACACTGTCAGCATTGAGAGCCATATTGAATTAGTTTGACATAACAAATACATAAGAGCTAGGAATGTGACTATTTAAACTAAAGCATCACTCACAATTATGTAGAGCATAATTGTGAAGAGCATAATTGTGATTTGTGATGTTTAAAAAAAGAAGAAACAACTATGCAGGTTCGAAATGGATTGAAGTGTTGAACTGAACACACTATTTTTAATACAGTTGAAGAACATTGCAGACAGAGGTAATGCAGCTTACATGGATGTTTAGCATGTGACTTTTATTTACTTTGAAAGAGATATGCTATGTACTTAATTTTATGTATTATTTGTATGCATTATTGGCTACTACATTATTAGGCCAGCAACTGTTAAATATATAATATGTTTTTAATATAATAAAACCTCTTAATTTATAGCTCATTAGATTGTATACATCCATGTGTCGTAGAATACATGTACGTGATAATCTTGAAACCATAATTATTTCTCTCACATAATCATCCCTACTCTGATTTGACGTTATCTTATGCTCCGAAGGAGCTGGTTTCCGAGCGTGGCCCACCATCCAGAGAGCTGTCCTTGTGGGAGTGGAGACACTGGCAGAACCGAGTGCTGCCCACCCACTTTGTGGACCACTCCCTGCGGTGTCAGCACTTCATCAAGGTGATGGAGTTCGTAGACCACATGAGAGAGAACAAAGAGGTGAGAACATGCTACTAGGACTGCAACCAACAGCTAACGACTATATTCTTAGCAATTATTTTATTATTATTATTTATTTAATACAGTGGTCTCACACAACAATAGGGAAAATAGCCAATCTACAACCTCACAACGCAGACTGTGCTGTAGAATTACTTCTTAAATAATCAAATTATATTCAATAGTGAATTGTTCCCTTTGATCTTTTTATTATTATTATTATTATATTATTATTATTTTATTTTTTTGCCAGGTGCTTGAAAAGTGCCTGGACTACATTCGCTACAGTACTTCTCTACTAGTGACCGTACTGACGACCTTAGTGGACACTTTTTCTCTAAGCCAATGGGAGACTTTTTTTCTTGTGATATATTAGTGGGCTTAGGTCATGGTTAGTCAGCCATAATATCGTCTTTCTACACTTCCTTGTAATCAAAACTGAAATTCAGCGTTGAAATCCGCTTAGTTGGCTGGAGTTCCACAGGGCTTTATACTAGGCCTGTGCCTTTCTTTTAGTGACTATTTGCTCTGGATAGATTTTAATGTCCAGGTGTCTGACGTTTGTTTGTTTCACGTACTACAACAAGCGGAATCAAACGGTCAATATCTAATTTAAAATGTCAAAGGAATTACCTTTAATACAACTTCCATTATCATGATGACGTCTCTTCAGCTTGCTCAGAGTTGACAGATACCAGCAAAGGTACCAGCAAAGTTAATTAGGCTTTAATCTATTTTCTTTTCTTTTCTTATGGCCTACATTTGCAGAGACTTGCCTATATAAAAGAGCAGTCCAGTGTGGAAGTAACCTTTTGTCCACCCTAGATGTATTAATGTAACCCTCCCCCACACACACACACACACACACACACACACACACACACACACACGTCCACCACGCTTCACCTTCCTTCTGCCCCCTTTGACCGCTGCTGTTATTTCTTTTTTATATATTTCTTTACATTGATTGCTCAACCTCATTTTCTTTCTACTTCCCATTATGACGAGGAGATACACAGGGCAGGCAGGGAGGCCTCTAACCCTGTGGTTATGTTAACAGTTCTCTGAACTGTTACATAAAGCCAGGAAGCACAAAGTAGGTCATGCTAGAGTGACCTATATCTATACCAGGGGTGGGCAACTTTGATGATAGAGAGGGCCACAATAGTTCCACATTCACTTCAGAGGGCCACATTGCATACTGTAATGCAGAAACCTCTTATCTCCATATTTAAACCTTTTTCCTAATTAATGCCCTACTTTTTGTCATTCTTTGTCACACAAAAGTAGCAAAAATAGCTGATCTACAAGCTTAAAACGTGTTGCAGTGCAATGCGTTTTGAGCTTGTAGATCTGCTATTTTTGAATTATTTTTGAGGGGCACTAGCCCCTATAAACAGCTATAGTGTAGATTCTGTCTTAACACAAACATTAAATGCCATTGACAATCTGAATGAATGGAGAATTTACGTCATATGTGTCTGAGCAAATCGGCTGTTGGTATGTCTGTCGGTATGTTGGTGGAAACCCTTGGCCAATAAGGGACCACCATTCTTGGTGACGTAACTAAGGTATGTTTCAAGGTTGGTATAAGGTCAATAATTGATTAGAGCGCCCCTCACTTCACACAGGTCAGTGTGATTTTTTTTAATTAGAATCCTGAAAAGCACCAAGTCTCTGTATGTATCGTGTGTACGTCTGTAATCCACGTAACTCGAGAACTGTTCGCCCCACCAACTTCAAATTTGACACACACGTTCCACATAGACTCCATATTTGGGCATGCCTGACAAAGAACTCCATATATGGGAATTAAAGGGACAAAGACATGGGTGGGGCATTCATTTCCAACTTGCATCGTTCCAAGTAGGCAGTGCCCAACGGGCACCGCTCTAGAGGCTCTCGACACGGACCCTGGACAGGGCCCAAATTAGCAAATTGATCACACCTGATCACCCCTAAATCCCCATATATGGAGCTGTTTTGACATCACAATGATGTTCTGACATCTGCATAGACTCCATATTTGGGCATGCCTGATAAAAAACTCCATATATGGGCAAAAAAGGGATACAGACATAATAACTGGGTGTGGCATTCATTTCCAACTTGCATCGTTCCAAGTAGGCCAGTGCCCAATGGGCACCGCTCTAGTTTTTATTGAATTACTTGCGCAAGCAGAGCGCGCAAGTACTAGTTTCGCCGGACGATGCGTATGCACCGTCCCAGCAAATGACGTAATGACTACTTGTGCCTGATACGGCAGTGGTGCCAGACTACATACATGTATACATAGGAGCATTACCTCTAATCCTCCCGACACTAAAACATATCGTCATTACGTCACCATCGAAAACCAATTACACTCTGGCATTGGGACCTTTAATCCACATCTTTATTACGTCATCATTGAGAGCTAGTCATCATTGAGAGCTAGCATATGACGCCAGTTATACCCTGACGTCATATGCTGGGACGGTGCATACGCATCAAAAGTAACCACAGTATACCGCTAATCAAATTACATATACATAATACATATACATAGAGGCATTTCCTTTAATCCACCCGACACTGATCGAGATATACGTCACCATCGAAGGCATTGGGTCCTTTAATCCACATCTTTATTACGTCATCATTGAGAGCTAGTCATCATTGAGAGCTAGCTATACCAGTTATACCCTGATGTCATATGCTGGGACGGTGCATACGCATCAAAAGTAACCACAGTATACCGCTAATCAACTTACAAATCACATATACATATACATAGAGGCATTTCCTTTAATCCACCCGACACTGATCGAGATATATGTCACCATCGAAGGCATTGGGTCCTTTAATCCACATCTTTATTACGATATAACTTCATAACTTTTTTACGTGCAAAAAGTAGGTACGTAGCAAATAGCTAAACCTAATAATTCAATATTTCAATCGTTCTTTCAAAGAGAAAGCTGAGATTTGACAGTTTGTAGCGGTCGACAGTATTTGCGCGCTCTGCTTGCGCACTAGTAGGCCATGTGCAACAAGCAAGTAGGCACTCGACAGAGTGCAGTTCTAGTTTCAAATGCATTTAGTTATACTTATGTTAACTTTACGAACGTAAATATACAGTACATTTTTAATACTAGTCATTAAGCTACTAATATAGACTTGAGTAATTAAAGTGGGTCATGTTTGGAATTGTAACAGCTGAAATCAATAATATCAGTATTCCGATATGAACCTGCGAGACGCATTAAGTGAAGGTGGGGGCTGCATGTGACCCCCGGGCAGCCAGTTGCCCATGTATGATCTAACTATATGTTCTGTGGCACACATTGGCTTGAGGATAGGAAAGTTAGACGGAACAGGAAGTATGAAACTGGGAACATAAATGTTTTAACTAATGATTATGATAAGAATGGATGGAACACCTAAAGAAATAGAGGAGGCAACAGTAACAGTTAATTATTAGACCAGTGAATCTCAACCTTTTTCAAATCAAGGATACCCAGTTTGATATGCATTAGACCACAGTAAACTTACTGTAAAATTATGATTGTTAATTTAACTCTAAAAATATACAAATGGAACTGCAGGGGTCCATTTGGTTCCATTTGTACACTGTCAGAGTTACAAATGGATAAATTAACATTGTTCATTGTTCATTATACTGTGTGTAAATTAGTCAAAACTGTAAACCGCATGTGATAATAATAATAATACATTTTATTTATAAGGGGCCTTTCAGGGAACTCCGGGTGCGACTTCAGGTCGCCGTACAACAAGATAAAAACACAAAACACAGTTAAAAGCACTAGCAAAAACATATATAGTACAGCTTGCAGCACAAAACACAGAGGTCAGCCATAAGCCTGCCTAAACAGGTGGGTTTGAAATGTTCTGATATGAGGGCAGAGCAGCTGAAAGCTATTGACCCCATGGTGGACCGACGGGCTGGGAGGACTTTCAGAGTGATGGAGGAGGCAGACCTAAGAGACCGGGTGGGAATATTGACGTGAATAAGGTCGGACAGGTATGGGGGGGGGCGAGGTTATGGATGGCCTTGAATGTGTGGAGGAGGACCTTGTAGTTGATAGTTGGAGTTTATGGAGGAGTTTGTGGGGGAGACCAAAAAGAAGGGAATTGTAATAATCCAAGCGGGAGGTGATGAGAGAGTGAACCACGATTGCGGCACTGTTGGGAGTGAGTGAGGGGTGGAGGCGGTTGATATTACTTAGGTGGAAGTAGGCAGACCGGATGGTGTTGTTGTGATGTGGGTATGGAATGAAAGTGCTGTCGAGGACGACACCCAGACTCTTAACCTGTGGGGAGGGGGAAACCGAGGAGTTGTCTATGGTGAGGGTGAAACTGGGTTGCTTGGTGAGTGTGGATTCAGAACCAATGAGGACTACCTTGGTTTTATCACTGTTGAGTTTGAGGAAATTTGAAGTGAACCAGGATTTGATTTCCTGTAAACAGGTGCAGAGGGAAGAGGGTGGGAAGGTGGAAGAGGGTTTGGAGGAGACGTAGACCTGGGTGTCGTTCGCGTAACAGTGGAAATGGATATTATATTTACGAAAAATCTGTCCGAGTGGGAGGAGGTAGATGATGAATAGGATAGTGCAGAGAACAGAGCCCTGGGGAACACCGGTGATGCAGTCAGACAGGCTAAAAGGATAACACAAAAGTCCTGGAGAATCGGGGACTTATTTCTATTGTGGTCCTATGTATTCAATTCATTCATCATCAAGTGTCTTCAGTTTTCTGCTATTTTCAGCGAAAGCTTTCCCCACAATGCAGATGCTGGGGTTTAACTGGTTAATCCGGTTGTGGCTGTCAAGTATTAGTGCCCCTTGTTTTGCTCTTGATGCCCATCAAGTCTGCTGACCCTGTGGGTTACATGACATCCTCCTTCCGGGCCACAGCTTCTGTGGCACCCTGCCGGCCCAAGCAGGGTTCCACTCCCAATGCATCACTTCCAGGTCATTTGGATTGTACAGATACAATCTGCAGGTGTAGTGGTAGGAGGAGGATGATGATGGTTGGGTGGGTGGGTGCATCTCTGACTGACGGAGTGACTTTTAAAAAGAAATTGTTTGGGGGATTTTATGGATTTATTTATAGGACAGTAGACTGACAGGAAAGGGGGCGAGAGATGGGGAGTGACATGCAGCAAAGGTCGTCGGGATCGGCATTCAAACCCGCGACACGCTGCCAGGCTGTCCGGACCACTACGCCAGCAGCCCGGGCCATTCTTTGAATGTGTTTTTTGAATGGAACCATTATTTAGGAGCCACAGATTGTGACTCAATGGCAGGCGTATTAATGCCTGTTTTTTGTGTGTTTCCTAGGGAGACTGCAGTTATGAAGAGGAACTTCTTCCATACCTCCACAAAGAGGATGTCATTGGCCTCCCAGAGGGAAGACGGATGGATAAGTTTGTCACTACCAGACAAAAGGTCTCCAAAAGCTCCATCAATAATCCCAACAGCAAACCCAAATCCTCTCACCCGTTTTTGCCTGATCTGGACTTCATGGACGAGGAGGCACAGAGGCAAAGGGTGGATACAGGCTCTCCATGGGCCGTGACAAGGGAAAAGCTTCCTAGAGAATATGACACTATGGTACCTTTTAACTCATGTCCTGAGGAGGGGCATCCCCTCCTCTTAAATAATGAGCACTCAATCTGCGACATGGACGACGATGACTGTATCTTGGTGACTGATGACATTGCCATTCCAGAGATCGAGTCTCCAGCTGAGGGTAGTGTAAAAAAGAAGCGTAAAATTGACAATCCAGTAGATTTGGCCCACTTCTCACAGTTGATCACTAACATTGACATCACTGAGTCTGTCTCAGAAGACGATATTGAACTTCAGGCCTTGTTCTACCTCCCTAAATGGGACACCACTGCATCCTCCTCCTTCTCCAAACTTCTCCCGGTGAGAGAGAGAAATGAAAGCCTGAGGGTCATCCTCACCAATGTGGCTGAGCTCCTATCCAGGTCTCCACCACCCTTGCCTTTTGGATTTGACGAGGTTTCACTTGACAATGACATTCCTGGACCAGCTGCCAGTACTGCGACGTCACTTCCTCCCTCAATTGGACAAATGGAAGAGGCCGAGGGCCATGGTCCTACATTCCAAGTCGATTTCGCTCTGGGTTTGGATGACGATGATGATGGTGATGAGGATAATGATGACTTAATGATGAATGTTGATGACGATGCTGCTGCTCATGCTAATTCACATGGAGTTGCAATGGAGCTGGAGGACAATAGAGTATTCCCAGATTCACCTTGTCATCATCAGCAGCAGCGACAGCGTCACACCTCTCCCCATTCACCACAAGTCTCTGAAGCTCAGGGTGAGGGGGACGGTACTTTAGGAGGTGTCAGCCCAAGCTGGGACGAGGTCTTTGGCGGCGAAACAGTCAACAAAAGGAAAAAGTATGAGATTGATGAAGAGGAACTGGTTGATGTGGGTGAAAAGAACAAGGATGTGAAAATTAATGCAAATGTGGAAAATGCAGTTCTAAATAAGGAAACATTGATGGATGATAGAATGAATGAACAAAGGGATTCGCCCCGGCTTCCTCATTCTCATGGCCACCCACATCCTGAGCCTCCAGCCCAGGTGCACAGCAGCTCCAGGATTGATGAAAGCATGGATCTTTTTGAGGATGACGAGGCCTTCCTACAGATGACCATCCCTGACATCCCCACACCTGAAAACTGCATCACACCCAGTGTGTCACCAAGTGCAGAGCACATCACCAATATTATTAATAAACAGGCATCAAACACTTCACATGGACAAATCCCTATGAAGGAACTCAATGCTACTCCCTCAAACGAAAGTGCACGCAAATTAATTGCGACCGACATGGACAGCACAAGGCGATTAACTCACATCCCTGACATCCACAAACACACGTCAAACCTGCAGAATGCCATTTGCCATCTAGAGACCACAAGAGTAAACTCGAGAGACACTGAGGCAAAGAATCTAGAAACATGTGCGGCAGCATCAAATAGACATCTGATAGACAAATATGTGGCAGGCAAGACAAACACAAGCCACAGCACGTCTCCCCCAGAACAGTTTGACAACTCTGAAGACCTTTTCTCCATCAATTTCAACCTTGGCTATTCCCTGGAGGACTCCGAGGATGAAGCGGAAGGAGTTTTCGATCCTGCCCCATCTGGGACCGTTCCTACCACACCGCAAAAACAAGAAGTCAGGGACGCTGCCTCCACTGTGTCCCTGCCCAAAATCTCTGGTTCTTCTACACCCTGTTATAGTTTCCATAGACGCAGCTCGCAATCCAAGGAAGCTCACTTATCAACACCGAAAGCCCCGTCAGAGGCCAGGTTTCTTTCATCTCCAATCTCCTCACCGTGGGCTAGGAGGACACTTGGGCCCTGCTTCTCTTCCCCCTCCTCACCGTCCAACTTGATAAGTAAACAAGAGCGAAGTCATCCCAACGAGGTCAAGGGAGGTGTCATGGCCAGGCAGAAGTTATTGATGGACGACAGTTTGTGTCAGGGCTCGCCATCTAAGCCTGCTGCTCCCCCATCTCCTGCAGGTTGGTATACCATAATCACTGTCCTCAAACACTGGGTCCATTATTATATGGGTCCCCTTATTTTTGGTTTCCTGCATTTATTGCATTTACTGCATTATTATTATTTCAAAAGATTTTCAAAAAACATTACCCAAACAATTAAATGATTTTGGCTTTTAGTAATTTCATGCAGAAATAATATAACTATCTAAGAAATTCCATACATTAGAACAAATATTTAAGAAGTAGTGAAATTAGATGTTCGCTAAACTAGTGAAATAGTCAATCTACAAGCACACGGCGTGGCATGAAGCCATGCGTTGTGAGCTTGTAGATTGGCTATTATCACTAGTTTAGCGAACATCTAATTTCTGTTTTGGGTCATGGGTTAAAAGGTTTAGGAACAACTGATCTAGGACAGTGGTTCTCAACGTGGGGTCTGTGAGACTCCCCTGAGGGTGTTCCAATGGTTCCCTACAGTAGCTAAATGATTGATAGTTAGTCCACATCTGTAACTCGGAGCGTGTACAAACGGAACCCAATGGACTATTACGGGTCCATTTGGTTCCATGTACACTCTCAGAGTTAAATGATCAAGATTTTACACTTTAGATTGGGATCTACATGTTCAATTGTAACAAATGAAGGTCTGTGGCCTAATGCATATCAAACTGAAATGAAAAAGGTTGAGAATCACTGCTCTAGGATAAATAAATGAGAGCTCTCGCTACCTCAAGTTTTGTTCAGACATCTGTCAAGACCACATCTCTGTTTGTCTCCGCAGTGATGTGTAGCAGTGACAGTGATGATGATGATGTTGTTGTCCATAAACGACAGGCCAAGGTCAACCCCTTGTTTTCGCCAGAGAGAGTGAGTACATCGGTCATTTGCATTCACCATTCCATTCACATAAACGGACAACGATATTGGCAATAAATGCCCTTTTTCTTGTCCAATTATTAAAAAAATGTATCAATTAACTAATCAGCATCATTCCATTATTTGTCGATGTGTTTCTTCATTAACTGCATTCAAGTACTTTACTTTTATGACAGATTTAAAACAATGTCAGTTAATTCATGTGCTATTGTAGCTTATCCAACCAAGATATGTGATAATGACTTCAATAAGCCTCTGTCTCCTAGGTACCTGCTGTTGACATGGCAACTGCCTTGCAGACCTCTCAGCAAAAGTGTTCTTTATGTGCTTGACTGTTTTCAGCGTGGAAGGTTTTATTGATATATTTTAGATAGAAATATGTTGAATTAGACTACCATGTGTTGGTAAAATGCTCATGTCCACGTAAATAAACTCATGTGGGTAATTAATAGATGATATGTGTATATGCAGTAACTGTTGTTTTTCTCATAGTCCAACATCCACAGTGATGTGGATTCTCCTCTGCAAGTGAACAGGAAAAGAGCTGCCGTGCTTAATATAGTAAGAGATGCTTAACTTCATGACATTACATCATGCCATTTCAGGAGGGGGTACTTATTATTCACAGTTTATATCATATAATATCCATTAATTTGGTTCCATTTGTACACTCATTACGGTTTTACAGTGTGTAGACTGGTCACAGAGATAAACAATTTTGTCAAATTGTGGTCTGATCAAACCGGGAGTCCCTTTAATTAAAAAGGTTGGAAATCACTGGTGAGTACAGTACAGTAATTGTCTGATTTGGCTTTCTGCTTGTTTTCCAGACTGACCAAACGGAAGGGGATTATAAGTCTGATGATGACTTCCAGAATGATTCCGTGTCCATACATAAGCCCACAGCAGGACCTGTGAGGCAGCCAAACCACCAGGTCTGATCTACAAACCTGCAACAGCCTTATGGGCTCTCGTATTTTTCGGTGTGGCTCTGCAGGACGCTAACTCTCTATATAAGAGGGTGCGTTCATGCATGAAGCTTATCTCAACCGCTGGACTGATCAACGCTAAAAGCACTCTGCCAAAGTAGTACCTAAACAAAACAAAAAAAATCCATTCTTTCAATTCATCAGCCATAATGAAAGACCAAACTGCATGCAGTGGACAGATAGGTCTACAGTAAATGATTTGCATGCCAAGTACGGTTCATGGGTTTGGAGTTTTTGAACGCTGTCCCTCTGGCGACACGTGACCTGACCTGGAATTGAGTTACATCCAAAAAAAGTAAAAAAACAAAACAATCAATCAAAACAATGAATCTTTATTGTGACGTAAATTCTTGAAAAAGAATGCGAGCACACTATCTGTTCTGTTTTGGCTGGCAGATGAGTTGAACCAGCACAAAAGGCCCCCTTTTTATTTATATATAAAATGTCAGTTTTTGAAAGTTTTAAGGTATAGTAAGTGATATGTTTTGGTTAAAACAAAATGTTTTTTGTTAAAAGGTTAAATCACTATATTCTGATAGTAATCATTGCTATAGAGTGTTTGTTCAGTAATATGGGGTCTCCCTGTCTCTCCAGCTATTTAATAAACAGAAAATACATTTTCAGCTAGTTGACAAAATTTCAGCCAATCAGGAGAAAGTAGCCATTTATCACTTAATTTTTATAGTGTTCCGGTTCCAATTTTGTCTGCTCATATCTTTGTGTCATCACTTACAATTCCACTTGTTTAATCTGTATCCTGACTGCGTTCTCTATCCTGATTGGACAAAATTGGTATGCCGACCTGAATTTTGCATTTTCTGTTTTATAAAAAGATGAAGAGACATGGAGACTCCTGTTACTAAATAGCAATGAGTACTATCACAATATAGAGCTTTCTAACACATTTTTTAACCAAAGAAAATCACTTGCTCTACCGGCTTTAAGTCAGCTGCGTAAACACCCCTGCCTGACATTTTTCTCACTGTCTTGCTGTCAGCATGCCAGGCGTAAAGGTGCCCGTCACTTCCTGGACCAGGAAGCTAAGCTGTCAGAAAGAGAGGACGTGTCCTCTGACGAAGATGACGGCAACGACCTAAACCAGTCACTTGAAGGCTTTGTGGTGAACAACACACACCTCTCTCAAGGACTCAACGGTACACCACTGATTGAGAAGCTTCTCACATCACTATAATCTCCCATAGCTTTTCATGCAGTTCTGCAAAGTCTTAAGAAAGTGTGTGAGATTAATCTTCGAATTTTCATAGTTTTACAAAGTCTCTTTGATAAGAGAAAAACAGGTCAGAAACCTAGGGCCCTATTTTGTCAACGCAATCATGCGCCAATTAAAGTCATAGTCAGAATTGGAAATTGTGGAAGATTTGTTGTTTAGTTGTTTAGTAGTACTACAATACCTATTGTATAATTGCATACATTTATAGTGCATACTCATTCAAACTTTGCAATTTACCCATACTTGAGGCTTTTGTGAGTATATTGAACAAATCAACTCAGAGGAATCATCCATTTGAATGTGATTGAAAATGGTGTACACAGTAAAATCCTCATTATTAGTTTATCTATTTCTATATCTGGGTTCCATATGGTTCCATTTGTATACTCCCAGAGTTAAATGAACACAGGATTTTACTGAGATGGTAAATGGAAGTATTTCATTTCAAGTAAAGAGAGGGAATCCTGCTGAGACTTGGGCTCTGTGTCCTTTTTTACTTTCAGACTCTGAGATGCAGGGTGTTTACCTGAAGTCAGTGAAAAGCCCTGCGGTTGCCGGCATGTTTAAAATACCCAACAAGAAACAACACAACATGGACATATTTTCACAGGTAACCCCAAAGTATTGCTCAGTGACTCAGTGATTTATTTCATAGCCAGATTTCCTCCTTTTTTTGTGAACAGCTCTGTACATTCACAAATATAAATATCAAACTTGACATGTGATCAGAAGATCAGTGCATTTGGTAGGAGGCCTAATCACAGGGGCTTTTGTACAGAGTTTAACCTAAGCTTCAATTTTTTGGCCTTAACCCTAACCTTTGACCCCAGGTGCCTGAGTTGGACGAGACATACGCAGAGGATAGCTTTGTGGTGGGCAGTGACGTAGAGGAGCTAGAGAGCAGCGAGGAAGATGTCCTCTGCCCTATCCCTGAGGACTCTTACGTGGATGGGAGGAAGCAGTATGCCACCAGACGGAGAGCCTTTATCAGGCATGCCCGGGAAAAGGCCGGGTACGGGCCTAAGGCTGCTGCTGGGTCCCGGGCACAACACACAGGCCCGCAACATGAGGTCGGGGTTAAGTGCAAGCGCTCCCGAATCAAATGCATAGAGGACTCTAGTGAGGAGGAGATGGAAGAAGTTTCTACAGAAAAGATTCCAAGAAATGAAGGGAGTCTTGCTGCCCCCTTTGGGCCGGCAGCAGTACGGCATGACATGGGGTCATTTAAACCTCCAGAGCATCAGAAGGCTTTCTCTTCGTCTTCTGTAGCAGCCAAAATTGCATTGCTGAGAAAGGAGAAGAAAGGGCCTGCTAGTAATGGCCAACAAGACAGGTAATTCAAAGTCCAAAACACAGTTAACACAGTTCACACACACACACACACACACACACACACACACACACACACACACACACACACACACACACACACACACACAGACGCTCAGTCATAAACAATACATTGTATATTCTTTCCTGCAGGTGTCTCCAGATGCTACAGAGCAATGCTCTACTGTCTGACCAGCTTGACTTTTACGAATCAGAGTCCCTGTTAGATTCTTGCAAACCGCCACAGGTACAGTAGCAGCATGCAAAAGAAGATGTACATGAACCTTTTATAGAGGCTCATGTGCCATCTGAAAAGATATTACACAGATAATTACATGCAGCATATTTTGGGGTCATTTTCATTTCTGACATTCCAGCCTTGTTTTTTCTCTGTGCCCAGGCACCCGCCTCTACATCCTCCTCAGTACCCCAGCCTCAGAGGGCTGTCGGACAGACTTCGTCGGTAGGCGAGTCCCCTGCTCCCTCAGGCCCTCTCTCCATTTTGGTGGACAGCCGGTGCATCAGCAGCGGGGCGGAGTTGGTAACCGACCTCCGTCAACGCCACGCCGCCAACATCCATGTCTGCTCGCTGGACGGCAGTTACTTCATCGTCAGCAACCGCATGGCGGTGGAGAGGCAGAGCCAGTCCGATCTGGCCTTCTTCCCAAACCGCAAGCGACTGGCCGATAGGGTGAGCGGCTTGCAGGGCCTGTTTGAGCGCGTCTGCCTGGTCGTGGAAAAAGACCGCACCAAGCCAGGTCAGTCAACATTCTGAAGATGCTTTTAATGAGGTGCATGATGTTGGATGATGGCATATCTGCATGCATAAGAAAGAATGGTCTTCATTTATGTGTGAATAGCAGTGTTTGAAATCAGTTTCCAATGTACTAAAACATTTTTAGTTTACGCAAAATATTTTCAAATAGGGTCTGCGGCCAAAATATATTAATTTGGGGGTCCTTGACATAAACATATTTTAGAACCAATCTTTCATCTGCCGCCGGCCGCAGGTGAAACGTCTCGTCTGTTCCAGCGGACATGCTACTATGACAGCACGTTGGCAGCGCTGGTGCGTTCAGGGGTGCGTCTGCTGTGGAGCGACAGCCCTCAGGCGACCGCTGCCTTGCTGGCAGACCTGGCCCGCCTGGAACAGAGGAAGGGCCAAGGCATCACTGTGCCTCTGGAGGTGAAAGGACTGAAGAGGCAGCAGGCACTGCAGTTCTACCAGACCTTGCCCCGCGTTGGCTACATCCACGCCCTCAACATGAGCCACAGCTTCAGGACCGTGGCTCACCTCGTCAACAGGTAACGGGAGCTATGGTCGCCATTGTACTCGATTGGCGATCTTTGTGGTGTGTGTGATTGGTGTGGCAAGTATAAATCAGGCCTAGCAGTTAAAGAGAGACAAGCTTTTTATTTTGCAAGGTCACAGATTGTAGGTGTGCGTGTCATGATGGGACATGAGAGATGCTCTCCTTTCCCTCACTTATCACATGATCTGAAAAAGAGGCCTCAACATTAAAAGACTGTGGTAGCTTCAAGGTTTTAGTTTGTTACTGAAAGAGCATGAAGGCTTTATACAAGACTAGTGTATAAAAGATCCAGCAACCTCTAACGATCAGGCTGCTCCAACATTCATGTCAAGCTGCTTGCCCATTACATTTTTGTAGATAATTTGTGTGAAAACAATTGAAGTCCCACACACTGTCTTAGTATTTTATTAGGCTATTGAGGTTACGTTTCGGTCTATTACGAAAATTTACGACCTTCATCAGGTCATGTACAAATATACAGTATAGAGGCACTCCAGAGAGGCAAGCAGAGACACACGCCAGTCAGTCTCTTACCATGGAGAGACCACAGCACATACAGGTAGTAAAGGAGGTATTTTTCGAATCCATAGTAAATACAAAATGACAAAACATTACATTTTAACAATCAATAAAAATACATTTAACTAGAAAAAGTTCCCTTCTGGGCACAGGCCTCCACCAGGAGGATAGGAGTGTGTGTGTGATGTTTGGCAACAACACTAAATGGCAGAGTTGAAAAATGCTGGGCAGGCGTGTTTCCTTGGCCTGTAGGGAGTGTGCATACAAAGTCTTATGCAGATCGGTGCATGTAAAAACCGGCTATAACCGGCAGATGTGGAGGGAGGGATGCAGCCATGCAGGGGAAATGTTTTTCCATGGCCTCTAGGGAGTGTGCACACAAACAGATGATGCAGTTGTTGGTAAAATCAAGAATTGCCCTGTTATAGCACCACCATGAGGCTGATTTGGAAAAGAATTAAGTGAAATGTGCGTGTATAATTTCATGGAAATTGCAGTGTGTGTGTGATTTGTGGCGTTTTGTTTGAAACGGACCAATCATGCGAGCTTTGGAAGCCAATCTTAGCCAATCAGGATGGAATATGGGAAATGGTGCAGATCCGCGCTATAACAGGCCCTTGTGGAATATTTGGGGCAGAGGTTCATTGTTGGCATCCAGGGAGTGTGTGTGCAGAGTTTGGCATGGATGGGGCCAACGGTGCCGGAGATTAGCTGGTAAACGGACGGGCAGACGGACACACACAAGGACGGATGGAGTGCAAAACATACTCTCTCCCCATGCCTGGTGGAGACAAATTGTAAATAAGTGTATATATTAAGTACTGGGGCACAGCAGAGAAAACAATTTAAGTGCTATATAAACACCCAAAAAGTTGTATATAGACTAAACCTTACGGGAGGGTCTGACCTGATAACTGATGGACATTTTGGCCTAAGGGTGGCACTAGAGGGAAGTCCATGGAGTCCCCAACATCAGTGGGGTTCATCCTTTATCAGCATGGTATGCAGTAAATTCCATGGCAATCTAGCCAGTAGAATTACCGGTAGGCATCTTGTTTGGGACTGATGTGTTCGGACAGGCTGACTTAAAGCCACGCTGCTAGCAGGGCTAAAGCATCATTCATTGTTCACCCTTCAACTGTGTCACTCGCGCGAAATAATTGATTTTGAGGTGAAAATCGGCTGTGGATTAAAGGAATGACTGGGATGGTTTTGTTGTCTGAAGCCTGACTGAATGTCCCTTTGGTTATTACATTTTGGAACACACAAGAAAATCCTCAGTGGTCATTTATCCATTTGTTACTCTGGGATGTACAGTAACTGAACACTGGGGATTTTGTTGTGTGCCATCTTCTTCTGTAACCCAAAATAAATATTATTTTAATGTATTCCATCTCTGCTGTCGGGAAGAAACCACCTAACTCCAAAATGTTCATTTTTCCTAAAATGAAAAATACTTATTTTGTTCTTCTCGAAATGAAGGAAACCTTATATTTCGAAAACAAAGCAATACTGCCTCATCAAAGTTGGTGTTGTGACTTTATATATTGTCAATTACTTGCATGAGAGGGGGAGAGGTGTTGGTGTTTAGCTGTTTTAACAGATAGTTTGAGTGTCCAATGGAGTTAAGGGGTTTTGTCTGTGTGTTTTAACCAACACACAGACGTTGAGTGTCCAATGGAGTTAAGGGGTTTTGTCTGTGTGTTTTAACCAACACACAGACGTTGAGTGTCCAATGGAGTTAAGGGGTTTTGTCTTTGTGTTTTAACCAACACACAGACGTAAAGGGTGTTCACTGATTTATGCAAAAAAAAAAGAAAACAAAAAAATGGAGTTGGGTGGTTTCTTCCCAACAGCAACGATTATGGAAAATGCAGAGAAATGCTTTTTTGTTTTGTTTGTCCTCTTGAGTCTTCCATGATCCTCTCCTTTTGCAGCTCCGTCGAGGCCATACAGAAGGGGGCGTGTGTGAGTCGTTCCAGAGCTGAAGAGATCTACCGTGGCCTGCACTACTCCTGTGACCCATTCCTCATGAACACCACAGGAGCACGGAAGACCACATAGTCAAATCCTATGTGATACTGTAACTCAGGTAGTGTACAAAATTGAACTCTTTCAGTATCTACATCCAGTGACTAGTGCCTCCCAGCCCCAAACCACTGATCATGATATGCTGCAGTTTTGCCTGTCACACTGCATCCAACTGATTTAATCTCAGTAGCAGATAGTTTCCTGCACAATAAGTTAAAAGGGAACTTGACTCAATGTAAGATTGTGTATTATGAATGTCTATAAATCTTACTATTATGTATAAATGTATACAGTTGAGTATTTACCCTCATCTGATGTGCTGGCACTAACCCCGTCAGATAACATTCAGACCATACTGAAAATTGAAATCGATCAATATTTGATGTTATGTACATTATTTAAATGCAGTTTTTGTTGAAATAATGGATTCACACATTTCAAAGACTAAATGTGTAATGCCAATTTATGCAATAAAACATTTCTTTTCCTACATAAATGTATAATTGTGGTGCCTGTGCATTTATAAGTAAAGCTGTAACCTCTCACTATTGCCACTAGAGGGCCTCTTTTCACACAACTTGATAATGAAGATAAAGATAGTATTGGACTAATCATGTATTGACAGTTCTCTACAGTAGTTTATTTTTGCTATGATCCATTTGTCAGAAGGAAACTAATATAGATTTGACTGCATTTGAAATAATTTAAAACTGTATTGTGTTCAGATGAAAGCAAAAATGGCTACTGGTGCCCATTGCTGCCCAACATGTTACATTGGTAATATATAAAATTGTAACGTGAAACCCAATTATAAACTGTTGGATCTAAGTGTTATGTTACAGCATCATCAATCCATGACAAGAATATTTATATCTAGCTTTTATTTATCCATTCATTCATGACTCAAGACATACCACATATATATATATGAATAGAGAACAATACAGGCAACATTATCTGCAGCCCTTAAAATTACATTCCAACAAGTAGTCAGGCCAAGCTAAATGCTTTTGTTTAAAAGACTGAAATCTTGATTTGACTAAGTATGTAACAGTGACCGACAAACAAAAAAAACCTCAAGCCATTTCTGCAGCCTACTGAAAATGTACTCTACGCTTATACCGTATGTATAAAGGATAGACAAAATGACCCAGACATATTCACATTATGAACCTCACAAGCCATTTGTTCAAGTTACGTTCAGATGTTGTCATGCCATACATGCCTGCGTTACCTCAATGGACGGTGAGATTACATGAGGAATTTATAGATATTTTTTTAATTGTGAAACGTGTGAATTTAAAATGTTAAAGTGACTAAAATGATAAATGGCACAACAAATCTTAGTAGGGCCAATAGGATATCGGTCTGCTCTTGCTTAACTTTAAGGTGCTTCCTTGGGACATGGATACAAAATAGTACAGAACCTGATACAAAACGTATGCTTCAGGCATGCCTAATTAGCATTTGCTATGATTATCACCAACCATGTCATGTACCACTACCTACCCTCGGAGAACCTGCAGAAAAGTACAACTCATTTTCAAAGGAATTTGGATCTGTCCAGGCAGGGCGCAGTCAGTGCAGTGACTGTCTGTGACAGCCAACCCTGTCATCCAATTCAACAAATTCTAGAAACCAGGACGTAACACATTTTCACTGAGGACTGGAAGAAAGATGACAAGGCAAATTCAAGTCCTTCACACGCTTCAGATTGTATACAACAACACTCAATGATAGCATCCACACCAGCAGGTCATAACACATTTTGGATCAACAGTTTTGAGAGTCCCTGGGACTCTGCAGTAACATGACTTTTCATAGGAAAGTTTCACTTAACTGCACACAAGCCTCTCAGAAAAAGCCATAAATATATAAATACAATATCTACATACATGTGCTGTACATGTATATAAGGCTGCCTTTGTTTTTGTAACGGTTATGATGAACATGATATGCTCCATTCACATTGTATGAGAGTGAAAGGTTGTTTGAACTATTGACATTTTAACATTAACATCTGCTAAATGCATACATTGTAATTAAACTTCTGGAAATGAAGCAACCACATTTTTTTTGTTGGAAGAATGTTTTCTTTTTTTTATGTTCACCAGGTCCAACAGCATGATGCTTTAAACGTGCCAATTGTAACAATCCAGGTCTAACAATGGCTTGAATACTAAAATAATGCATGACCCACACTGGGTCATGCTCCAAAAGGTTAAAAAATTATTAAGTATTTCTTCCTTTACACCATCATTGGACGTGACGTTTCGAGTCTACCAGCTGTTCATCAGACCGGTAGGCTCAAAATGTCACGTCCAATAATGCTCTTAAGGAACCAATACATTTAAGATTTGGAGCATGAGTGCAGACTTTATTCTTTGGATTCTCACCTCAGCCCAGCACCTGTTTTTTAATGAGTGGATGTGCATGCTTCGTTTGGGTCTAAAATAATAATGTTAACATTTTTACAACATTTGGTATTTGGAAATACAGAAACCCTTTTAGTAGGAATTGTAAAGAAAAACAATGTTCTATGAATGCAGCCTTAAAGACACGTTAGTGTTTCAATGACTTTGCATGATTACTGCTTGATCATGCACAGTCACTGTAACTGTTAAATAGTAGTAACCATCAGCTCTCTAAATTCTTGAAACCGAACCAAATAAAAATAACTGCTCAGTACAAAACCAGGGACTTAAAAGAAACAATATTTACACGTGCCATTGTCATCTACAAATATATTTATAGAAATCGCTTCTTTATGAAGCCTCTACTAGTGGTCTCTTGGCTGGAGCTCCAAGGTTTGAGTTCCTGCTAATCCACAATCAGTCCACCCTTACTATTGACATTCTCACAATAGCCATTTTGCCCTTACATGGTTCAGAACTTGTGAGAAAACCCACCCCATCAACCCAGTGTAGGACACAAGAGCAAAATGGCTGCCACGTGAATATGGTGTATGTGTATGCCATTGCCAAGCCAAAAGTCAGCTGAGATGCAGGGAGGGAGCACTCTATTTCACGTAATAACCTATTCCGTCCACTACTCAGCATCTGCTTCAAGTGATTTTAAAAAGTCATGCATTTGTTGTCAAACCTTGCACATACGCAGAGCATTGAGTGAACCAAAACAAGCCATCCCCCCCAAAATGCTGCTTGGCAATGACACACACGTAGACAATATCTGCAGAAACTAATAACTGATCATAGACCTGCGTAACGCTGCAACTTCCGTCTACACTTTCTCATGGCCATCAAAACCTTGCTAGGCAAAACAGATTTACTGATTGTTGGTGTAGTGCTGCTTGTTGCCCTGCAGAAGGTGCTCACCCGCCAGCACAGAACCACTTCACATGCTGGTTGGCTGTCCCTGTGGTTGTAGAGGCTGGAGGGGGACAGCTTCGCAGTCCTGAACAGGACACTCTTCCCCGTCACGCATGTACATTAAGAACAGAGTCACAGTGGCGAACGTGGTGGCGTTAACCGGGAACGCACGCAGCAAAGTGGACGTGAGCCCGCGTGTGAACACCCTCAACCCTTCCTTCTTTACACTCTGCCTGACACAGTCCATGATGCCACTGTACTTATTGACCCCGCCCACCCCATCTGCCTGGAGGCGCGATTTGATCACATCCACGGGATAGGTTGATAGCCAGGAAGCAATACCGGACATTCCGCCTGCGAACAACAACTTGGGGATCATGTATGGGTACTCCGGCTCGCAGCTCAAGGCGCGAGTAAGGACGTCGTAAGTTAGGAAGTACACGCCAAAACCTGGCGTCTCGCGGATCAGCGTGGTGGTCATGCCACGGTTGATCCCCCGGATTCCTTCCTTCTTGTAGATCCTCACCAGACAGTCCAGGGAGTTTTTGTACAACTTCCTTGTGGACTTCTTCTCCCCGGTCCCCTGCAGCTGCATGCGTGTTTTGGCCAGTTCCATGGGGCAGCAGATAACACACTGGATGGCTCCCGCTGAAGCTCCAGCCACAAACTGATTGAGCGGCGTATCACGGCCCAGCCTGCGCATGGCGTTCCCCTGGACACCAAACACTATGGCGTTGATGAAGGTCAGTCCCATCATGGGAGAGCCGATGCCTTTGTACAGACCCATCCCCTATGGGCAGAGAGTCACATTAGTAGGAAGGCAGAAAACACACACGACATGGACAAGTCAAGTGATAGAGTTCTCGACTTAATTGACACAGAATAGTAAGCGATAAAGGTTAAGTGAAGATAGTGTCAGAGGGAATGAATACAATGGTAGCAAATTAAGTGAAATTAAATTAACGTCCATGGCCTTGAGGATATTTTGGCAGAGATGGCACTATTGTTCTGAAAATGTTAGCAAAATGAAATGAATGCTTATTGCAAGTCATATCACCTGACTAACACAAGCGTAGACTCTGAACCTAGTTGCCTTCTTATTTTTAGACAAAATCACAACAGTTTCATGTTGTGTGTTGTGATACCACACCACTCCATGTCTGCGTATGAAACAGACATCAGAATTGTACTCTGAGACCGCATACAGTATACCCTCCTCAGCTCAAATGACAAAGATGTCCTAACCTTAAATTAGCCCATGCATGAATAAGGTCTTGGGTGACCCTGGCCAGCTGATTACTCACTCACCCCCCTCCATGTGAGGGGCAGGTTGGCTGATCTTGGGCTGACGCCTGTTCAGAAGGATGGGACTGTAACTGGAACCTTTCATTTGCATGTAGCCCAGGCTTGCCTCACACGTGGTAACCAGGGCTTAGTATGCTATGGTTTGTACATAATATACAAATCTAGATGGCACGTATTTCATATTTCAAAGCATGTACATTTGTGGCTCTCCACGTCTTATTTTTTTCTTTAAACCTCTTCTGAGAAGCGCATTGAACTGCACTTGAGGAATTATATATTGTAGACAAAATTTATATTTTTGCTTACCGACTCCTGGCGTGCGATTGTTTGGAAGCAGTGGAATGTTCCACGGTACAGAGGTTTGTCCACATTCTGAACTTGAAGTCTCACCTAAGAATGAAAACATGAGCCTGATAAGACACTTAAACAAGAACTATTGATTATTCGTTTTAGTTACAAGACCACAACCACTACACAAAACATACTATAATGCAGCTAAAAGGCAAACAAGCATGTAGCAGTATTCTAAAATGGGTTCATTCCAGGGAAAAGGGGATAGAGTTAAAAAGGAAGAATTGACATAAAACTGGAAGGGTAACAAGACAAAGTACCTGTACTTTGTATTTCTATAACTCAAGAAAACATGTTTGGGTGAGAGAAACAGAAGACCTTGACCATACTTACTAGGTCACATTTCCGTGGAGAGGTTGTTTATTTTTCTCTCTCATCTACAACAAAGTGACACTGTTGCCGTTAAAAGACAGCCTCCCCCAACCCACAACAGACACCGGCTCAGAGGGAGAAATTGAAAGCAAGACAGGAAAAGAGCTTCAACCTAAATCTACCCATCTACCGCTCCAAGGTAAACAATGGGCCAGGCCACGCTCAACTTAAAACGCATAATACTGTCCCTTGAAACTAAGAACAAAAACTACAGAACTGTTTAAACAAGTGAGTCATGTCTGCAAATCATCCAAATGTGTACTACAAAACAAAGTAACAAACTAGTTAAAAAAAAGCCTCAGTCTTGGGGTTAACTTTTTAAGTGGCTTAAATAATGTCATTACCTCAATACATCATGAAATGTTCTGCACCAAATCTGGTCTATGCTTACTAAATCCCATTCCTCTAGTGAGACTGATGTGTTACTCATCATAAATCATATAGAATTGTCAGCAAAGTATACTATCCTAGTATGAAAGCTCATTCAGTTGCATGTACAGTACACGTACTATGGCATGCCTTTCTGAGCTTCAATGTACACCGCAAACATGCACAACATGCAATGCACTTTGTTTAGCTTGGGGAAAATTCACACTTGCTGGTAAGACATGTCATATACTCTGCACTAACATAAATAATAAACAAGTTACTGGATGAGATGTGCGAGAGTTATATTATTCATTCTGTTCTATCATTGTACTCCGTTGCAGAAAGACAGTATCAAAGGGACATTTCAAAGTCATCTCAGTTTTGAGAAATAAAACAAATGCTGGTATAAAATTTGTCTCAAGATGATACAGATGTTAACTGTACATCCTCGAATCAAAACGCCACCTACCTGGGGTTACATTGTCCCAGTTTTGCAATTATTCATTTAAGTAAAGTGAACGTTTTTTAGTTCAGCTTGTGGGTTAAGGGTGTACATCTGGGTCAGCTGGACGGAAATTAGCAGGTTTATAACACCGTCATAGCTAAGCACTGTCATGATTCATTTCTGAAACTAGGCCAACTACAATGAAAGAAACCTACCTTCACAGTGTCAAAAGGATGTCCGACCAAAACACCAGCAGCACCTGAAATAACAAAACAAAAAAACGTTAGATTTGTCAGATGCAACATATTCAGGGTGTTAATAATAAATCATTTGGAATAATGTCACTGAACTGATAAACTTAGATTAATTAATACAATGAAAGATTGTTGAAAGAAATGCCCTACTTGTGCCAAATCAAAAAGGTATACATGTGTGCTTAAACTCGGATTAGCCAATTCAGCCAGTCTGCACTGTGCCCAGTGACGACAGTCTAACAGTGTTCGTCCTTGACTTATGCTGATGAGAAGCGATTATACAACATTTCTGACCAAGACCTGCTATTGGCCAACATGCATTCCTCTCCTCAGACAAAGAAAACAGATATTTTCAGATTACTGAGAGAACATGTGTTTCAAACTGAACATTTGTAATTGTAGTCAGTTCAAATACCATACTACACATACTGCAAACTAGATTATCTTAAATCCAGTTGCTCCAGTTTCCACTCTTTGGCATACATCATGCATGCACATCAACCAAATATACGTATAAATAATACACAGTCACACACCTATACAATCACGTGCCAAATCTACTGTAGATAAACACTTTTTCAACTCAGTTATTGCATTTCTCTTGGATGTTCATTCATTTAGCCCATTAAGATTGGGAAAGCCTATATATACACATTGTTATACCTTTAAAACCGGTTAGGCATCTGTCATTTTAGATGTTGGATTATTACATCTGCCTCAGGTCTAACTGGGTTAGGTAAATAACATACATTTTGACCGGCCTAATAGTTGCAGCTATGACAGTGTCCTTCCTTATGTTACCGATTAGGTGAGACTCTTTGTGTTATTGATTAGGTGTGATGTGATCTTGGATCTTGCTTGCTTCAGTAGCAGGATAAATGAACTGATAATATGAATATCCCCATCTAAAAAATAACCAGTGGAGGCAGAGGGGCATGGGCCCCGTTTTGTTTTCACAGGTAAATGCATCTTGGGCGTGTTTCTTTTAGATGTTAATGTCCAGGCTGGCACACAGTAACACATACATATCAAGTATATCAATACACACACATTTCATGTTATTTAAACCTTCAGCTGTGATTTCCTGTCAAATGTCTATAAATGACCGAATACATGGATGACAATGGAGAAATACAGTTCTGTGACTCTATGTCTCTATGGCTACCAACTTACCAAGTACAGACAACTAAAGGAAGAATTATAACCAAATATACTTCTGCTATTACCCTTTACCCTAAACCTAACATGCCTGCCTGGTGCAGACAAAACAGTTGACAAAATTCCCAAAGTCTAGCTTTATCCAACCTTGACTTTCACAAAGCTGGACCTGGACCACAAAACAAACATTGCAAATATGATAACTATCAATTGAGGAAACCGAGAAAAGGTCTGCTGTCAAAATATAACAATCTGTGGGAATAATGAATAATATCTGATTTGTATACTGGCACATCACAAGCAACAGTGAGTGCCCTTACCTGTATGAGCACAAGGTAAGGAATGCACACGTCATAAGATTGGTCTACTGTCATTGTGAAAGAGGATGTCTGGTCATGATGTCACACAAAATAGATGACTGTGTTTAACTCTGGTCTAGTTTTTATAAAGTAAAATCTACTCTGATGTACAAATTGAACCCAATAGAAATGGAACGAATGGTCCATTTGTTGAACCCGTTATTGTTCTCAAAAAGAGGGGTCCAGGAAAGGCAGGGTTCGGCGGGCTACTGTAACTCAAATTGAATACAATAGACACGTAATTTGTATACTCTCAGAATTGTGGGGATCCTTGGAATTAAAAGGTTTGAGAACCTGTATTGAAGTAACTGTGATAGCATGTTGACAAAATCCAAGATACAACGTGGCGGTGCAGGACAGGAAGTAGTTCATAGCCACGCTTTTCCCGGCAATCAAAAACGCACACGCCTATATTTTGTAAACTGTAAACTATCAAGTATCAACTATGTCATAATTATTAACCTCGCGTCACCAGACTTTCCACCTCGGAGTAAGAATAAGATGCGTCCACTTTACCTATGTAACCAACCATAAACTATACATAAGAATGTACATTTAAAATAACTACTTACCTCCTATGCATCCTGCAAGGAAGTCCATTCCTTAAAAAAAATATCTAACACAGTAATTAATTATAGTGTCAATCTTGCTGCTAACCTAACCCTTATATTATACCAAGAACTCCTGACGAATTATTTAAGTTTTAGCGTGGCCTGACTTCTTTTACAACTCGACTTAATGTGTGTAAGCCGAGCTGGTGTAGCTCTTCCTGGGTTAAACCAAACTGCTGATGCTAAAATGCTAACATAAGCTACCCAATCTCTTAACAAAATGTAATCTGGGATGCACTACAGCCCAATCAATCAATCTGACAGATAATGCTGAAGTTCTAAAATAATGTGCCCTCACTGTTGTTAAGCCACTAAAGCCAGCTGTTTAATTTTGACGTTGCAGTTTCTCTCAAGTCTTTTCTATTTCTGTGTGTGTCCGTGTGCCTGCCTGCCCTGTGTGTATGTCAAGGGGAAGTTTGTCCTTATTGAGCAAGTCCAATCACATCACCTCGTACAAGACAACTCCCCCACCGCCCCTCCACTTCATTGGTTAGAGCCATGTGCATTGCAGGAGTCATGCACTGTAAAGTCCTGTTTATTTAAAGGTGAGATCCTGGATTTATTTTCATAAATACATAGAGACAAGTTTAGAACTTTAAATACCTTTTTTTTGAAGGAAAATAAATAACCATTACTGCATTAAAAGTAGGCCTATTAAATCACCAAACTATAGGTTTAAAAAATTGTCAAATATTGGACAAATTGTCAAATAATATTTAAGAAAGGGGCAACAATTGCAAAAATAGCTGAGCTACATTCTCACAGCGAACCAAGTCAAATTAAATGGAATGTCTACAATTCCGACAAGTTCTTGTCAGGGGGATGGGGGTGGGGCTGGAGGGTGGGGAGGTCCCCAGTTCAAATATGATTATTTTGGGGGTCATCATGGCCTGAAATCTCTGGACTCTCTTACCCCAATCTGTTAAATACTCAGTGTTGATTTAACTTGGACAGTGTACTCTTACAGACGCGTGATTCATAAGGTCCATTTGGAGCACTGGTGGTCCCTGGACTAGACGTTGAGAACCAGTGTGTTGATGTATGATGTACAATGTACTACATTGTAGATGCATGTTTATACAATATAATAGCTACATGTGATGTGCAGTGGTTCTGTGGTTGGCTGTAGGTGGTCTCCCTACTCTTCCATTGAGAAATTTAGACCTGGTGGTATAGGTAGGATAACCTGGTGAACCCCTCCACCCTTTGAAAAATCTGGCGAGGGGGAGGGTTATAGGGCCAGAGCGTAGTGAGGAGTTTCGCTCAAAACGGGTTATTCTGGTTTCCATTTTCCTGCCTACCCAGTAGGCTAGTAGGCTGCTGCTTAATTATCAAATAATTAAATACACACTGTATGGTTTCTTTGATTGGGTGTCAGCTGACAAAATAACATAATCTTCAGCAACATTCCCAAACACATGTATGCTCTGCTCTCTACCTGTCCTCAAACAAGCATGACAGTGTAATCAAAATAATAATGGTCAGATCGCATAGCCTGCCCTACAGACAGATTATTTATTTACTGCAGAGAGAACACATGTATAGGACACTTACTGGTTGACAATTAAAAGTAGTACCACTGTACAGCTGAAACTGTACGTGTAATATAGGTTATTCATCTGCATCTCCCATCCATGTTTTGACAGTTTTCACAGTAAACCACCTAACACCATTTTTGAGTAGTTTTTTTTTTTTTTGAGGGGCCCTGCTATAAACAGCTAATTTCTGTCTTAACACAAACATTAAATGCCATTAATAATGATTGGAGAATTTACGTCATATGTGTGAGCAAATCGGCTGTCTGTATGTCGATGGAATCCCTTGGCCAATAAGAGATCACCATTCTTGGTGACGTAACTAAGGTATGTTTCAAGGTTGGTATAAGGTCAATAATTGATTAGAGCGCCCCTCACTTCACACGGGTGGTTTGTTTTCTTTTTTTTCTTCATAAATCAGTACTATTGAACACCCTTAACATCTGTGAGTTGCTTAGAAAATATTGAACACATGAAAAGTATTAAAAAGCGCTTTGGACAAAACCTCTTTACTCCATTGGACCCTCAAACTGTCTGCTAAAACAGCTAAATGCACGCCCTCTCGTGTATTGGCAATATATAAAGTCACAACACCAACTTTGATGAGGCAGTGTTGTTTTGTTTTCAAAATACCAGATATAAGGTTTTCTTCATTGACTGAAAAATGTATATATGTATATTAGCCTACTCACACAACTTTAATGAAAACACACACACACACACACACACACACACACACACACACACACACACACACACACACACACACACACACACACACACACACACACACACACACATATGTGCTTTAAACAATTTAAAACAATATGGGGATCAAGATACATATAGAGACATTATATATATTTACTGTATTTTATTGATTTCTTTGGTACAGACTGAAAATTACAAGTAAATCACATAAATCATCATTCACATAATAATAATAATTAACAATTGAATAATTAATAATGTAATGTAAAACTAAAAGACAGGATATTTAAAAACAGCCTCAAACACTGTTTTCCTTTATCAGAGTCCACATGCCTACTGCGGTCCATGGTAGTGGCAACGCCCAGACTGATGAGGATTGGTGCTCCCCCTTGCCTTCATCTGCTCCAAGTTGAGACGCCAGTTCCCGCGAAAGTTTATGTGCTTGTTGCGGAGGAGATTCTGTACAGGTGTTGAGTCGCTGAAGGTCACAAAGCCAAAGTTAAGGCCCTTCCCACCATTCTGCTTGATATTGACATTCAGGACTTTTCCGTACTTCTCAAAGACCTCTTTGAGCTCTGCCTCCTCCACATAATAAGGGACGTTTCCCACAAACAGTCGGTGGGTGTCAGGGTACGTAAATCCCTGCATCTGTCTCTCTCCTTTCTTGCCTTCTTGCCACACTGACCTGGGGCCCTTATGTACAGATGGAGGGCCTCCATGTCTCTGTGCTGTTGACTTCACAGGTGGAGGACCTCCAGGTCTCTCTGCTGTTGACTTCATCGCCCCACTGCGAGAGATCTTACGACTGCTGATGGTTACCCATGACTCTGGGGTGATGATAGAAGCGTCTGCTTTTATCTCCATGACAGCTGGCACCACCTGCTGGTTGTTCATTTCAGTGGAGCTCACCTCTTCCACTTGCTGGTTGCTCATGTCAGTGGCGCTCACCTCTTGCTCTTGCTGGTTGTTCATTTCAATGGAACTCACCTCCGCTTGCTGGTTGTTCATTTCAGTGCTGCTCACCGCTTGTTCCTGCTGGTTGTTCATTTCAATGTAACTCACCTCCACTAGCTGGTTGTTCATTTCAGTGCTGCTCACCGCTTGTTCCTGCTGGTTGTTCATTTCAATGGAGCTCACCTCTTCCACTTGCTGGTTGCTCATGTCAGTGGCACTCACCTCTTGCTCCTGCTGGTTGTTCATTTCAATTGAACTCAACTCCACTTGCCGGTTGCATATTATTTTTGTGACGCTCACCTCCTCCTGTTTGCTTATTTCTGTTGTGATCACCTCTTCCTTCTTCTTGCAGCTGTCAGACTCTTCATCCAGGGTAAACTTTAAATTCTTCACTGTCACAAAGGTGTTTACGTCCTTGTCCTCAGGCAGGAAGTCTTTCCAGTTTAGGCCTGCCTCCCTCCACATGGCTCCCACCTTTATATGGCCCATTCCTTTGCAGAGCAGAGTGAGTATGTGGATCAACAGGTCTCCGGCCTTACCCAGAGGAATGAGAGGCTTGGAAATCTCTTTGAAAAGCTGTCCCATGGGGATACCTCCTTCATTGAGCATGGGAGTGACCAGCTCAGCCAAGTACAACCAGAAATGGGGAATGTCTATAGCCATATCCTCTGCCACCTCTAGGATGTCTTGAAGTCCTTTGTAATACTGCTGTGTGGGAAGCATTCCCCCCTTGATGAGTTGGTGAAGCAGTTGCCCTGTGTGCTCTCTGGCAATGGCCTTGCGCTCTAGCGTCGACTCCAGGCTGGTCCGCACAAACACAAACAGCTGCTGAGTGATGTTCATCTCCTGCACGCACTGCAGTGCCTCCTTCATGTTGTTGAGGTGGAGGTACTCTTCAATAATGGCTGTGGATTTTTTCTCCAGCTCCTCCTCAGTCAAGGCAGGCTTGATGGTTGTCTGGCTAGGTGGGGGTGTGGAAGCGGCCTCCTGCTTTACATTCTCTTTTCTCCTGGCACACTCTCTATTAGAGCTATTTCTCTGAGGCACTCGCCTGTCTGAGTCCAAAGAAGAGGTGGCTAGACGGTTGCCAGACTCTGAGCTAGTATATGCAGGCTTGACACTTTCTCCACCGCTGCAGCCGTTAGCCCAATTGCCCCTCATATGTCCTGTGGAAAGCATGTTGTTGTTTAAGTCATGAACCGGAGTCTTTGTGATTTTGGAGAGACGTGAAATATCGATGGTTGCATGGAGCATGCTACCCTTGCGTGGGATGTGAGGGCCCTGGCCGCCACGCACCCCACAGCCCATCCTGCCCCCCGAGCCTGTGATGGAGTCCTTGGACATGAGAGCCTGCTGGACCTTCATTTGCTCCATGTGCTCCTCTATCTTTATATCTTTGTGGATATCTTCGAGGGTCTTGGGACCCTGGTTCCCTCGCCTGGGCACCCACTTATTCCGTCGGAGTTCGAACACATCCTGTAGCATGAAGCGTATTCTGGAGGAAGTCTTCCTCTCCTTGATTCTTTTCTCCATCTGGTTGAAGTATTTGTCCAAAGGTTTGGCCTTTCCAGGTTCCAGGTCCTTGCCAATAAAGTCCAGGTCCTTGCCAATGGTGGTGAGAAGTTTGCACAGGCTCTCCAGGGATTCCTCATCATGATGTTTGAACAGCAGTTTGATGATACAGTCATGCATGGTCCCCTGGTTCAGCATCTTGAGCTTGAACAGCTCCCCAATGAGCTGCATGTTGCCTAGTGAGCACCTCCTGACCTTGTTCTTCCAAATCTCCAGTTCCGCTTTGAGGTATTGCTTCTCCTCCTCCACCAGGGTGGCATCCAGCTCTTTCTGCTTCTTCGCACATATCTTGTCATTGTCAGTGTCCTTCTCAAACTCCTTCTGACAGCAGTTGAGCAGCAGCGTGCGAAAATTCACAGAGACTCCCGGTTTATCCGTGGAGGGGACGTTGAGCTCTATAAGACAGCAGCACATTTTTGCGTAGACCTCAGAGTAGGTGGGCTCTGAGATGGCCTTTTCAAAGATGAGGTTGATGACTCCCTTCAGACGGTCCTCCGTGTCGATATTGAGCTCTGTTACTTGTGCTGTCAGCTGTTGCAACATCTGGGGGGTCAGCTTATTCAGGACACTGCGCACACGCTTGAAAAGATCCTGAGTCTTGACCTCCTCTGGGTCGTCGATCTCCTCGCGCCTCGTCTTTTTGTTGGGTGGCTTCCAGGCCTTCTTGGCCTTGTTCAGCTGCACATCATTGGCAGTAAAAGACATGGAAATGCTGATCTTCCTGGGCTCTCTCTTCTTCTGGTAGGACCTCAGGCCTTTCCAACCATCTTCCATGCCAGGTCTGGCCTGGTTGGCAAAGGAAGGTGTGAAATCAGAACTACAGTTCTTGCCTGGTAAATAACTGTGGAACACCTGTTGCAGAGGCGTCATATTGGCCTTGTCAAGAACTATGTCAACGTCACTGGCATCTGGCATGACATCAGGTTTCTTTGTACTGGCTGAGATGAACTGGATGCTCAGAAGGAATTCTCTATCATACTTCTTCTTCTCCCTTGGGTTGATTGGCTGAAATGATTGTTCTTTGTACTGGTACTCTTTGTAGGTGGCGGCTGCTGTCATTGAGTCCTCCGGCTGGATGTTCTCTGTGTCCAGCGACTCCAGCTTGACCTCCTTCATGCTACACAACCTGTGTAGGTAGTGTGGCTCCTGGTAGATGTTACAGTGCTGTGGGACAAAGTCCTGACCGATCAGTTGGGAACTTGTCTGCTGCATCATCATTATGACCATGAGTAGTTGATGAAAATATGTATGTGTTTGCTTTGAGTTTGCCTTTTATTAGACCACGTTTGTCAACAAAAACGGTGGTGCGCGTCGTTACCATGGTAACGTCAACTTTGCATCGTCAGCGGCCGCAGCTCTACGTCACAAAAGTGACACGCCCACCTACGTAGCACCAAACAGATGGCATCAGCGTAATAAATCAAACAAGTTAACTTATAGTTTGTTATAGGTAAGATTTTTAGCTTAAACTAACGTTTGTATGTTTTCTATCTCAAGTAAGTAGTGATCATTGACCTGGATTAAGAAAGAAAAAATAAATGAAAACGGATGAAAACGTCTACGTTATTGAGTGGTGCAAACCACTCCAACAACCAGCTTTGTCTGTATGTTTGTGTACCTGTGTACGTGTCTGTGTACCTGTGTACGTGTACGTGTCCGTGCACAGGTGAGCATGGTTACCATGGTCACTGACATTACGTCAGACCACAGCTGATCAGGCTATATAAGACCTTGCACCACTCAGTTCACACGGGTGTGATTATTTTTTTAACGAGAAAGGGGACTTGAAAGTATGACGTAAATTAATGAATACAAAATGTACATATTTCCAATGCCTCTTGTTTGCATAATATAATGTATCATTTGAAATTAATACACATGGGACAATTATAATGCAATTGTTGTTGCACCACGAGCTAAAAATAAAGTAACACCGTGCACGAAACGTTCGCGCACGACGCACGTTTTGTTGACATGCAGTTACGTCAGAGAGGGAGAGAGCACGCACAGGCTCTGACGCACAGCAGCCAAGGCTCTGAGAGCAGCTAGCCAGTAGCCACCTGCTAGACACTAGCCAGAGAGAGTGAATGGTGTGTTGATGTGTGGTGTTACTGGTGTTTTCACCACGTTCTTTCTTATGTAGCTCAATTGTCATTCATATATTATCAGTTCAAAATCTGTAGACAATTTCAATTTGCTGGTTGGTAGATAAAAATCCGCAACAGCCACTGATCTCATAATGTTTAAGAGGTCGGACGTTTTATGTTCAGTGACATTGGCATGGTTTGCTTCTTTGCTAACGTTAGCTTGTCAAAGTCTGGCTAGCAGCTGAATGAATGAATAGCATTTGATAAACCAAACAAGAAAAGATGCATTTCGCAGATTTCATTGCTGGTTCCATAGGAGGTAAAACTATTTACACTGACTTAACCATAGATGGCAGTTAACTACAAGCTCACTGTTTGATATGTGCATCTAACTATCCACATTAATTACAGTATGATTGATTCAGGACAATGGCACTCAAGTTATTCTAACAAACTAGTTTCCAAATTCGTCATGATTTTTCATTTTGTGCTTGCAGGAGCATTCGGGGTGGCGGTTGGGTACCCTTTGGACACAGTTAAAGTAAGTTAATGCACACACCATATGCACAGTATTTTGTAATCATTACAGTGACTCACAGCGTCATAAATAAATACAGTATAGCCTATCTTTAATATTTGACTCTTTGATTATGTTTTGTAGGTGAGGATACAAACCCAACACCACTACAGAGGAGTGTGGCATTGTATCCACTCTACGTTTAAGAACGAAGGGGTGAGTGGGTGGTTCACACATCGCCTGATTGTCCACCGTCACAGTGAAGGTTGGACTTTGTGTCGCTACTCCATTTCTGTGTGTTCTGAAGTCCCAATCCATCTCTCTAACACACACACATGCACTCACTCACTCACACACACACACACACACACACACACACACACACTTATTGCCGCATTCTTAAGCCCAAGCTTTACTCAGAGTCGGTATCTTGTGTTAGCCCTGTGGTTCTCAACCCTTTCAAGCCACAACCGCCCCCAAAAAGTCATATTTGAACTGGGGACCCCCCAATCTGAAAAGCTAGGGAGGGGAATTGATACATTTTGATAACATTATCGATAGATTATCGGACCGGTTTTAAGGGCGTTTTTTTTAATAAAAAATCTGAGAATCTTAATTTCCCTCAATGTCTAACATGACATGAAAATCTACATTTTGCTGATAATTATACAGAAATAATACAAAAGGCATAATTATTATTATTATTATTCCTTAATCAAATATTTGACCATTTACAATATATCCATCCATCTTCAACCGCTTATCCGTAGTCGGGTCGCGGGGGCAACCGTTCCACCAGAGTGCTCCAGGCTTCCCTCTCCAGAGCAACATTAGTGACTTCCTCCTGGGGGATTCCGAGACGTTCCAAGGCCAGTGAGTCGATGTGTTTCCTCCAACTGCGCCTTGGTCTGCCCCGGGGTCTCCTCCCAGTGGGACGTGCGTTGAGGACCTCCCTAGGCGCCTCCGCCCGAGAGGCATCCTAACCAGATGCCCGAACCACCAGCTGGCTCCTTTCCAGGCGAAAGAGCAGCGGTTCTACTCCGAGTCTCTCTCGTGTGACTGAACTTCTCACCCTATTTCTAAGGGAGATGCCAGCCACCCGTCGAAGAAAACTCATTTCGGCCGCTTGTATTCGCGACCTTATTCTTTCGGTCATGACCCACACTTCATGACCATAGGTGAGAGTAGGAACGAAGATTGCTCGGTAGACAGAGCAATGAAATAAAGTGTGTCTTGTCTGTCACATCACATGCAAAAGCAGAGAGTTTTTGTGGCTACCAAGGTGGAGGGGACCTTTTTTTAACCAGCCCACGTGTGCATTCCTCAGCCACGGCCACCACGCTCGTGGACACGCAGACAGCATTACATTCACAGAAAACCACTCAATGATAGAACCGCTTAATTTTCGATGAATTATTATTAACTGTTTAATTGATTAATTTATTGAATGATGAATCATCGATTGAATCGATTAACTATTAACATCCCTAAAGCATTTGAAATTGTAGGCATTACATTTAGTTTGACTCGGTTCCACAGATAAATATTGTGAAAATAGCCAAACTACAAGCTCACAGCGTGGCGAGGCACTGTGAGCTACCCTGTATACACACTTTTAGTGTATGTTGGTTTATTTACTGTTTAAGATAATGTTTCACATTAAACAAATCATTTGGGGACCCCCCTGGGGGGTAGAGAACTGTGTTAGTCAACAGTAAGTTAGCCCACTGTGCTTAACCATGTCGCTGCACCCCATTCGACCGGTATCTCTGTATTGAATAGGCGAAATCATCCGTTATCAGCACCTTCGAATAGGGCCAATATGGCCATACTGGCATACTCACTGTTTCAGTATGTCATTATCACCTATTGTGACGGGTGATAATGTCACTGATGTCCTGACGGAGGCGCGCCGTGTCTGGTGGCCTTGAGAGCCATGTGAGGCACCACCGAGCGAGGCGCTAGCCGAGTGAGTCGCCATGCCGAGTGTTGCGACGGCCACCAGACCTGACTCAGCGCCGTCCGAGTTACGTCCCGATAGGCAGAGAATAGTATATATTAGTAGCCCCTAGTTTCCATGCCCCGACAATAGAGTTGGAAAGGACACGTTCAGCCAAGGGTGAGTATGCCAGTATGGCCATATTAGCCCTATTCGAAGGTGCTGATAACGGATGATTTCGCCTATTCAATACAGAGATAACGGTCGAATCCGCTGGTCTTTCCCTAGGTGAGAGGCTTCTACAGGGGCATATCTATGCCTGTCTCCACTGTGTCACTCAGTTCCTCTGTGGTGTTTGGGACCTACAGGAATGTCCTGCAGTGCCTCCGTCAACTACGTCATGGGAGCCCTGAAGCTCAGCCTCGAAAGCTGGACATCTTCTTGTCTGGGCTTTCTGGAGGAGTGGCACAGGTGAGCTTGAGCTTTGTGTTGGATAACACTGTCAAATAAACACTGTCACCCTGATGATTCCTGTATATATAATTAGCATATTATTACTGATGCACTACATCCATTGGAAACAGTTAAATAAACAAGTGAGTAGGTCAGAGAGGCTTATTAATGGTATAAGTAGAACAGAGTCTATCCCTGTTTCATGTGCAACACCTACCTTCAGCTCCGAGTCTTGCTGCACCAGCAGTGCTACTCATACACTGAGTTGGTGTTGCCACTTGCCAGCTACTAACCCATAACCTTGTAGTCCAAAGGCAAAGTAGGTACGGTATTGTAGCTGTGAACATGGAAGTAGGGCTCTTATCCAATCTACCTATGCACTTATATATACTGTATGGTTTCAGTATATTGCCGATGACGGACAATGCCGTTAGGGTGGCCTTAGACCTTCTTTTTTCTCTTCCTGAACCTGCTGTGGATTATACTAGGGACTAGTTGACTTGAACTTTAGCTTTAGCTCCCAGACCACAGAATGTCTACTGATGTCAAATGTTCAGGTTTTTTGGGTGCATTTGAGCTCAGAAAACCTAAAAAGTAATATGAAAAATCACAGAAATAATTGTTTTATGTCACGATCCCTTTAATTTATACTCTAAGCAACACGTTGTGATGTGGCGTGTTGTACCTTGTAGCGCAGTTATTTTCAGTATGCGTCACTCGTATGACGGCAAAGTATAAGTCACTCTGCCTTTGTGCCTATGCATTTTCTAGGTGTCAGTGATGTCCCCAGCGGACATGGTGAAGGTGCGTTTGCAGTGTCAGATGACTCCCTACCAAGGAAGCTCACAAGAGGTTCCAAAGCCAAAATACCGTGGCCCAATCCACTGTCTACTAACCATTGCCCGTGAGGAGGGATTCCTGGGGCTCTACAAGGGAGCCCAAGCCCTGGCACTGAGAGATGGACTTGCCTTTGCTACATACTTCACCACCTACAACATCATCTGTGAACAGCTGTCAGAGCCAGGGCAGACCCAGCGTGGTAAATTAAAACATCTCTATGAAAGTCCTATAAGTTATGCCATAGAAAGCTATTTTAAATGGTCTGTAGTGTTTTACTTATATTATATTTGTACTTACAGAGTGGAAAGTGATTATGCTGGCAGGCGGTCTGTCTGGGATGTGCGGCTGGTGCATCGGCACGCCCATGGACCTGATCAAATCTCGCCTGCAGATGGACTGGATGGGCGAGCGGAGATATCGAGGCTTCTTCCACTGCATTGTGGATTGTATACGCGCCGAGGGGCCTTCTGTCCTCTTTAAGGGCCTGGGTCTCAACTGCATACGTGCCTTCCCTGTCAATATGTCAGTATTTGGGATGTATGAAGCTGTGATTCGCCTTCTAAAACCCTCAACTTGATTCTGAAGGCTGCATCTTGGGCATTAACAGTGTGTTGATTTTATCAAATCTTTGCTATATTTTTAACTTGAACCTTGGTTGAACCCTAGTTTGTATAGCGGCATTTTGATTGAACCCTAGTTTGTATAGTGGCGTAAGCCATAAATAGCCATTATGCAAGTGCAAGTGCAATTCATGTAATTGGTCAAATCAAATAATGATTTCATTCACTCTTGAAATGGTTCTCAAAATCACACTTTAGCACATAATGAATACAAACAAAGTACCCTAGATTGTGCCAATATATGAAAGAAAAATTGGTCCTTGTACTTTTTATAAGCCCCCCCATACTATATCATGGTACTTGGTATCCAGGTATCAGCATAGGGTTCTACTAAAGTTCAAGTAATCTTTAATATATACTATATAAATAGTGTGAAACAAAAAGGTAGTAAAGTCTTATTCTAAGGCCCAAACCGCACCAGCTGCAACTCCTTGCAATTACTTTCATCTCCTTGTAACAATACAAACCACACCAATGCAACTCCTTGCAACTGCCATTGGGAATAATGGTTGCAAGTAGTTGCATGGCGAGTGGCGACCCTCTGGTGTGGTTAGGGCTTAAGATAGGATATTTTCTGATTAATTTTTGTTTAACGTTTCTCTTGCTCTGTTGAGTGAATAGATGTATAAAACTAATATAATATATTTAAGATGCTGCTACAGTTTTTTTTACAGTGTGCTGTCCTGCACTAAATCACAGAATTTTGCCCCTGAATACGATTTTATCATCCATTTGAGTAATGCCTTTTATCCTAATGCTTCCAATCAATGGAAGTTTTAATGAAATAAGTATTTCTGTTATTTTAGGCAGACCTGCTACCCCATTTAACTTACGGTAAATCCTGGCAGTGATGCAACATGTGTCTCTCTTATACATTACGCGCGCGTGCACACAAACTCACTTTCTTTTTCATGTTCAGGCACAGTTTATAATTACTGACATTTGCCAAAATCATCTTTGTAAGATATTCTTTGCTCATATCAGTGTGCATGTGTATTCAAACCTCAAAGGGAACAAAGGTCGGGATCATTTGTACTTGAATTCCTCAGACATCTGTTGTTATTGTTACTAGACCCTAATGACTATAATCATTTATGAAATCTACCTCTGTGAAAACATTTAGCTGACAGTACCTCATGTGCTCCAAGTCTTGGCTACATTATTAAATCCCACACAAAAATACTGTAAATGTTAGTTGGGACAAAATGTCCTTTTCATGACTTATGGTGTTTTGAGGTATGCCTTATTTGTTTGAATCAATTCTGAATAACATGGAACACAGGAAATCTGTGATATTGCAGCCATGGCCTGTGAATGTAATACTTTACTACAAGATTTTACACGCACAGGCATTTAGTGTTCATAGTAAATTAATATACTTATGTAAATTATTTAATAAACTATCTAAATGCTATCTATGCAGTTATGTCTTCAATTATGTATTGCCAAGTATTCAGTTATGCTTTTCTGTATATTTGTTTGAGGTCTTCCAATGTTCAGTTAAACCATTGGATAATGCAAATTATATTTTGACTAATTATGGACAGGGTTTTGGTCCCTTTTTCATACCATTACACTGTTGTAATGTTTCGCCAGTGTTTTGATGTGTCTTGTTTGTTTTTTCCATTTCTTTTGACATTGTTATTTTGTTAATGACACCAGACAGATGCACCCAAATGTTACACCACTAGGGAGCAGTACTGTGTCACATACCGAGGTGCCACATTATGGAATGGCAATTTGGCTCATCCTCACTATCAGACTTTAAAAGGAAACAACTAAATAAACTGTATTGACTCAGCTCAAATATAAGTGTATTGTCTCATCACAAGTTTCCAGGTGTTGAAATTATTTTCCGTACAAGCATCCTCAAAATGCTGTTTCAAAAGATGCGGTTTTGAAGGAGAATAGGGATTCACATTCTTTATGCCTGTTGGTAAGGCATTAGGAGTCGCATAGGAGCTAAATTACTTTAACCCCCTGATTGAGCCAAATCTACACACGCACACACACACAAAAACATGTTTATATTACTCATAAACAATTTGCCAAACATCACACACACTCCTATCCTCCTGGTGGAGACCTGTGCCCAGAAGGGCACTTTTTCTAGTTTTGTATTTCAGTTTGTCGTTTTTTATACGCTGAAGAAAGGAAGCTGGGGGGACAAAGAAAATGACGTTTCCACTTGCTTTATCAGAGGTGAGGCGGTAAAGAACTCAGACTTGACCTTTGCAGCCAGGCTGTGAGCCCTGAGCACAGTGACCGCCCGCTGTCTGCTTGTCCATGTGTCAACTTGCATATGTTTAGTTATTCATTTGGATTTGTTTGCTGTTGCAACCAAAATCTGTGGGTACAATCTGCGTAAGGAGAAAATCCCTACATCTGTATGGCCAGAAGTATGGGAAAGATGCAAGATATGCACTCGTCCGTACTCGGCCGTTCAGCGTATTCTGTTGTTGTCCATGAACTTACTACTGCAGTAAGATGAAGATATGAAGATGAATCACAATGCATTGCAATGATATATTATGAAGATATCACAATGCATCATTGCATTGATATATGAAGATATCACAATGCATCATTGCATTGATATGAAGATATCACAATGCATCATTGCATTGATATATGAAGATATCACAATGCATCGCTAGGTCTGCCTGAAGTGGTTTATGTATGTTTTGTAATAATAATCCTCAAGTGAAGTACAAATACCTCAAAATATACTTAGTTACTTAACACCACTTTCCACTGAATATTACTCCATATATGGAGCTATCTGATGGAGGTATCTAAGTATGACCGTCTGGGCGTGGTTGATCCAGAGCTCCATACATGGAGCTAGCAGAGATCTGATCTAGTTCTGATGTCATGTTAATATAGAACTCCACATACGGATATAGCTGACTCATTGTGACATCACTGAGTATCCAGCCAAGGGTGGCCGTTATTACCACTTGAGATTTATTGCACTCAGCCTTCAAGAAGGTCCTTGACCAGCTCCCACCAAGAGACACTACATCACCTTCCTTACCTACATTACCTTACAACCCTGATATCTCTGCATTTTACAGGGATCTTTAGATCCATTATTCCTAGTGAACAGGGATCTAGAAATCTTGATTAAGTTCTTACCGGACGCTTTACCCAACATGGCACCGAAGGCGAAGAAGGAAGCTGTCCCTGCCAAGACAGAGGCCAAGTCAAAGGCCCTGAAGGCCAAGAAGGCTGTGCTGAAAGGAGTCCACAGCCAGAGAAAGAAGAAGGTCAGGACTTCTCCCACTTTCCGTCGCCCCAAGACCCTGCGTCTGCGCAGACAGCCCAAGTATCCTCGCAAGAGTGCTCCTCGTAGGAACAAGTTGGATCATTATGCCATCATTAAGTTCCCCCTGACAACCGAGTCGGCCATGAAGAAGATTGAGGACAACAACACGTTGGTGTTCATTGTTGATGTCAAGGCCAACAAACACCAGATAAAACACGCTGTCAAGAAGCTGTATGACATCGATGTCGCCAAAGTCAACACACTCATCAGGCCTGATGGTGAGAAGAAGGCGTACGTTCGTCTAGCTCCAGATTACGATGCGTTGGATGTTGCAAACAAGATTGGCATCATCTAAACTGTGGCTGAAGGGAGTAAGAGACATGTGGAATAAATATTTGTAAAAACTTGAAAAAAACAAAAAAAAGTTCTTACCGGACACCACTGCAGCGGGTTCTAGACTCGGACAACCAGTCCCTTTGAATAGTATTAGTAGTCCTTGGGTCTATTTGACTAAATTAGGATGTGTTGCACGAGACGCTGTATACGGACCACGCTGCAGTCCGTAGTGTGGTCAAACTGTAATGACTCAGGTCAAACTGTATTGACTCAGGTCAAATATAAGTGTATTGTCTCATCACAAGTTTACAGGTGTTGAAATTATTTTCCGTACAAGCATCCTCAAAATGGTGTTTCAAAAGATGCGGTTTTGAAGGAAAATAGGGATTCACATTATTTATGCCTGTTGGTAAGGCGTTAGGAGTCGCATAGGAGCTAAATTAATTTAACCCTCTGATTAAGCCAAATTTGGGTTGAACGTGATTGGTGGAGCTCCCTCTGGTGTTGTGATTGTGGACGGCGTGGACGGCGATCACCCTATAGATCTCCATATATGGAGCTGGCCTGTTCTGACATCACAATGTGTTCTGACATCTGCATAGACTAAAAGGGACACAGACATAACTAGAACTGCACTCTGTCGAGTGCCTACTTGTGAAGGTCCCCAGGAGCCCTTTTCAGGGCCTCAAACCATACCGCACAAGCAGTTTCCTTGAAGGGCCCCTGGGATGCGGTCCCACTGGCCCAATGGCTGCTGTGAAGCTTTATGAAGCTGAATTTCAGCTTCATGTCATATGGGTAGCTCCATACATGGAGCCAGCAGAGATCTGATGTCATGCTAATATAGAACTCCATATAAGGATATAGCTGACTCATTGTGACATCACCTCAGTGAGTATCCAGCCAAGCACTATAAAGGGTGGCCGTCACCCTTTGAAATGTATGGCACTCAATCTTCAGGTTCCATGACCAACTGTCACCAAGAGAGATCTCCATCACATTCCGTACAAGCCAGGATATTTGGCTTTACAATCCAGATCTCGGCATTATACAGCGATCTTCAGGTCAATTATTCCTATTTCCTAGCCAACAGGGATCTAGACATCTCGGTTATGTCCTCACCACTGCGGCGGGTTCTAGACTCGGAGAACCAGTCCCTTAATAGTATTTTACTTGGGTCCTTTCTACTAAATTAGGATGTATTGCATGAGACCCTGTATACGGACCGCACTGCGGATCTCAGCATATCTACTCCGGCAGGACCTACAGAGGCAGACGCCAGCACTGTGTGCTTTTAGGTTACTCGAGACCGATTCTGCCATCGCCACCCCTCCACTAGATGGAGCACCCAAACAATATCTGCCCAAAATTCAACAGCTGGCCAATGACATAGCCAACCTCACTTTATTAGAGGTGTCAGACCTCAATGAGCTTCTCAAGAAAACCTTCAATATTCAAGATGTTGGAATGATGCCAATGGGAGCTTTGACTGCGGCAACCCCTGCTCAGGCCCCAGAAGAGGAGGTCCCGGTCAAGAAGGAGAAGACGTTTTTTACTGTAAAATTGACAAAACTGAAAGCAGCGGAGAAAGTCAAACTTATAAAAGAAGTGAAGAACTGCATCCTGGGCTTGAATCTAGTGCAGGCTAAGAAACTGGTAGAAGCCCTTCCGCAGGAGATCCGAGCCAATGTTTCCAAAGAGGAGGCAGAAAAACTTAAAGCAGCCCTAGAGGCAGCGGGTGGCACTGTGGTGCTGGAGTAGATCTGCACATCTGCCTGTCCACTGTTTGGCTGTGCTACTTTATTCTTTATTTCAGTTTGTCCTTTTTTATACGCTGAAGAAGCTGGGGGGACGAAGAAAATGCCTTTGGCGTTTCCACTTGCTTTATCAGAGGTGAGGCGGTAAAGAACTCGGACTTGACCTTTGTAGGCTGCAGTGAGCCCTGAGCACAGTGACCGCCCACTATCTGCTTGTCCATGTGTCAACTTGCATGATATGTTTAGTTGTTAATTTGGATTTGTTTGCTGTTGCAACCAAACTTTGTGGGTACAATCTGCGTAAGGAGAAAATCCCTACATCTGTATGACCAGAAATATGGGAAAGATGCAAGTTATGCACTCGTCCGTACTCGGCTGTTCAGCGTATTCTGTTGTCCTGAAACGTGCATGCGTTTGCCAGACCAGCAGTAAGATGAAGATATGTCCGTCACAATGCATCGCATCGCGACTATTACGGCCCTATGTGGCCTTAGTGTTGTTGTGGTTTGTGTTTAATCCACTGGCAATTGGAGGGTGGAGTGGAGATTGGAGGAGTGGCTTCTGGGCCTTGTTAGATTTATAGCTGAGGCTATGGAAATAGCCTAGAGAGCAAATACCTCGACCTTATAAGACTTCACTGGAAAAGTGAGAACACCAGGTATCAAGACACAAAAGATGAACTTAGAGTAATGTAAAAAAACCTGAAAGGAGTTTTTGACACAAGACACAAGTTCTTAAAGTATTTCTCAGATTTCTTTAGTTTCTTTCTTCAGATTCAGAGCGTGTACAATTGTAAAGGATAGAGGAGAGAGAATTCTCCTAAGTGCTCTGAATGTCAACATATCATTTTGCACAAACATATATACTGAAAAACATGTCATTGATTAGGATTCAGCTGTCACATTTCAATAGGTTGAAAGGTCCCATCAGTGTAAGATGTCATCAGGCTGTCATGGGCGTCTGATGGTCTGAATCCTGTTTTCGACTTTAATCACGTTCCGTGATTAGGATTCTGTTGTTGTCTATTTATCTCATAGGGTGAGAGTGTATGTTTATCCTCATCTTTAAGAGCAAGGTTGTTGTCGGGTTGTTTTCCATGTTTCTCCATTTAATCTTATTTCCCTTTTGGTATAATGACAATGACAATCTGGAGTGGGCGACAGCTGATAGTGGAATTAATACACACGCAAATATTGATATGACATCACTGTGTGACAGGGCAGTCCTGTTCACCAGATAGAAGAAGATTTACAAGGTATTTTTTAACATAGTAATAAGATGTGAACATAAAATATGCAACAATAAATCATATGGTAAGAAAATACCCATCAACTCCCACATCTAGTCACATATTAGACCATGTTAAAAAATCAACACATAATTTTTTTTTTTTTCAACTATCGAGGCTCCTTCTCAGTTTTACCCAGTAGCGTCATCTGTATGCTGGGTTTAGACAATGATCTAAAAGTGACTAGTGGGCAGGCAAAAATGGCTTATAATGTAAGTCAATAACTCATGGAAAGCATAAAGGACTGTATAAAGGACTGTATATATACATAAGTGTGAACAGGATAGGCAAATATATCATAAGTGATGAAGCAGAAACATCAATCCACAAGCCCCCCCGCAGATGCACCACAATCATTGTACCTTGACATGTGTGTGTGTGTGAACAGAGAGCCACGGGCCCTCTCTGTCACACTGACCAACCTGTCTACTGGTTTGCATGTGTCTTTCCGTAGTCTTTTTCTTCCATTTCTCCTCATTTCTCTCGTTTCTCCTGAGGCTTTTTTCTTCCTCATGTGTTTCCTGGTTGTTCTGTTGGTATCTGGGGAATCTTAAGGTCAAATCATACCTGTGCTAGTCCCACATCTGGCTCATTCATAGCATGGATTTAAAATTATTATTTTTGTTTGGGGTCCTTTTCGATGTCCATGCTATCAGAGTTATATGTAATAATTTTAACCTCTGGACCATGGTCGCGTGGGATGGCAGAAAGACTCGCCCATGGCTCTCTCTGAGCAACCACGGAGCCCTCTGCTGAAAGACAATTGTCTGGAGACAAAGACACTTGCACTGTATCTATCTAATGGATATAGCACAATGATTATGGTACATACTTTGGGACAACACATGAAAAATGTCACTTTCTTCATCAGATACGATACACCATACCCACCTGTTCCTTTTGTCAGATGATAGTCAATTGGTCAGTGATGGAGCCTGTCTGGTAATGGTCAGGTTGGGATGGCATTCCCCTCCTTTTCTTTTTTTTTTTTTTTTTCTCTAAACTGGAGATAAAAAATGGGAAATAAACCAAAAACAGAGGAAATAAAAGAACATGATTACTTGTGAGAAATGTGAAAGTTTTTTTTTTATTTTTTTATCTACACTCTCTACAAATGGGAAAACAAATGCAAAAAGAACGATTTTTTTTTTATCTAATCACTATTCTACAAATGGGAAAACAAATGCAAACAGAAATAAAAAGTTATTATAATTTTTTTTTTTTTCTAATGTAATCACTATTCTACAAATGGGAAAACAAATGCAAACAGAAATAAAAACAAGCCGAACAGAGTGGATAATACAGGATACCTTTTAAACCATGGAAGATGGAAGAGGGTACAAATCACTCCATTCCGGGTCACGCTCGGTCAACAGAATCTCTTGCTTAGAACTAAATAGTTGTTTTACTGACCGTTTGACCAGGGGAATAATGCAACAGCGCAGGGTGGACAAGATCAATACCAGGGTGATAACAACGGGGAGAACGGCGGCCGCAACCCAGCTGATCCAACCCCATCCGAGGTTGCGCAAATAAGCGCCCAGGTCATCAGCCGGGAGGGGTTCTCGAGCCGCATCTCGCATTCTGTTGATGGCAGAAGAGACATTATCATAGTTATTTTCAATGAAAAAACAACATTCCGTTTTCAAAACCCGACACACCCCTCCTTGCCTTGCTTCGACAATATCCAACACAAAACGATTTTCGATGACAGCTTCCCTAATTTGAAATTGTTCTGAGTTAAGAGCGGCCAGGCTATTAGTGGTTTCCCCATTTAAGGTGAGAATTTCCACCCCTAACTGATTGATTTTCTGAAGTGCTCCGAACGGGAAAATTCCCCAGCCCACAGTGTCTGCTTGTGAGGTGAAAGGATCTGCTACAATGTATCCCTTATAAGTTGACCTTTTGGTACGATGGGTGTGGTTAGTTGGTAACTTGCCTATGGCATATACAGAGATAGCGGGTTGTACTACCGCCGGAAAACAACAGCCAGTCCATTCTAAGGAAAGACTGGAAAAAGCATGTTGTCCACAAATCCAAAATAAACCAGGTGATGATGTCAGTCCCTTAAAAGGACAGGGAAACTCAAGGGTCTTACCGTTCTTCCATGTAATTAAACAGGTGAGAGTGGTCACGTTCTTAATGATAATATTAACATTACACTGACTATATCCGATATGAGGGCCGTGACTATTACACACACAGGTCTCTGCTTTCTTTAGTGGAACTAAGAAAGTTTGATTTGGTGTTTTAACCACACCGTTGTCTATACATGAAATGTTCTGTGGTGGAAATAATGAGAAGTCGTTCATGGCTCGAGCCAGTGCTATCTGTAGAATCATAAGCATTGAATGAGGTAATGAACAAGTAGAGTCTGATCCTAATGCTTTCTCATAATGCAGGTAATTGATTAATGTATAGGATAAGGGTGTTACTTCATGCCTATGGCGCATATGTTTACATACCCAGCAGTCGTTGCCGGGGTTTAAGGCTTGGTGATGTAAGATGGAATGTGCACATGCCGTATTATCCTCACAGAGTTCTAATGCGCGGTGTGTGCGTGTGTGAGTGTCAGAGTACCCAAACAAGGTGGAGAGGTTGATGTTATTCCCCAGGTGCAGTGTGTCATCTCCTGGGTTGGTGCTGAGGAAGGCAGCATCGCTATTCTCAGGCTTGGCTGGTGGGGGGGCCAGGTGTGCTGTGTCGCACCATAATATCCCTTCTTTCCCCGCTGTGCAAGGGAGTCCAGTTCGGGAAGGCAAAAAGAAACAAAACAAAAACCAAACAGCAAGCCATATCGGAGCTTGGTGATATGCCCAGGGCCACATTATATCTGAAACTCTTAAGTATTGTGCAGGCGTGGTTTGAGACAAATCCGTAGAAATCCCTTTGTAGCCACTCCTGTCAATAAAGTTCCAAAAGTGATGTAACTCTATGGCTTAATGTCAGTGTCTTTAAAAGGTGGTGGAGACTCTCGATAAGGACCAAGTTGTTAGATTTATAGCTGAGGCTATGGAAATAGCCTAGAGAGCAAATACCTCGACCTTATAAGACTTCACTGGAAAAGTGAGAACACCAGGTATCAAGACACAAAGGCCTCATTTTCAATCAGCCAGCCACCAGCATAAAAGCCTGGGAGAAGCTCCTCATCAGCCTCTTGCCATCTGTGCTGCTGAATCCAGACTGTAGCTAGTGTAGTGTCTGTAGGCTGTGCCTTAATTACCTGCTCAGTGCCAAAGGTTTCTTTATGTACTGTGTGTTTAAAGAACAGACCAACCTAGCGATCGTTGTACTCAAACCTATCACAGTATCCCAAACCATTTTCCTGTGTGCATTCTATCATAGAAGGGAAGCTGTACCTGGTAAGGTGCTGCCATTTTATTTTGTTGCCCAGTTTTGGCCCATTGTTTCTGCTTAGTCAGGGAGCCTAGATTGTGTTTTTCTTTTGGTGTAGTTCAGGATTGTTTTTCTTTTTCTAGGTAGGGTTGGGGTTGTTGTTTTGGCCTTGGCCACCTTGACTACATAGTACATACATACACATGCCCTATCTCCTAGCTACTGTGAGCTGTTTTTCTCAATAAATGTAACTTCTGAGTTTACCCTGGTTTGTGATCCTTTGGAGCCAAGACCCGACTTAAGGTTTTAATAGCGACGCATTGTGACCTTGTAGATGGACTATTTTCAAATGGCCGAAAAATATAGGTCTGCCTGAAGTGGTTTATGTATGTTTTGTAATAATAATCAAAATCTATAAAGTAACTAGTAAATAAGGTTTTCAAATAATTGTACAATATTTGCCTCTGAGATGTAGTGGAGTATAAGTAAAAGTACTGGCAATTGGAAATACTCAAGTGAAGTACAAATACCTAAAAATATACTTAAATATACTTAACACCACTGCCCACTGAATATTGGTACTCCATATATGGAGCTATCTGACTACCGGTATCTAACTAACCTAAGTATGACCGTCTGGGCGTGGTTGATCCAGAGCTCCATACATGGAGCTAGCAGAGATCTGATCTAGTTCTGATGTCATGTTAATATAGAACTCCACATATGGATATAGCTGACTCATTTGTGACATCACTGAGCATCCAGCCAAGCACTATAAAGGGTGGCCGTTAACATGGCCAGCTCCCCCCCAAGAGACACTACATCACCTTCCCTTACAACCCTGATATATCTGCATTTTACAGGGATCTTTAGATCCATTATTCCTAGTTAACAGGGATCTAGACATCTCGGTTAAGTTCTTACCGGACACCACTACAGTCTCTTTGAATAGTAGCCTATTAGTAGTCCTTGGGTCTATTTTACTAAATTAGGATGTGTTGCACGAGACGCTGTATACGGACTACGCTGCGGATCTCTGCAGATCTACACCGGCAAGACCTTCAGATGCCGGCACTGTGCTTCCAGTCCGGTCTAGACGATTTTCACTGCTGCATGCAGTGAGAAGTGTCATGGCGTCTAGTTATATTGTAAATCATGGTGTGAGAACATTAGGTATTCATTACCAACATGTTTGTAGAAAGGTTTCATTCACGCAGATCAGAGAAAAGAAGCGATGGATGAAGGCATATACCAGCATCATGGCAAGAAAGTTAAAGCTTGAAGGACCTCCACCTCCCAAACCACGCTTTCAGCAGCCTAACTGGGATTACCATGCAGAGGTCCAAGCTTTCAGCATCCGTCTTCACGAAAAATTCTCGTTGGAGCTTCTGAAGGCGGCCTTTGTCAGTCCATGCTACGTACAGTCGGAGCAACAGAGAAGACAAGCCTTAGGCATGGACACAGAAACAACCGCTCTCGTCCTCGAGGACAATGTTCAGTTGAGTGGACAGGGTCTAGGTTTCACTCAAAGCTTCCTGAGTGACTGGATCAAGGCCAGCTTCCCAAGCCTGCCAAATGAGGGTTTGACTGCTATTGTAAGTCATCTGACCAGTTCTGCAGTCATATGCCATGTGGCAAGGAACCTGGGCATTGAAGAGCTCACCATGAGTGCAGAGTTTCCCGTCCCTGATGTCGTGCTTTATTCAACCTTCATGGCTGTAATTGGAGCACTCCAGCAGAGCAGTGGAGCAGAGCAAGCCGGATTTTTCCTCCGGGATTTCCTGGCCACCCAGCTGATAGGGAAGGACGTGTTTGATATGTGGATGGTGGTTGACCCAATGGCCTTGCTGGTGGAGGAACTTGCACGCCAGAACCTTCCTCTTCCAGAGCCCCGTCTCATCAGGTCTGCTGGAGCCAGCACAGTTCTCCCACTCTACTTTGTGGGACTGTATAGTGATAAGAAGCTTCTGGGTCAGGGTCCAGGAGAGACTGTTCTGGTTGCGGAAGAAGAAGCAGCTCGTGTGGCCTTGAGGAAATTCTACGGCTTCACTGAGAACCGTAGGCCGTCTGACTTCACTCCACCACAGAACTTTCAGCAGCAAGCCAATATCCAATCTAGCAGCACCTAAACACCGCTAGTATACACACTGTGAAATCATCAGTGTTAACTCTGAGAATGTACAAAATCTAACCAAATGTACTCAATCATCCAGAGCGATTTACTGTAAGCAAGAACAACACAAGGTAATACATCAAATAGAAAAGAATCGGTCTAACAGTAGAACATTATGTACAATGAGACACTATAGAATGCTGTCATAACTTGACATAATATGTAGACAGTATGGCCAATGGCATAGCCAGCCTCAGTATATTAGAGGTGTTGGCTGCAACATGACTTCACGTTTAGTGCTCTAAACAAACATTAGAAGTCCATAGACTTGGCTGCCACATGACGTCATGTTTAGTGCTATAACAAACATTAAAAGTCCAACTGACCAAAGTGTGGCTTTGAGTGTATGTCTACCCTCCCTGTGATGTCACATTGTTGTAGCAGAGCTTCTCCAGTGAGAAGCTCTTTTTCCAAAGCTTCTGCTGCATCTTCCTGCCCACACATTCTCAACAATCAGCATTCTGATGAGCTATGGCATTCCACATTGACCCTTGAAAGCCTTGTGGCCAGCCTGGACGACCACAACGGGCTGAGACATGTGCTTCACACACAGTTCCTCTCCTTGTGCCATCACTCAATTTTATTGAGTTGTTTTGTACAGGTTGGAAATTAAAAGTTCTCACTAGAAATGCAATGTTTAATGATTTTGAAAACACATGACATGCTATTCTCTTATATTAGTAGGAAATGTGTTTTTTAATCATCAATAATTTTAAAAATCACACCCGAGTGAAGTGAGGGGCGTTCTTATCATCGTACAACATGACATCTAACTATAAATGCACCAAGTCTCTGTGTGTACGTCTGTAATCCAAGTAAGAGAACCGTTAGCCCCATCGACTTCAAATTTGACACACGCGTTCCACAGTGAGTGCAGTGCCCGGTGTTGGTTGGAACCACGGTTGTCCAGAACCGCCCCAAAAAGGCCTCTGCCCGGGCTCTCGACCGGGCCCCTGCCCAGGGTCCATATATGGAGCTGGCCTGTTCTGACCTCACAACGCTCCATATTTGGGCATGCCTGACACAGAACCGCATAAGCTGGCCTGTTCTGACCTCACAACGCTCCATATTTGGGCATGTCTGACACAGTACTCCATAAACTGGCCTGTTCTGACATCCCAATACTCCTATAGCATGCCTAACACAGAACTCCATAGGAATAAAGGGACACATATAGAAATCTGACATCATGCTGATGTCGGGCATAAAAACATGTCTATTTGCTTCATTGTTAATGGAATTAATTTGTGTAGGACAGAAATATCCTATTTGCTCAGAGATATATGACGTAAATTCTCATTTCATTGTCAATGGGAATTGGAATTGTGTAGGACAATAATACCGATTTGCTCGTCCACATATCCTGTAACATATATGACAACATTGACATTCAGGACTTTCCCATATTTCTAAAAGACCTCCTTGAACACAGGGCGTCTTGTCCACATTGTGCTTGCTTCTCACAACACTTCTCTCCCCCTTCTTGCCACACTGACCTGGGGTCCAGGTATCTGTGCTGTAGACTTCACACAGGTGGAGAGCCTCTTGTGTGACATTCACACAAGAGGGCAATGGCTTTGCAAATGCCCACATCATTGTAGTTGAAGTAGCAGAGGCCGGTGAAGGTGATGGAGGACAGGAGAAAGAGACCGATGTTGGCCATCCTGATCTTTGTGGATCCATGAACATAATCTGTTAAAACCTGGCCGATACCCCAGTGTCCATGCAGAGTGAGAGCAGCAGATAATGTGTAGTCCATCACGGGTGTGGGGTAAAAGTAAGCGACAGGCCCCATAGCCAGCAACAAGATGCTAACCCCTCGCTCTGCTGTCCAGTGCAATGAGGCGGCTTTGGAGCTGTCATGTTTCAGGGCTACTTTGGAATCAGAGTCTGCATAGAGAGGGTGTGAAGCATGGATCCTTGCTGTGAGGAGATATGACGGTTTCTGTTGATACTGATGTGTTACAGCAGCTAGTGGTCTGGTCAGGATACTGACAGGTTTAAGACCTATATGGCAGAGTGAGGATACGTTTATTATGCCTATCATGATGACGAAATATTAACCATTGTGTTCTTTGCTGTGAATCTTACTTTTATAAGCCAAATTTGTCAACATCAACAAAAATCATGAACAAGGCGTTACCATGGTAACAACCCATCATCAGTGACAATGCGAGACAATGCACAGATAGGCCACAATCCCAACCAAGGTCATGGAAAAGAGGTAAGGTCACTGACATCATTTTCGCTATCATGCAATTCCAGATGGCATATTTGTCACACCATGGGAGCCAAACTACACCCAGAAGTTCGGTGGAATGCATTGGACTCAGTGAGAGCCCAGTGACCAGCTCATGAACAAACACTATTTCTGATAAATTCTGAATGACAGACCTTTTGTAAAGTAATCGCTTCTGGAAAATAACAGTCTCAACTAGAAAAAGTGCCCCTCGGGGCACAGGTCTCCACCAGGGCAGGTCAGGTTGTGGCCTCCTGGTGGCGCTATAATAGGCCAATGTGAAAAGGGTGCCATTTCTTCATACGCCTTTGATGGAAATTGGATGATTTGAGGCATTTTGTTTCTAAAAATGGTTTTGCAAAAATCAACCTGTTGGTGGCGCTATAACAGGCCATGGAATATGAAATATCGGACAGATCCGACTTGAGCACATGCCCATAGAGATACTGTGTAACGATTTGTGAGATTTTTGGACAGAATCTGGAGGAGTAATATCAAAAAATGTGTTTTACAAAAGTCGGCCTCCTGGTGGCGCTATAAAAGGCAGATGCGGAAAATGCAGGTCAAAGGTTTGTCCTTGGCCTCTAGGGAGTGTGCATGCAACGTTTCACGCAGATCGGTGCAGTTTTAGGTAAAACATTTGAAAAGCTGCCTCATGGTGGCGCTATAACAGGCCGTTCTGGAAAATGTGGGGCAGAGGTTCATCGTTGGCATCCAGGGAGTGTGTGTGCAAAGTTTGGCATCGACCGGGTTAACGGTGCCGGAGATTAGCTGGTAACAGACGGACGGAAGGACACACACACACACACACACACACACACACACGGAGTGCAAAACATACTCTCTCCCCATGCCTTCGGCCTGGTGGAGACAATGAATTGAATAGACAGAACCACAATGGAAACAAGTTTTTGTGTTATCCATTGTGCACCATTGTATAATCGTACCATTTGCAAACTATTAAAGTATTCAATCAATCAATCTCAAACTTTTTCTAATTTTTTATATAGCGCCTTTATCCAAGGCGCTTTACATAGATTGTGCATTACATTCACCCATTCACACACACATTCATACACGGATGGCAGCGGAAACCATGCAAGACACCAACCAGCACATCAGGAGCAACTAGAAAGGTCGCAATTTTAAAAAATTGCAAAGTGTGGTTGCCGCAGTGGCTTACATATGCCCCTCCCACTGATATTGCCAGCCAATTACAATGTCGCTTCACCCCTGCGATCATGCGCAAGTAATTCGGAGGGTATTTATCCCCAAAAAATCATGTTTTTGCGAGAAATGGTTAAAGTTTTCGCATTTGCGGCGCCCCCTATAGATGAAAATGGAATTGCTTTTGGCTTTTGGTTGATTAAACCACCCCAGACATGTGATTCAAATTTGGGATGGATTGGACATTCCGTTCGTGATTTATGGCATTTTTTGTGATATAGGCCCCTCCTACTAACTTTGGGCGACGATTACGGCCGAACGATACGCACTACCAAAATACTGCAGTTGGTGTTTTAATCGGATGGGTCCGGAGAGCATGTGTGCCGATTTTTGTGAGATTTGGACAAAATCTGTAGGAGGAGGAGCCAAAAGTGTGTTTTGGAGAAAATTCAAAATGGCGGAAAATCTATCATGACGCAAATGGGCGGGGCCTATATGGGGAGATGCGTCATGACCCAAGGAAGCCAGGGAAAAATAATTTTGATTTTACAACCTACGGTTCAAGAGTTATAAGCCAAAATGTAAAGTGGGCTGTTATAGCGCCACCATGAGGCTGACTGATAACATTATAAGTTGATTAATTTTAGTAATTATTATGAACCTACCCTCCAAGTTTTGTAACTATAGTGCTTACAGTCTCTGAGGAAAAAATACTTGAATGTGACAAAATGCGAAAAATCGCATTTTCCCATTCATGTCAATGGGGAAATTCTATTCACTAATAAATTCATATCAATTAAACTATACAACATTTCTCTTAAAAAAATACAAGCACATCCTTCCCGATGAAGCCGGTCAATTTGACATATGGCTCAAGTACGTACAGTCAAAACTGTGGGAGGAGTAGCGAATCAAAAAAAAGACTAATCCAATGGAATAATAAAGTGTTACAATTGCAATAGTCTGGTTGCCCTGTTAGGGCAACCACACTAATTAGGGGTTTAGTGTCTTGCTCAAGGACACTTCGACAACTCTGGGGGAGCCCAGGTTCGAACTGGCAACCTTGCGGTTACCATCCAGCCAACCCTGAGCCACCGCCGCCCCTAACTTAAATTTAACAGCAGTGATGTCAGTCGTCGCCATATGTGGGCATGGTTACAGGCCAATTCAACGGCCATTATTAAAATTTTAGCAGGTCAATCAGCTAATATTTTCTTGCCAGTATTAGAAGTAATTTCATATTCTTTCATGGTTTTACTTTAGTATAAACATACATTAGTGCTGTTTCTACAGTAGTAAATTCCTGTAGGAATAGTTCCTCCACCCCATCCCTCAGCTCATTTGTTGAATGATGATACTAAACTTATTACTAAAATTGAACAAAGACTTCAAACAATTATACAGAAAAACATAACTGAATACTTCATAACATAACTGTACAGACTACAGAATGTGTCTAGGATATGTCTATTAATTGTAGTCTAGTATTGATATTCCTGTCCTGTTGTCATCCTTTTTGTAACTGGAATAATTTGACACTCGACTTTGTAATAGGATGAAATGTGTTGGCTCGTTGATGGTCCAATATTACCTATTTTCTGTGTATTGGGTGAAAATCACAATGGCTGAAAAAGCAACCACATGTGCTCTTTAATCGGAAGCCCATATGGTGCATTGTAATAAGTAATCACTAATTGGAGAGTTAGATACTGTATTGGTCTCAGCATAAAATGAAATAAGAACACTTCATGGAAACATTTACAGTCAATTTAATTTGACACATTAATTAGTGTTTCCGGCAACAAGTGTACATTTGTGTAATGGTTAGCTGTATGTACTGTACATGGAATTAAATCTGAGAACCCATCGGCAAATAAAGTTAAAACAGCGCCATCTTTGAGTCAACAGTCTGTCTCGAGAGACTACAATGGAATTTGACTTGATTTTTTTCCCCAGTTCACAAGTGAATTCTTGAGATTTCATCCATAATTAAACATTGCAACAGGATAAGATTAAACTTAACAGTCGACATTCTATAACATGCTAGAAGTTCAACGGCCTGGGGGTCATGAACTGCTTGACCATGTCATCTGTCACTTCTTTCCTTTTCAGTTGGTGTTCGGTAATTATTGGCTGCAGAGTGTCAATCAAAAGTTTTTTCAACTCCCCTGTTAGCAGAGCTCCACTGGTATAGTCCTATGAGAAGGTGGGGAGACAGACAGGAAAGTTATAGGCCCAGGGCAATGAATTATGAAAGCACAAATTCTTAAGTATATGTACAAGAAGTATTAAGGCTCTGACACAGTGAAAGCATCATTGATGCGAGTGTTCCTGATGTCAAGTACTTGTATTCATGTTGGAAGCGTCAAGCGTCTCTAGATTTGGCTACGTTCTGCATCGAGCCTCAGTACCTGCCGTCTGTTTTATCCCTCCTTGCTCCCTGTAGCAAAATATGCACATGCAAATGCACGCAGCCACGCACGCATGCTGGGTGTCTGCACTGTGTCATTCCAATTACTCTCTTCTCCTTCTCACTCTCTGGTCTGTGCTGAGCATTGACACTAAAAATTAAGAGCCATGCTCGAAAAGATCCATGCTTCCACTTGATGCCTCCATTGTGGCTACCGCCGTCATCAACAATGGGTACATTTGATGACGCTTGCAGTGTGTCAGTTCCTTATAGTTCCCCTTTTTCTCACCTGTCTGATCTTCTCCAGCTGTTCATCGTCTTCCAGGAAGAAGGTCAGGTACATGAAGGACACGTCTACATCTGGGTTACCGCCATGCTTCCTGTGTTCCTCCAGTGTGTCCTTTCCTCCGGAGAACGCATGCTTGTTTACCTATGAGCCATAGCAACATAGCCAGGTCATTATTCAGTTACAAATGCTAACCCACTGTTGATGTAGCAATATACTGTATTTTAGGTATTGTTAATTCCCATGTTGATTTATTTAATTTTCATTCATGTTCAAATACATGCTTTAACGTAACCCATTTTAGACCGGCTATCACTTCTGTCGCAGTGCCGCGGCATAATTACTTTATCTCTGAATCCGGTAATGCGTGCATGTCTCCTTGTAGTTTAGTCTTTTTCTGTACTTTTCCGGATTCCAAGTTTCTCAGAAAGACCTCAGGTTTTAGGGTGTCATTCATAAAACTGCCTTAGGTTTTAGCAGGTCTTTTCAAAATCGGCCTCAGGTCTAAATGAGTTAAGTTAAAAATGACCAAATCTGTAGTGTTCAATAAACACACAGATTCAATGAATGTCTCCTGTGATGTCTCCATGCATCACCCATGCTGGGCAAGACCTACGTTGTAGAGTGTATCGGTGGAAGTACCACTCAAGGAAATGACTTTGACACTTTACAAATCTGTTTACATTCACTGTGAATGAAACACATATTGTGATTGGTCGAAAAATATCGTATCCCGATTCCCGGGGAAATACATCTGATGGATGTTCCGGCCCGACACTTCCGCCACTACACTGCCTTAGGTCGTGACCAGGCTTTTCTCTTCACAGATGAATAAGGCTGGGACCGAGGCTATGCATCACCTTGTTCTTGATCTGCTTGGGTGTGTCAGTGAGGAAAATGGAGGAGTTGGGGTCACTGGCGCTCATCTTTGTCTGAGCCCCCTGCAGGGCAGGAAAGAAGGTGGAGTGCAGCAAGGCTGGTTTTGTATAGCCGATCCTGGGGGCTACATCACGGGTCATTCTGAAGTAGGGGTCCTGGAAACATGGAAAGTTTAACTTAACTTTATCAGTGATAAATACATCTATTTGTACATTCCAGAAATCTCTGTCTTCACACTTGGTGGGTGTATTGATGAGGACAGATGTAGAGTGTGAAGTCTATTGGATAAGCGTGGTGCTCCACAACAGTCCTGCTCCAAAATCACTCGTGTTCCAAACGGGCGGCTATACCCCAAACGGTTCATTGCACTAGTGGAGTTATTATATTGCTAGTGTAATGCAAATTATTAAATCATATTAAATTCCTTACTGACCAGGGACAGCAGATGAACATTTTCCTTTGGCACATTTACATCACAGAGTGATGTCATAATAGGCAAACATTATGCAAGTTTAAGCAAAGACATTTGGTGAAGGGGGCCAAGTAGACACCAATGGGACCCCCGTCAATTAATTATATAGGGTTTAAGTGGTTAATTAATGTGTTAATTGTGCCCACTAAATAAACAAATGGAATTACTGACCTGGTCTATGGCACAAGGGATAAGACAAGGAACATCCTTTCTGCCTTGGAAGATATGAGGGAAAGAGCTACTGAAGGATGGAGCTGCCTGAATTGCTGGGAAACTGATCTTTCCTGGATAGAAAGGTTAGACACAAAAATAATATAATACTGTATGTAATATTAAGGATCGCATAAGACAGGCATACCGTAGCAATGGGTATAGACTCAGAGCCTATCAATTAAAGAAGAACAAGTACATGACACATGTACTGATGTGATAAATGATCACTTCAGTGATCACTTCAGGTTGCCTGAACTAACAAACTCCACCAAAGTATTAAAAGAATGCAATTCCTTCCTCTCTACAAACTAAAGTATCTCTTCTCAGGTCATAATGTTACCTATGCAGTCACTTTCCGTGAAGCCAAAGATCCCTTTGACCTGGTTGAAAGTGACATGTTTCTGGATCTTCACCACATTACGATAAAACTCTGGTGACGAACTGTGGAGAAGAATATGAGTGAGATATTAACAGACATGCAAACTGGTTAAGGGTGAAAAAGATGAGAAGGATGCATGAGCAGGGATAACACAGGGGGGTCTAGTTGTATGTCCTGTCTGTCTGGGTAGAAGGCGGCTAACCAAAAAGCCCCAAACACAGCAAAGCGCTTGCCTTTACCCCATATAGTCCAGGTCGGAGAAGATGAATGTCTTGTTGACATCAAAGCCACAGGCAATGATGTCCTTTGCATTCTCCATTGCGTAGTGGTGACATTCCTCCAGTGTCAGGTCCTTCCACAGGTACTTCTCATCGTCGGTCAGTTGGATAACCAGGGGGATGTCGAACACATCCTGCAGCCACCTAGAACAAGACAGGAGGGGCGGGGGGGTTGCAGTATCTCAAGAGACAAGTGGCTCTGCACTTTAAAGCAGGCAGGCCACAGCATTAGCCAATTCCGTTTTGTAGGCATCGAAAAGGTGGACAAGCCCCCCAGAGGGGGAAATCAGGAGCGCCGCCTGCTACAATGAGAAATGTTCCACATTCATCCTTTGAACACTTTGGCCCCACATGGGCTTAACGAGGAGTTTATTATCAAACCATTCCTGTAATAAGTTTTAATCTATTATTGGTCTTGTTTTTTTAATTCTGATTTTTTTTTCTTTTGTTATATATAGAACTGACAGTGCATGTGTAGACTACTCTCTGTATAGCTCAGGGAGTTGTTTCTACTTTTTGGACAGGTTGTGTATGGGTTTTGGATACTATTTTTGTGATGATTATTTTCCCCTGGTGGCCACACAGGGATACTAATGGCTGTTTTATTTGTTTTGACTCTGCCATTGCCAAAATCAATCCAATAGGGTGATGTCCACGGGTGTGTTCACTTAGTGTTGATGTGTATCTGCCCACTTTGCTACCTTTATATATACCTGTCTTATGCACTGCTAGTATTCAGTATACCTGACGAAGGCCACATAGGCCGAAACGTGTATGTTGTATGTTTTTCCACTCTGGTAATTAAAGTTTCTTTGGGAGCTTTTAAAGCGGTGTGCATACTTCCTCCTTCTTTTTCAGTTTATTTATTTTGTTCGAGCACCCGTTGAATTTACTGGGATGTGCGTGTACCTCCTGACCACTATAACGTGTTTCCAACATCTCTGTACAAAAGTTCATGAACTTTGAGATTAGGCTCACTTGGTGAAGATGAAGGGGATGAGGTGACCAACATGCATGGCTCCTGATGAGGGTCCTCTGCCGGTGTATAGATAGAAGGACTTGTTCTTCTCGTATGCATCCAGCACTAGGTTCATATCTCTGCGAGACAAAACAGAGATCTGTGCATTACGTTTTCCATACACGGAGAAAAGATTACAAATAATATATTGTATGCACATGAAGACAACTATTTACGGACTCATGATGAAGGGTCCGAGTCAGAATGATGAAATCTTTACTAGTATTGGTTCTGTTGCTGACCTGTGAGAGAAAAAGATTCCTCTTCTCAGAAAGCGGTGTGCTTTCTGGCCAGCCACCTCCTCCAGTCTGTCCACCAACTCCTTGTCTATTTTGCTGCTACCAAACCTGACTAAGGAAAGATATAGTACTAGGATATCAGACACATATTGTAACTAGTTGTAATAATTCTACATACAGCAGCACTGTATGTTCACATTTTGTAAAAATACACACACACACACACACACACACACACACACACACACACACACACACACACACACACACACACACACACACACACACACACACACACACACACACACACACACACACACACACACACACACACACACACACACCAGCATTAACAATCCTAGTACCTATCAGTTTGTCATAGTCCACTCCCTTGGCATTGGTGGTGGACACATTCCACGGGTCAACTGTATCAGCACCATCTTCTGATGGCCCATTGTCATGAGCAACAGCATCTTCTGAGGGCGGACATCCTGCTTTGTAATCCTGACCTGTTATCCGTTTGTAGTCGAGTTTGAACTTTAACAGACTTTGGATGGCAGCATCGATATCAGCCTGAAAACAAAAATACTGCTGTCAAATAAGTGGGACACTGAGACATGTTTTTGGAGGAACATGCAAATGTCATGATTTACAAAACTGCTGTTAGGGATTTTGTCAATATGATCAGAAATACTTACTTTATCAGCCTTAGCTGTTTTTAGGGTTCTGACTTGGTCTCCTTGTTCTGTCAGTCTATCATACAATTCTCTTGGGCTCAGAGTCAAGCCCCCTGCATCATCGCATTGACAATCTGCCATCTTCACACTGACCAAGACAGAAGTAGTAAATGTTTTTAGAAATCTCATTCTGTGCACCTCATACACCTATAGATAGCTTTCTTGGGATGACTTGGGAAGACCGAGACCCCATATGGTAACATACGCAAGCCATAGCTAGCTATAGCTAGAATCTTCTATCATAGTTAAGTTTATTGTATTGTTATTACCTTATTACACATTACACTGCTAATCAACACTGTTGAGGTAACTCTAAATACAGGAATTGTACTGCCTAAAACAATGCTGCTACCTTTACCGTGTTGTGTGCGTATGTGACAATTAAATGTATATACACTTTGTGTACACATATGTTGTCTAGTACTATAGGTAAGCAAGTCGTCTATGATTCATTGATTGACAGTAGGTTGCATACGTTAAATACAATTTAATAAAACAAACTGAATAGTCAAAAGTATATACATAAGAACGTTGCTACTTGCTGGTCAGCATACCGTTTTATTCTTTAGTTGACAGCTCACTCATTCAACTCCTTGCATCAGCCTGCGTGATGATGCGCTGCAACAGTCAAATGCTTCCCCGGCAAACAAGTTCATTCTACAGTTCCGCCATTGGTTCCTCGGAAATTCTTCCTCGTCCTCGTATCTCAATAATGTATGTATTTATTTATTTATCTAATTCCCCTCCCCCCAAAAATAATGTTAATCGATGGCTATTTCTTTCCACAGCCAAATACAATGTTAAATCCACTGGTTTTAATGTGAATGAGAATAGCATAATAAAGGTTGGAGAACCGGATATTCTCCCTTTACCTGTTCATTTCAGAATCAAAGTTGTTCATAAGCATGGCCATAGATCTATGAGCATGGCCACCGGACCATAACACTATGCACTGGGCAGACATCTAGCAAGACGAAACGTACATTTTATTTTGAAAGTAGCTGGTTCGCAACTCGCTTTCATCGTTGCTTGTTCATGTTATGCTGGTCGCTTGCAGGGCATTGAGGGCAGGTCTAAAAACACTTTGAGGTAGATTTGTTGAACATCTTCCCTAACCATTCATGTGCACAGCCACATATGCGCATATAGTGCAGCTTTTATAACAATTGCCGCAACGATTTTAAACATGTGAAACGTGAAAGTACCTTTCTCTCAGGCTGTTATTTATTTAACCATGCTGATTTTTGCGTTGCGTTTTTGCTATGTTTGCGTTGGACTGTCTAGTCGGACAGGCCATGCGGCTGTTGATTGGTTAGCCCTAGATACAACACCATAGTGATTTCGGTTTTGTATTTGGTGTATATATGCCTACTTCTATTATAAATAATGTACAGTAAAAATCAGCCCCTGAGTCTTAACCATGTGTAATACACCAAGCAACCATCAGATGGCACTATTGGGTATCTAAGTAACATCTCACCTGTTGTGTCTCCTGTCCTTTTCCCCATACAGGGTTTCCCCAAACAGGATAAAATGGCATCTTTAGTGGCTTATGATGATTCAGATTCAGATTCAGAAGATGACTCTTTAAATCACAGCAACAAAGTGACTGATTCACTTACACAGGAAAAAACAAAGCAGGAAGTTGGGTTCTCTAATCGCTATGGACTACTGCCCAGTCCTTACACCATTCCACTTGAAAAGGGCCAATTTGGCAATGACAATGCAGTGGAACATCACAAACATAATGACATTCCTAAGGCTACCTCATATGTAGAAAAAAGTCTTTCTTCATTAACGAGTATACATTTACAGCAGCAGAGCCATTTTGACAGAGAAAAACAATACTTTGTAAGCAAGAAAGTACCACATGTGTCAGACACCCTAGAAAGGTTCTCGTCACAACAAATGTGTCCTCAAGCACCACAACTGTCCAGCCACGTGGGAACGAGACATCACACCACCCCACCAGGGTTTAGACCATACATTCCAAAGCGACAGAGACTTGCAACTCCTGCACAAAACGTGAACCCAAAGCCCCCAGAAGATAATGTTCCAATGGCTCAATCTGTTCGAATGTGGTCTGACGCATCTGAGACGTTGAAACCATACCTGGTTTGCACACCTGGCAGAGCAGAGATTCCCAGAAGACTTTTGATGAGCCTGGCAGGGCACCAGGGGCCCGTCAACACGGTGCAGTGGTGTCCAGTTCCTCCTCTGAGTCACCTACTACTGTCTGCCTCCATGGACAAGACTGCCAAGGTAATGACGTCTATCAGTACCCTATATCAGTAGTTTTCAACCAGCGGTCCGGGGACAACCAGTGGTCCTTGAGGGGGTTCCAGCCAGGTGGTCCCCAGTTAAATGATAGAGTTGGTCATTCTTGGAAATTCTGTGCAGGTGATTCATTTTCTAAGTGTTGGAGTTTGGAAGCACTCGTCGAAGTCACTGAACGACATACCACCTGTTTCGAATTTGCACATAATGCAGGAGGCAGCAGCGTGACCCGTTAATAAAAACGAGTGCTTCCAAACTCCAAAATGTAGAAAAAGAATCACCTGCACAGAATTTCTTGACAGAAAGTAGCTCCTGACATGTCTACGGTGGATTTTTATGAAACAAAAGCTTGGCAGATTGAAAGAGGATAATTCAAGCTTGGCCTAGAGCTGCAATTTTAGTGAGTTTAACGTCGTTTAATACAAGCAGATCGCAAAAGCAAATTGGATGAATGGGGAGTCAATGGAGGGTATTGCAACTCTAGATTAATTTAGAGTTGACCTTTAGCGTTGCAAATTGCGACTACTAGAGACCATAGCCGCAATTTGCAACACTATATTTTCTTTTATAATGGGTTGAATCTAGAGCAACACCAGCCATTGACAGCCCATTCATTCAAACAGAAAACTCAGATCTGCTTGTATTAAGGCTAAACTCACCAACATCGCAGCTGTAAGGAAAGCTTGAATTATCCTCTTTCAATCTGCAAAGTGTTTGTTTCATAAAAATCCACCATAAATGGTAACTGGTGCATTTATCCAAAGTGCTTCACATAGATTGTGCATTACATTCACCCATTCACGGAGGAAACCATGCATGGCACCAACCTGCACATCGGATGCAATTTGGGGTTCAGTGTCTTGCTCACAGACACTTTGACACTAACTCTGAGGGAGCCCTATAGGGATCGGGATCGAACTGGGAACCTCATGGTTTCCATCCGGCGGTACTACCGGCCACTCTACCCCTGAGACATTTCCGCCCCCACCGTAGACATGTTGAGCTAATTTCTGCCAAAACATTCTTTGCAGTTGATATTTTTTGAGCGCTGCCTCTGCTCCATTAAGCAGCTATGTGTGTATGTATGTCTCTGTGTCTGTATGTCCGAGCACGGTAAATCTGTCACTTCTCGACTGTTTCGGACGCGGGAAGGCTTGCCGGAACCGGGCAGCCCCCCTGGGTGCGTTCCTGGGGGTCTGGATGTTGCGGGGACCCCCTGGGGACCCAAACACAGTAACTGTGTCATTTCTCGACCGTTTCGGACGCGGGGGCTTGCCGGAATCAGGCCGCCCCCCTGGGCACGTTCCTGGGGGTGTGGATGTTGCGGGGACCCCCCGGGACCCCCACACGGTACAGTTGCACCGCTCACTTCACACAGTGTTGGACTTTGGAAGCACTCGTTTGAGTCGTTTTCATTAACACATTGTGCTGCTGCTTCTTGCATTATGTGCAAATTCGAACAAATTCGACTTCCGACCAGCCATTCCAAACTCCAACACTTAGAAACAAATATCACGTCACAGAAATTCTTAGCAGAAAGTAGCTCATCATAATACTGTCTACGGTGGATTTTTTTGAAACAAACGCTTTGCTGATTTTTCCGTACACCTGCAATGTTGGTGAGTTTACCGTTGTTTAATACAAGCAGATCTGATTTTTCTGTTTGGATGAATGGGCTGTCAATGGCTGGTGTTGCAACTTTAGATTCAACCCATTATTAAAAAAAAATCGAGTGTTGCAAATTGTGGCTGTAGAGATCAGTACACAATACACATGCAAGAATACGAAACGTGATCAATTCATCACCCAGATGTGTGCATCAAGGAGGTGAAAGTGGTTGTTCACTGTGATATTGACTGCCATTCAGTATAAGTGGCCCAAGTTCATAATTATAACTTTAGACACATTGATTCATCACTCACATGGGGTTGGAAATATCACCTAATTTCCAGTTTGTTCGACACTGCAACCACAGCGAAGTCACTCTGGGTGACAGTTCAGCGTGTGGTGTGCCAAATGTATAGCCTACTTGTCATGCACCGATTGGTCAGCTCCAGTATGAACCCTTGGGAGTACCCGTTATCAACCCAAAAGGTTATCAGATATTACCCTCTCTCTACTTTTTTTTGTCTGCTGACCCAGGGGAAATAAAGACTGGATATATGTGATAAACAGCTGATATCTGCTCTGCTGCCTTACCGTATATAAATGTACCACCAGTGACTTTCTTTAGAACCTTATCTATCACTGTCAGTTGAATGTATGTCAAGACCCATGGGGCTTTCCATCTCTCCTATATGTCGCTGCTTTACCTCCCCCTCTTTTTTCCTACCTCACACTACTATAGGTACAAACAAACCTTAATTTCTCTACTGTAAAGGTCAAGTGATGCAGAATGCAGATGCCTGCAGACAACTAAATATTTCTACTCCCGGTCGGAAATTGCACAAGACCACCTCCGAGTGCCAAGTATTCATTGGCTCATTATTCAGGTGTCTGAATAATTAATCATTTAAATATTCATGAGGCGATTTGCATAAACATTCAGGAATTTTGGTGTAGCAGCAAGACAGCCATCTCCTCTGGCACCTGAAAAGCTCTCTCAGCAGATGGCAGAGACTGGGGAGAGTGTATCTGTCATGAATTTTTATGTTGGATATTCACTTCGTCTCAAGCACCCTACCAGGTGTTTTTTTCCTGACCAATTAAAAAATGCAAAATAAAAAATGTCCACCTATATTTTGAAATGCATCCATCTCAATAAAGAATGCATTGGTCCTTTAGCTTATGCAGTGCCTTTGAATGAGTGACGTCTTCATGTCGAGGATAGTGGAGACTTCACTAAAAACAGTATTTAGAGAAGTGGAATGGTTATCGAGAACATTATACCGGTGAAAGATTATGTGATTTTTTTTTGTTTAATTGAAAAAGTAGAAGGTATGACTTTAACCTATATAAAAATAAAACGAGTCCTAGCAGTTTGGTATGTATGGTTTTTCTCTTTCTACCTGAACAGACTCCCACATCCCCTGAGCATTCTGTCAGTTCCTCCCTCACATGAAGTTAAGGCTATTATTATTCCAGCCTGTTTGCTGCTGTTGTCACCATGGCTACAGCAGGTGTACTGCACCGGTTTTAAGTTGATAACATGAATACCAATTTAGTTTTAATTACCAGGAGTCATTAAGAAGCAGATTACCCATTGAGTCATCAGCAGGGACCTGCTCTGCATGTGTGTTAAGTGGCCGGTGAAATTAAATAGGACGCAAGAAAACAAGCACTCATTTTCTTCAGTGCATTGTTTATGTATTGTATGGGATTAACGTGATTGCGTGTGCCTTTAATGAGGTGCCTACGTTGCGCACCATTAACTGTTTCACTCAATACAGCCTATGAACAGAGCTCAAACAGCATGCCTATTTGTCGTCTAGTAGCCTATGTTTTGTCCAATATTTTGTGGGCCTTATACTTTTTTTTTTAACTCAACAAAGTAAAGACACACGCACATCCGTTTCAATGCATTTTGCTTTACTGCCTACCATGTTTTCCTGCTACCTTGAGATGGCAGTGTTTCCCTATGCGAGACATCATATGTCTCATAAATATGCTATTCCTGTTAGTTGATGGAGCAGCATGCATGCTTGCTTCACCCTCACACAATGATCAATCTATACACTTGGGAGCAGTCCAAAAATAGCTACACTGCTGCTCTACTGGAGCTACTGCAGGTGTGCCTTGCTCAAGAGCAGATCAACAGCAGCTGAAAAAGCGAGGGGCGACAGAGAGTGTTTCCCATATATCCAATACATAATGTTTTTAAAACATTTTTATAGATTTTTATTTTTTTCCACCGACAACACAAGACACTAATCAGCCACATAAAACATGCCACAACATTTCATAGCAGGACAGATCACCTCTAGACATACGGTAGGCACCTAAACATGAGAAGTCATAATGTATTTAATCATCGTCGTTGATGCAATGCATGGATATTTTAATTGAAAGTGTTCCTCTAAAATATGCTCTCTCTTCCTGTCAGTTACTTCCCCCTCTCCGTGGAGGCATCTCTGGGATTCCGTTTTGTAAAGAGCTGCAGATTGATAGGTCTCTCTCTCTCTCTCTCTCTCTCTCTCCCCCTCCCTCTCTCTCTCCCTCCCTCCCTTTCTGCTGCAGGGTTCCCAAATGCTGTTTCACTCTGAGTTTTCCTCAGTAATGAGAGAGAGATAATTTTTTACAAATGTATTTATAGATTTTAGATACAATATTGCATATTACATCCACAATGTTCTTATGTGGGTCATCATGTGACACTGTGCAAACAAAGAAACCTTTCATTACTAGTGTAAAAGTGTAGCTAAATGGGTACTAAACTGACCCCCTCTGTTTGGTCTTGTCTTCCATAGAATCTCCTGGTTAGTTAGCCCTACAATAACTGTTTAGTTAAAGTCCATACTCCATACTGGTGGTCTGGCATGTTTATCACATTGACTACACAGTCACAGTGTACTTGACATGACTGTTGATTTTGGAGGTAGTCACTGGTTCCCATTCATTTCAGCACAGTATGAAATTCAATTTACAGACATGTGAAACTTAATCCCAACACAATCCAGAGAAGTCTAAACAAAAATAGCCCATCCATGGAAAAGGTATACATTTACAAATTAAATTAAAACATAGGTGTAATGATGTGCTTAGCCAACATTGACTCAATTATTCAGGTAACTTCAATAATGTTTTTATGACTTTGGGGGAAATGTAAACAACGGCAAAGTCTAAACACTATGCTGTTAACAGAAGAAAATGTCATATTTTATGTATGATATGCAGTATGGCCAAAGCTGTAAATTGACAATTGGTTAATTTAACAACAGTGGCTGAAGTGGAAGTACAGTGTAGGTCAATTTCAGGCGGAAGCTTAAAATTCTGATTAGGTTTGACCTACTGTAGTTCTATATTGTTATTACAGTAACATCATGCAGCAGCAGTCAACAGCAGTTTACAACTTTCTTTTAAAGTACAAATACACTACTGCTGATTTATTCAAATCCTGTTGACTTTGGAAATATTTATATAATTATTTCAATGGGGGGGAAACAATGGAAAATATAATTAGTAATATACTCTGACAGCTTTCTTCTCATCATAAAAACACATTTTCAATTTGGGTTGGTGTAACTGGATAGCCAGGTTATGTTATTGTTATTAACAGAGAACCAGGGGCTTTTCTGACACTTCATGTCATAGATCAGAGAAATCCATTTCAAAATCAGTATGCTATTCCTCTCATCTTGAAATTGATTTATGGGGATCCACAAAGGTAATTAGCTTGAGGAAGTAAATTAGAAAGGGCTTTTTGTCATTTTATTTTTAATGAAAAATAAATGTCCAGTTCACAGAGTCATTTAATTTCATTACAATAGAAAACCTAGATTGTATATTCTCATATACAGCTCCTTCTCAAAAAATTGAATATTGTGCAAAAGGTCATTATCTTCTGTAATATAATTCAAAAAGTGAAACTTTCATATATTCTCAATTAATTGTGCATAAAGTGAATTCTTTAAAACCTTTTTTTGTTTTTATCTTGATGATGATATCTTGATGATACAGCTCATGAAAATCAACAAATCCTATCTCAAAATATTAGAATATTTTTATGAGACCACAAAAAAAATCATAGCTTCCATTACATCTCAACAGTGCCACAGGCTTATCGCCTCCATGCCATGCTCAATTGATGAAACAATTAGTTCAAAAGTAGCCCAGGCCAAGTATTGACTGCATACTACATTAATAGGTCTCGTAACATATTCTAATATTTTGAGATATGATTATTTGATTTTCATGAGCTGTACAGTATGCCAAACAAAAACTGATTTTAAATACTTTACTGTATGCGTTAATTGAGAATATATGAAAGTTTCACTTTTTGAATTACGGAAGAAAATGAACTTTTGCACAATATTCAATTTCTTTGAGAAGGAGCTGTATATAGTATCTTCCTATTAAAACTGGGGATTAAAATGTAAAGACTGAGACAGACAGACAGACAGACAGACAGACAGACAGACAGACAAACAGCGAGATCAGTAACCTTCTGGCATTGAGAATAGAAAGAGATTGTCAGTGCTGGAGGATAGCGCAGCAGAGACAGCATTGCACAGCATATGTAAACATACATAAAAGTATGTATTGCGTGGTGTGGTGCTGCCATTCACATCTAGTATATTTATTTCTATGTAAATCGTCTTCTAACTTCCTTAAAGGTTTTCAGGTTTTTTTCCCCCTCCGGTGACGGGAATGCAGTGTTAGAATAGTCTGACATCTTCTCTTTGCATCCTCCTGTGTTTTTTTATCGTCCAGGGCAGTAGTGGACAAACTGTGGGTCATAGGCTGAATGTGTACAGCAACCATAGAATGGCAGGGAGCCCAGTAATAAAATAAATAAAAAAGATCACTTTTATACATACTATATTGCATAAAGTAATTTCTATGTTCTAATGTGAATCTATTGATATTGTTATATGTTGTTGAGAATACAGTTTGTATTACATGCATTTGTTTATGTACTTGCTATGCTATGGTGTGCGTGCAAAAACACAAACAAACCCTTTTGGGCCTGTAACTCAAGAGAGTGAACCAAATAAAGTTTAAATTGACACTAGAGATTTTACTGTGTATTGCCCTATGCCTTGAACTTAAATATGGCCTGATGCACACAGATACTTGATTGTTGCAGGTGTGGGATGGAGTGGAGAGTGGCCAGTGCCTGAAGGTTTACACCTGCCATGCAGGAGCAATTCGCGATGCCTGTTGGACCCCCTGCGGGAGACGCATCCTCACTGGCTCCTTCGACAACACCGCCATGATTATAGATGTGGAGACAGGTGAGTGCCGTTTGCGGATCTGTTTACTAGGCAAGGTTGTCACAATTAGGAGTAGGACATAATCGCCTGATGGCAATTATTTTAGATAATCACATTTTCTTTTTCTTTTTTGCCTTGATCGTCATAATCTTTTCCATTCATCTGTATGAATTTGTCTGGAAAATGTTCATACATGTTCTGAAATAGTGGAAATGGTATATCTGGAGATGATATGATGGCTTCCTGTCATCATGTAAACTGTAAAGTTAGTTGATCTGCTATAATGTGCTACTCTGGAGGAGTAATATAAAAAAGTCGGCCTCCTGGTGGTGCTATAACAGGCCGTTCTGGGAAATCGTTCATCTAGGTTCATCGTTGGCATCTAGGGAGTGTGTGTGCAAATTTTGGCATAGACCGGGTTAACGGTGCAGGAGATTAGCTGGTAACAGACGGACGGACACACGGACGGACACACACACACACACACACACACACACACACACACACACACACACAACATACTCTCTCCCCCATGCCTTCGGCCTGGTGGTGACAATAAATGATTAGCTTACAGTATAATGACATGCCCAAAATAGGGATGCAAGTGATTACAACACCTTATTATAAATATGCTTTCTCCCCAGTAAATTGCTGCTGTCCTAGGAGGAAACCATTTAGAAACATTTTGTGTAACTCTAAAAGACATCAACAAGAAAAAACTTCCTGAAAACACCAACGCTTATTTTGTGTTTTTTATTTTGACAGTAATGAAGTGTATCCAGCAGCTCATTGTGTTTTGTTGGCCCCTCTTGAACAAGCATACAAGGCTTTGTGTAACATTTTGAAGAAATCAATGAATTCGCCTTGACACCAGAATGAAACATAGACAATCTGTCTATAATATGAATGCCACTCAATCTGTCAACTGACATTGAATTTAAATCGGAATTAACTTATTTCCCAGTTTTAACCCATTAAAACTATCTGTGAAAAGCATCTGTGTAATTACTTTAATCATAATTTTATACTTTGGCTATTAAAAAATAACAGATCTACTATTATAAATGTTGAACATTTGTGCAAATCTTTATTTTCTTAAAGCGAAAAACATTAACTCAAATCCTTGCTTCTTGGGGTCTCAGGAACAAAATATTTGGAGATGGGGGGTCCTCGGCCAAATACATTCTAACAGAAAACTGTTAGGATAGAAGAAATTTGTAGAATTGGCTGATATCAAGACAGAATTGAAATATTGAGACAGAATTAGTATTCACATAATAATCCACTAGACCATGCCTGAATGGTACAAATATAAGAGGCAGGTTTAGCTGTTTCCTACTCTCCACTTGCAGAATATCGCCTCAGTCTTTTATTACAATATGTTTTATATGAATCGCCTTTGATGTCACTGTGTATGCTCTCTATTAGGCTATAGCAAATGGCAAACAGAATTATCCAGCATTCATAGACATTGTTTTGCATCGCCCATGGTGTCCACCCCATCTCTTTGCTCACCGTATTCCCATGATGACTTGCTGCAGTTTGCACTTCCCCTCTCGGCACGCCTGTCGATTCTGCCAATAAAGCCTTACGGATAATAGCTTGGGCGACCTATTAAACACATAGGCAGCTCTGCGAAGGGGATCAATACTAGATATATCACCACAGGAGCACCCAGCATGACCTTAGACCAGGTCACAAACCACAAACAAACAAATGTTTAGTTTGGTCTTGGTCCACATTCTGCAACGAGTCATTTTCTTTTGAATCCAACTTTAATTTATGAGCTTTCATTTACTGAATGTAAGAAGTTAGACAGTGTGCAGATACAAATCACACCTGTGTGAAGTGAGCGGTGCAACTGTACTGTGTGGGGGTCCCCGGAACATCCAGGAACGCGGCCAGGGGGGCGGCCCGGTCCGACGAGCCTTCCCGCGTCCGAAACGGTCGAGAAGTGACAGAGTTACCGTGTTGCAGCGTCCCGTGCTTGGACACATACGTACACACACATACATACACGTACGCATACAGACACACATAGCTGTGTAATGGAGTGGAGGCACCACTCAAAAATAAATTCATTGTATGTGCTACGAACACATCTGTCATAAATCTTCAGCCCGGTGTGCAAAATGTTTTTGATAACCTGTATGTCAATAGCGAAATTAGCACATCAGCAGCACAAACTAATCTCAGCACAAACTATGCCCCGAGTTTTTCAGATCGGCGGGTTATAGTGCCACAAGGAGTGGCAAATCATGGGGGATTTTTGTGAAACTTTGCACGCATATTCCCACTAGGCCGAGGAAGAAATGCCACCCTTTTCACATTGGCCTGTTATGGCTACAACAGCAGGGTGATTTTTGCAAAACATAGGCTATTCTTTGCACAAAATGCACAAAATCATGCAGTGAAAGGCCGACGAATAAATTCCACCCTTTTCACAATTGGCCTATTATACCACCAATAACAATAACCTAGCGGAGACCTATGCTGGCGGAGACCTGTGCTCACTTTGTGTAGTTCATATTCCATCATGATTGGCTAAGATTGGCATCTAAAGTTGGCATCTAAAGTTTGCAGGAGTGTCTCGTTTTGAAAAATCAGAAACGCAGCGTCCGATTACCGTGAAACTTTCCACGCACATTCCCACTCGGCCATTTTTTGCAAAACAACGTTTTTGGTATTACTCCTGTCCAAACATCATGCAAATCGGTATACACATCCATCCTGAGTTGAGAATTCCGACCATTGCTGGCCCACAAAACCTAGCCTGGTTAATAAACCAGACCGAATCAGCCGTTGGCAAAAAAAAGTTGCCTACCAGCGGATTACGGTCTGGCGAGGCTCAGTAGCACGCCTCTTTCCTACAGCAGAGAACAGGTCGGACCAATCGGGACACGGTATGCAATATAGGCGGGCTTTGGTACAGTGACGTTCAATGCTTGAGACTTTTGACTGACAGTAGCTCTGACCAATTGCGTCAAAGAGAAAATGTTCCCCGGGAAATGAAATCCAAGTGGAGCCAGCCCAGACTGATATACCGCGACAGTGTTGTGTGATATTAGTCTGGCTTATTAGCCAGGCTACACAAAACCTACCTGACCTGACGGAGACCTATGCTCCGAGGAACACTTTTTCTAGTTTTAATTTTGCAGTAACAGAGTGATGTTTTGAGGTGTGATAATTAGTGCGGTCATACCTGCTGCTTTAATGAAACTCCCAAACAGTCACTCACTCGGGCCACTAACCCTTATTTGATGTGACTTTCATCTCCGGGACCCCAATCTACACAGTACAACTCTGAGAGTGTACAAGTGGAGCCCACCCATAATGGTCCTTTTGGTTCCATTTGTCCATTTGGTGATGCCCGGACACCACGTTGAGAACCAGTGTGTTATGCCATACATTTATCATGGCTGACAGGGCAGCGTGGGTACTTGGAGCATCAGGCTAGCCGAATGAATGTGAGCAGCTATTCATTAGCTCATGGGCCTCTTCATACATTAAGTAAGATGACTTTGGTGAAATGACAAACAGGCATCCACTTTCAACCTGGTGTCACTATTGTGGCGTACTGGTATATACATTTTCATAAATAGCAAATCTAAAAGCTCTGCAACTTGTGAGCTTGTAGCTTGACGAACTTCAACATCCAACACCATTGCATGACAAAGTAATACAAAAAAAGGTGTGAGTGGTTAATAATCAGTAAGAGGTGATTGCGTTAACCCTGTTAAGCCGGACCCTGGCCCCTGACCCCTTCTTCCACCGCAGAATACATAAACAATTGCTGTGGCTTACACTGTGCTCGCAGGGGAAATTATTTTACAGGGAAGCCCAAGCATGCCATCATCTCCCTTTTCACCCGGCCATCTTAAGTGTTTTCTCCATCTACAGTAGTTCATGTGTCCAGTTTAATTTGTAGAGTCCTTTATCCAGTTGCATTGTCCTGCAGACAGGCTGTCACTGCTGAATAGCAATCTGTAGTGAGAGAAAGGATATGGTGATAGAGAACGGGGCAAGGAAAGGTAGATGAAGAGAAAGATTGCAAGTGAGAGAAATTGATAGAGAGAGGCAGAATGCATGCAGAGAGAGGGAGCAAGAGAGCTGGGGAGTGGAATAAATGAATTTGATCTGAAGGGCATTAGTTTGAAGTGGCATCTGTTGCCCAGGTTTCTAAGCCAGCCGTAGCCAACATGATTGGCAGAAGTTGGCATACAAAAACATGGCCCCATCCCCCCAGGCTGCCGTGTGTGTGTGTGTGTGTGTGTGTGTGTGTGTGTGTGTGTGTGTGTGTGTGTGTGTGTGTGTGTGTGTGTGTGTGTGTGTGTGTGTGTGTGTGTGTGTGTGTGTGTGTGTGTGTGTGTGTGTGTGTGTGTGTGTGTGTGTGTGTGTGTGTGTGTGTGTGTGTGTGTGTGTGTGTGTGTGTGTGTGTGTGTGTGTGTTTTCTCTGTGCATCATGTGTAGATGACAGGCCTTGAGTCTCCTATCCAGGTCCCTGCAGGCTACAGCACCCTCCATGTTTACGATTGGATGTTGGAGACCAGAATCCAGTAGTAAACAAGGAAGGTGCCAGTATGAGAAAAGGCTTGTGTGTTAACATTTTCATTGGAGACAGATCTTTAACAATTATATAGAGAGGATTTACTTTTTGGCTGTCCCAAACTGTTTTTCAGCAAATATCCAAAAACAAAATTAATTTGCCAATACAAATCAGAGTCAATTACATCATCCAAAAACAAAGCAGCACTGACATATTTTGGTCAGTCATATAGAGTAGATGAATTGGCAGAGAGCTCGCCTGGGAAGCAGAAGGAACCCGGTCCGACTCTGGGCCCTGGCAATGTGTTGAAGCATCCCTGAGCAAGACACTGCAGGATCAAATGGGTCTAATTATTTATAATCTTTTCTGTTTAAACCATGTACCAAACCATGTACCAATACCAACTTGTGAAAGTTACATTGTAGTTGGTAGTATGCATATAAGAAAATAGTCTTTCAATGAATCTCTTTAACGCCAACATTGTGTAATAGTGTTGTACTCAGAGGTGAAATATTTATAAAGATGCCAAAGGAGATAACACTGGACAATAACTTCTGCACTACTGCTGCAACACTAGCAGCAACAACCACAAACGGCTGGCGGCAGATTAACATGGGAGTGGATTGAAAGCGGATATGCTTCTTCTCAGCGCCGCATGCACAATTGATGTGGCTGTGCTGTGATATTTATATTTCATATTTATATACAATATGTTTGAATAGAAACCTGCCAAACAAGTAGCCGGATATTCATGTATTCATGGCCAGCACACAATACAATGTCATGTCATATGTGAGAGAATATACTGTATTAAAAGTCCCTCAAAACATATATATGTTTTTAGTCACTCTCAGATTGTACTGTGCATTCGTTTAATAGTTTTATAAAATTTACCGAGTGGAAGGACACACCATAAGATTTGTCATTCCAGTTACATGCTTGAGGAAGGTCATGTGTGACCGAAACGCTTCTTAATAACTTACTTCATGTACATGTACTGTGCAAACTGGCAGTGTGTGGGTAATGTTGTATTGTTGATGTCATTCCAGTTATACAAATGCTTGTGTCCCAGGCTCCCAGCCAACATATGAAATCAAGAATGCAACAACACCACAAATCATAAGAACATTGGTGGCATGCTGGTTTACCTGCCATTACTGGAGAACAAATGTACTGTATGTCCAACCTTAGCCTGTGTGCAGCCACAGTACCATATCCAGATCAAACTGCCTTGATTTTGATGGATTCTATTAGGAAGCAGAATATGTATTTGATGAGCCCCATTTTCCACTGCTTTGGGGGTTGTCATCCAGGCACCCCAATCATCCATAATATTCTACACTTATCTATGCCAGTGGTACAAGAGGATCACTCAGTTATTTTACAGAAATACAGAGGGATCTATACTAAGATTGCCAGGATTCCCTTTATCTGCCTTCTCAGGCAAGCTAATTAAAGTTGCTTAATTAAAACGTGCATCAGAAGGCCTCATTATTTTATGCTGAAGAATTTGATAGCTCATGTTCTTATCCAACCATGAGCTTTAAATCTAGAAGACAGCTCCTCATGTGGGTATCGCCACGGGTAAGCCAATTAAACAGGAGCGCTTCCTGCCAGACAATCACTGGCCAAAAGAAATATCCTGTTCAAACTTTGGATCAATGTGATTGAATTGAGGAGACAGCTAGCTTTACCATGAAATGAAATGAAAGAAAGTCCACTTTTCCTGCGGTTTATTGTCTCCACCAGGCCGAAGGCATGGGGAGAGAGTATGTTTTGCACTCCGTCTGTCCGTCCGTGTGTCCGTTCATCCGTCCGTCCGTCTGTGAACAGCTAATCTCCGGCACCGTTAACCCGGTCGATGCCAAATTTGACACACTCCCTGGATGCCAACGATGAACCTCTGCCCCAAAATTTCCAGAACGGCCTGTTATAGCGCCAACAGGAGGCCGACTTTTGAAAAACACATTTTTGGATATTACTCCTCCAGATTCTGTCCAAAAATCCCGCAAATCGTTACACACTATCTCTATAGTCATGAGATGGATCTGTCCGATATTTCATATTCCATCCTAATTGGCTAACATTGGCTTTCAAAGTTTGCAGGATTGGCCCTTTTAAAACAAATAGTCTCAAATCATGAACGCAGCATGCAATTTACGTGAAATCTTTCACAGACTTTCCTACTAGGCTGAGGAATATATCCCACCCTTTTCACATTACTCGTGAGAATGAATGTGACCAGACCAAGATGGTTTACCAGGCTACAGAGCTGCTGCTTTTTAGTCTGGTTTAGTGCCTAGCCAGACCCTTACGTAACCGCCTTCATCATTTCCCAGGGAACTAATCTTTTCTTGCACGCTTTCAGACATAATTATATTTAAGCCCCTCAATGTTTTTTGTTTAGTTTTTGAAGCACAACATTCTCTGCATTGATTTAGATTAAGCTGACTCATGGCCCCTAGCCAAAACATCTTTCATCAATGATATTTTCTAAAAAGTATCTCGTTTTGACAATGTGCCTGGGTATGTCCTATCAGTGTTTCCCAAGTGGGACCCATTTGTGGGTCGCGGACCCATTTTTATGGGTCGTGACTAAATGTCCCCGCAATCCTGCGCTGCTTGGATTGCGTGACCTGTACATCAATTGTGTAAATGCCAGGCTTTTCCTTTTAGCCTCTCTTGATCATAACAAATTGTCAACTTTTTTCTTCATGTCAGCGTACTTACTGTAAAATAAGAAATCACTTATTTGCCGTTGCACCTGATATGTAGGCATTGGTTTTTGTGGCTGTAACTCAGCTCAGCTAAACAAATCTTTCATTTACAAATCACTAAATATGATGGCTCCTTTGATTTAGAAACACAACTAATTAAGTGTATTGATCAGAAATCTAAAGTAATAGCCACACATTCTTGACACTAGTGGATTGGGTCATAGCAAAACACTCATATATTAGACTGAACGAATGGTTTCAGCAAAATCTGCTGAGCGGACAACATAATTTTAAATTTGAGCCCATTTAATCTTCTTGACTGTATAGACTATAGATTATACATATCTAAATAAAATTAATTTCCAATAAAACTGGAACCAATTTAGTTCTTAATTGAATACTTTAGCCATTTAATATTATTCTAATGTTACTCTCATACTAAAGGTTTATACTAGATGGCTAATACGTTTTGAAAACATAGTGAATACATTGAAGAAATTCAGCATTATTGCAACTGTAGGTCGCAGATTACTATGAAAATCTGCAAAACCTGTCAGTCACGCTAAAACCAGTCAGTCTAGTCCGTCCGTCACACCTTGTGACACGTTCCATATATATGGCCGTCTCCATTTATGAAGATCACGACACTGACCTCATCAAACCCTGCCATGCATGGAGACGACTGGATCATCACCTAGACCTGCATATGGAGCCGGCCAGCAACTCTACATCTGACCTCATACCTCAAACCCTTAGATCTCCATATATGGAGCTGACTTGTTCTGACATTCCATATGTTGATCCTCCCCACCCGTCCTTCCTCTTCGATGTCTCCCTTTTGACTGATACCTGTCCATTTCAGCTCTGACATTTATTTCAGACATGCTCTAGTATGTGAAGAGTCTGCCTGTGCTATTCACTCATTTTGGATAAAAACATGAAAAGATCAGTTTTTCTCCTCTCCTGAACAGTTTGTCTTGCTGCCATGACTGTCTCTGTATCAAAAAGAGTCACATATGAGTTTTCAGAAGTGACTTCAAAGATGACACAGAATTGGCTTTTTTGATTGCCACGGGTACGGCGTTCCATAGCCCAAAACACTGAACACATCAAGTCAAATAACAGGAAGGTACAATCAAATCAAATGTACAAAGACTATACATACCGTAAGTTGCATGATTAAACATTGGTAATGGATAGATGGCACTACAGAGGGTAGAAACGCTTCTTCTGCAGGTGGAAAAAATATCCACCATAACACAAATAGCAGCATGTACCATATATAAAAATCGGTTTCATGTGCATCATACACACACATGCACAGACTCATACATATAGAGTGCATATGATATGGCCTCCTGGTTTGTTTCAGGTTGATGTGTTTAACAGCAGTATCAACAGCAGTGATATTCCCCAGGCAGCGATGGAACAGTGATAGGGTAATTGCTTAGCTGCCTGTGGGGGCTCAAGGGGATGTTGGAAATCAGAGATGGCATAGTTGAGCTGGGGATTGCAGCTGAACCGGTGTGGGGGGGGAGGAATCACGCGAGCAGTGGGGGTGGATGGAAGGAGTGTCCGTCTGGGAACTGCTATGCGTCAAAGTGTCCTTGTCTCTAACTGCTCCTGATGAGCAGGTTGGTGCCTTGCATGGTTGCCTCCATGTGGTGTGTGAATGTGTTTGACTGGGTGAATGCACATTGTAGGTGCATGGATAAAGGCACTATAGAAATGCAGACCATTTTGCCCAGTATAGGACACATCCACCTGCACTTTGGTGAGGGTTGCACATGATAGGAGTTCTTTGTAGTACAGTGCTGACTGGTTTGGGTTATACTATACATTGCCCACACTCAAAGATTGTAGAGCTACTACCACTGTTATTGCAATACAGAGCAAGATATTAAGGATTTGATTAAGATCTAGAAAAGTTGTATGAATGATCCCCCCCCCCCCCCCCCCCCCCCTCTCTCTCTGTCATGTTTGTCTTTTGTACGTGGATACACAGGGCAGTATACAGCCAAGGCGGACAACCAGTTCAAGGTGATGTGTGTTGCCATCCAGCCCAGTGACCCAGACGTGTTCCTGTGCGGAGGCTACAGTTCAGTGGTCAAAGCGTGGGACTCTCGAATTTCCAAGGTCAAACATAATGTATATTTAGACATTCATGCTTTTTCTCCGACAAGATATTGAAGTACTTTGAGTAGAGGGGGTGACATGTGGCACAGGTCCTGAGGACAAACCTTCGACAATGTGGTTATGTGGCCAGTGCCTGTTGAGCCACCGGGGTCGAGCTAATTAACCTCTTTGCTGACAGGGTCCTATTATCATTGACTTTATGTCATTGGTTTTCCTTAATAGACTCAACTTCTACAGCCATAACTGATGACACAAGCACGATATGTTATTACAAATATAATTGAGCCACAAAACAATACAGAATTCATCTAAGTCTGTGTTCATTTTTAATTCATTTAAGAATTGTGCGTTGCTCTGAACCCTAAATCCGAATCCAATTTAAAAGCTTTAACAAACTTTATATTGTTAAACCCAATTCACTACCTTTGAATTAGAATGCTCTCACCTGAAGTGTCCCAAGAGTGTACCCTGTTGCTCCAGGGGGCGCTAGGTTTAAATCACCAGGGATTGGTTCTGTCAGTAGGTGTCAATGTGGGTTTCGGAGAGAGAATGAACCAGGCCACAGCAAATAGGTTGTTAAATGCATCCTGCAGGCCTGTCAGTCTTAGCTGTGGGCTGTGGGTTTTATGCTTTATTTATTTATTATTTTATTTATTTATTATTTTTAACTCCGGGGTGAAATTACCCCTCTCGGAAATGAGGGCTAAGAGGACCCTCACCCTCCTTCAAACACAAGCTTAGACCATTAGTGTGAAGTCATGCCAGACAGATTCCTGAGATTGTGCCTCTATATAGGATGCAGGGGTTCGTTACCCTGTGTTATGTTAAGGCCAGAGTTAAGCTTTGGGCTACATTAAAGAGAGAAGAGATTTGGGGGCTTTTAGTAGGGGCAGGCCATCAACATCGTTTTAACTCTATAGAAAATAGAGTTTAAAAGAACCTGAAAGAATTTGGACACGGAAACAAAGGACTTAAAGTATATCCAAGTTACTTTTATCTTAAGTTCAGATTCAGAGCGTTACAGTTGCAAAGAGATAGAAGAGAGATATTTTCAAGATACTCTGAATAATATCACATCAATTGCACAAACATTTATACCAAGAAGATGTCCAATGTATCAGTCCACAGTTGTCACATTTCAATAGGTTGAAATGTCATAACATAGAGAGGTGTCATAGTGCTGTCTGTCATCTGGCAATAGTTGGTCTGAAGTCTGTTTTTGACTTCAGTCAAGTTGAATCCTTGATTAAATGTGCTCAATTTTTTCTTTTTATCACTGTGGTGAGAGGTTATTGTCCTTGTTGTCCATTATGTTGTTTTCCTCCTTGTTGTCGTCTTTAGGCCATGTGTTCCTTCTTAACCTCTTAAACCCCAGGGGGGTCCAGGGGGAAAATCCGCAACATCGAAGTTGGAAACGGAGACCAATTGGGTCTCCATTGACCCGCTGAGTGCTGTTCAGAGGTTCTGAGCCGCTGCTCCCGCCGGCGGGGGCAATGGGCCATTTGGGTGTTGCACATACAGACATAGACATGGAAGACTGATCTTGTGAAAAAAAGACGATGTAATTGTGACAGGGTCAGTTTTAATTGTGTGTGTGTCGGGGGGGGGGGGGGGGGGGGGGACAGCGTTCTTAAAGACTATTACGCTGAGTTGTCTGTACTCAGATTTGAACCCATGACCTTGTGTTCCGAAGGCGAGAGCCCTACCTACTGAGCTAGAGCTAACCAGACACAATCAGTTGTTGTGTTGTTAACAGCATCATTCAATTCAAAATATACTTTGAGTACCAACGCATAAGTACTCAAACAGATCTACATGCTCATAACATGTCACATCACAGATCAGCTTTGTAACCATTTTTGTATTAACAATCAAATCTACATGAACGATTACTAAAGCAATTTTCATTGGCTCATAAAACCTTCATTTTTTCCACTTAAAAAAATGTACTATACTTTCCCATGTCCATGAATTTTTATCAAAGATCCTGGGAGGAGATGCATTTTAATTGATTTTCATATAATTCAAAATGGCGGGTGATCTAGAGGTCAGAGGCCAAAAGTAAGAGCACGAAACTTCGGCATGAGGAGACGCATATGTGTATTGAAGATTCATTGCCGACGGTCAAACGGTTCATGAGGTATGCGTGGTCAAAGTTTGCATTTTCAATTGAGTGCTATAGCGCCACCCTTTGGTCAATGGTTGTGGGCTTCGCATCCTCACCGTTTGGCATGGCCCTCTACCATATTTCCAAATTTCGTGAAAACCGACTGCACGGTTCAGCCAGAACTGCTATTAACACTTTCAAGATTTTTCTAAAATGTTCTAAAATAGTATATGTATGAGGTTGCAGGGCTGTGAGCTTGTATAGCTGCTATTGTTGAGAACCACTGTTGTAAATCCTAAGAGTTTTCAGAAAAACCTACCGGTATGTTACTATATCTAGTATATATAAAATCTAAAATGATGCGTTCCCGGTTTTAATGGGTTAAGTGTCCACTGTCCAGTATCAAGCTATTGACATGAATGGAGTAATAATCATAATATCTGGGATTTATATCTGTGCATGTTCAGTTATATTTAGTTGATTTTTTATTACCTTTGGACAACAAAATACATGTAATGTACATGAGTGCATTTAGAACAAGGCACAATCTCAAAGGTCCAAGGCACAAGTCCATTTGACATACTACGGTGTCCATGCCGAAAAAGGGAACAGGGAGAAGCATAGTGCTTATTGAGCCCTACCCCTGGCTCAGTTTGCATAAATAAATTAAATTGTCACAGTGTATCACAGTGTTTACAACACACTTCAAGAATTCATAATTAACATGGTGTTTTTGCACAAATACAGCATAGTATGCACACACGCATGCGCACACACACACACACACGACACACGGCATGCACGTGCTCACACGCACACACACACACGCAACTCTGACATGTATAATCCCAACCAGGTCATGCATTTAGCATGTGTGTCCTGGTCCACCTATATCAAGCAGAGATGTATTGTCTAAGACACCCTCGTGCAATCACTTAACACTATTGGCTCTTTTTTTGGTTGAGCAATTTATTGACCAGCTGTCATTGATCTGGATGCTTCAACATCTTCCTCTTTCACCTCCTGTCCAGTTAGATCTGCACTATTCTCTTTGGTTAAACAAGTAATGTGTCTTTGGCGGCCACAGCTTGGTGGTCAGAGAGACCACCTGGTAAGCAAGCGCTCAACATGACTAACTGAGCAGCCATCAGCTGTGTGAAGTTGAAACTGAATTTCTCCCACGGGATTACTAAAGGTCTACAAAAGTGATTTAAAATTGCCTCCTCTCCATGACTCTTAACATAATAGAATGTAGCATTACCCAGTTTCATGTGTCAAATCTAAATAGAAATGAATTGATGTTTTTGTTTTTGTTTCTAAATAAGAAATAATTTTGAGGATTCATGCCGAAACAAACTAACACAGAAGCTGAAAGCCTGAAGCCTACAACGAGCAATTCTACAGTATGTCTTGTATTGCAAGGACTTTGTGTAGCTCATTGTTAATTTGCCTTGTATTTCCTATTTCCAGGTGGTGAAAGAGTACAAAGCAGGGATTCAGCAGACCTTGGACATTCTGTTCCTCAGAGGAGGTGCTGAGTTTATTACCAGTACTGATTCTGTCAGTAGGGACTCTGCTGAACGTACCCTCATCGCCTGGGACTACCAGACCACAGCAAAGGTCTCCAACCAGATTTACCATGTAAGGAACTCTGTATTAGGACTGGCCAATGTATCAATGGGTATTGTGTATCATCTCTCATTGTATGGTATTGTGGGATTCTTTTTTCTTCTTCTAAATTAACACTACAAATCAACCACCAATGTATTTGTGAAATATTTGAGAATACTAGCTGAAAATAACAGTTGTAGTTCAATTTCCTGTTACCATCCAGTGTAATGAGATGAACATCAACTGTGCAATTTGTCATTATTTTTCTATCTATCCCAAATAATAATACATCAAATGTATATAGGACATTTCTTAATACTTGCTTTACAAACAAACAAAACAAAATTAGGAGAGAAAGTTACAAGGTATACCTAAACTGATATTGTGATTAATGTGATATGCAGGCATGTGCATATAATTGGCATCCTCATATTCACCTGCATATTGTATAGTGTATAGTACAAACCCATCCATTTAGCTGTCCATTGAGAAATGTATCTTTATTATTGTCAGAATCACCTAAACAAAGCACCCCTAACAGATCTATAACATTCAGATGGCTCAAAATCTGTTTTACAGAAACTATAGTAAAATACGCACATCACTTAGTGGAGGTGCTGGGTTCAAAAAGTGACATAGGACAAGAGAAGGGAACCCACACACTCATATGCTCCAAAAGATAAATTTATTGACGACGTTTCGAGCCAAGGCTCTTCATCTGGTCAAACTGTGAAGAACCAGTTTGACCAGATGAAGAGCCTTGGCTCGAAACGTCGTCAATACATTTATCTTTTGGAGCATATGAGTGTGCGGGTTCCCTTCTCTTTGCAAAATCTGTTTTAACCTTTCTATATGTGTTAAACCAAGAGAATCAACTTAAAAACCAAAAAACGTATACCATGAAATGGCACATACTGTATCTACTAAAAATGGTTCAGATTTATTTATTTTAGTTAGCTTGTTACATCAGTTAATATAGGCTACTCTTCTTCTCTTCCAATATAATAGTCTACAATATGCTATTAGTCTATGCACAATGCCTCGTTGTGTCGCCTTGTGAGCTTGTGGATCGGGTAGTTTTGGCAAAGAGATTTGGGGCCCTATCTTGCGCCACCCTTATCCCTAAACGTATTTGCCATTTTTTACTGTTTTGAAAAACATTTTAAAATAGTTCAATACGTGGTGAGCTTGTAGATCGGCTATTTGAACTATCTTAAAAGGTTTTTTTAAATAGTAAAACATGGTAAATTCGTTTAGGGATAAGAGTTAAGGGGTGGAGCAAGATATAGCCCTTGGTGTAGATGGAAAAAAGCAAATACAGAGCCAACTCTGGTCCAGTTTAGAGAAAGAAGTCTAGAGGGTTTAAGTGGTTGACACATTTTGACAGTGTGACTATGATGGTTTGGCCCCTAGGAGAGGTACACGTGTCCCAGCCTTGCCCTCCACCCAGCTGAGGAGTACTTTGTTGCTCAGACCAATGGCAACTACATGGGCATGTTCTCCTCCCAGCGGCCCTATAGGATGAACAAGAGACGGCGCTATGAAGGACACAAGGTCAGTGAAGAACGTCGTAGCCCAAGGCAGGCCGCATATTGCTGTCGGGCAGAATCCTCATACACTACCTCCATGAACGCCTTGCTTTGTCGTATAAGATGGTTGCGCAAAAGTAGTGAAAAAAGCCTATCTACAGTATAAGCTCACAATGCATCACATCATTCATGACGTGTCATGATGAGCTTGTGCAGTATCTGCTTTAGCTTGTACAGTATCTGCTTTAGCTTGTACAGTATCTGCTTTTTTATGTTGTAAGTGGTTAAGTGTGTGTTGGTTTTATAAATATTGAATCAATGTAGTATTGACAAGACCCATTGGAACACAGGTTCTTTTTTATTACATTTCCTGAAAACAAACTGTCTGGATTTCCACACACAATATGCTACATTAATGGAGAATGTGTTACATACTCTACGTGCAAGCACACAGAGATGAATATGATAGACCACATGGTTCCCAAACTCTGGGTCGGGTCCCTTTATTTTTTGTTTCCTACATTTAGCTTTTTTCACTAGTTTGGTTCCCGGGCAAACATCTCATTTATTTTTTGGGTCTTGAGCTAAAACATGACCCACTGATTTAGAGCTCAGTGTTAATTCTGGCAGGAGTCAATGCTTGTGTCACCCGCTGATTCCTGCCAAGCCCCCTCTGACAGACTGACAGCTGTCAGTCTGCCATTGGCTTTTTGGAGCGCTCTTCATGAATGTTTCATCCTACCTATTCCTGCTGCAGAATATGCATGTATCGCTAAAGGTTCTCAACCTCTTCGGGCCGTTACCACACAAAATAATAATATTTGAACTGGGGACCCCCCACCCTGATAAGCACTTGGATAGGAGTTGCGTTTAGTTTGTCTCTAGATAAATATTGTGAACATGACAATTTGGCCAATGTTTGACCCGTTTTTATAGTATAGTTTGTTGAGTACTTTTGATGCAGTAAAGGTCTTTTTTCTTTTTTTCTTTTCTCTTTTTTTTAATTGTCACTTCACTTCTATATGGGGACTCCCCCAACATCATGTGGGGGTTGAGAACCACTGTACGAAACCACCTCCATCCCAGCTTCTCCTCTTTATGCTCCTCTGTTGCTGATGCTCTGTTTTGTAGTTTGTGGGGGAGTGGGGCTTTCCAGACTGCTCTTCCTACCCGTAGCGTTCCATAAAATCTGTGCATGTCGCCAAATCTATCTTATCTACTGTATCTATAAATGCATGGTGTCTCTGTCTGTACATCTGTTCGTCTGTCTGTTTGTAATCCACATAACTCGAGAACCGTTCGCCCCACCAACTTCAAATTCGACACACGCGTTCCACACCACCGCATCGGGTGCACTGGCCGGTGTCGAGTCGGTCGGACCCACGGTTGTCCAGAACCACCCCAAAAAGGCCTCTGCCCGGGCTCTGGACAGGGCCCCTGCCCAGGCTCCATATATGGAGCTGGCCTGTTCTGACATCATCATTCTGACGTCTACATATACTCCATATATACATATATTTGGGCATGCCTGACAAAGAACTCCATACTGTATATGGGCATAAAAGGGACACAGACATAATATCTGGGTGGGGCATACATTTCCAACTTGCATCGTTCCAAGTACGCCTGTGCCCAACGGGCACTGCTGTAGAGGCTCCACGGAGTCCACGGGCACCGCTCTAGTATCTATAAATGCAAGTCTCTGTACGTCTGTCTGTGTGTAATCCACATAAATCGAGAACCGTTATTTTAATATCCATATAATATAACTTTGTATTATAGGGCAGGGAGATCCCAGAATAAAGCCATGTCACCAACCATAGTAAATTCTTGAATTACGCCAGTAATAAAAACCTTACGCAGATGTAAAATATTGCAAACATAGCCCACACACAGCACTGTGAACATACAGTATACTGTATGTTTATGCTGTATGTACAGTATGGCATCCATCCATAGCCACTGCTGGGACTCTGTGAAGTCACGCACAGCGCAAAACAAACATGCTAAATAAAATGCAATATTTCCAGAAAAAGGAAAAGACAGGGAATGCAGCAGATACTGGTTGGAAAAGCTATTGGTTTTCTTTTGTCATAAACAACTGTAACAACTATTTAGTTGACATTACTTTCTTTAGTGACAGGCTACATTGGGCACTGTGATCTGTAAATCAGCAAAATTAGGCTTTTAGCATCTAATGAAAAGAGGTTATTCTGTAGATCAAAGGAAATTAACATGCCAACTGCAGTAGCCCTGGTCTTGTGTTCTGTACTGTACACCAGGGGTAGGCAACCTTAGGCACCAGTGCCAACATTGGCACAAACGAGGGTGATCACTGGCACGTGTGTGAGAGAGTGGTTTTGGTTTAAAATAAACTATTTTATTGAATGTAGTCAAATTAATGAAGTCCATCCTTTTGTATATAAATTACATCCTGCACATAATTCTACAGTACATTCATTAAAACTCTGAACTCTGACTGGGGAGGGAGTCTGGGAGATAGGTTGGTTATTGAGTCTAATGATCATTATAACGTGATGTGAAAGAAAATATTTAAAAAATATGTTGGAATTATTTTATGTGGTGTCATTAAAATGAATGATGAATTTTGTTGATATGGCACACTGACTATGTACAACATAAAAACATGTCGCTTAATTTAAAAAAGGTTGCAGACCCCTGCTGTACACAACAGGTTCTCACCAATATTGTCCAGATTGTTATGGAAATAGGCCAATGAGGTTAAGCACTTGCACTTTCTTTTAAACTACTTCAAATTTCACAGTTAATTTGGTTTTACAATACCCATGATTATGCTGATGGAAGTACTATTTTGGTCATAGGTGGAAGGTTGAGCTGTGTGGCATGACTAATGCATCGAGTCTTGTCTTACGTAGGTAGAGGGATATGCGGTGCAGTGCGAGTTTTCTCTGGATGGAACTTTACTGGCGTCAGGAAGCTCCACCGGCTCTGCCCACTTCTATGACTACCAGAGCGCACGCGTGCTGCACACTCTTCAAGCTCACAGCCAGCCGTGCCTGTGTGTGTCCCTGCATTCGGTGCTGCCTGCCACTGCAGCCACTTGTGATTGGGGTGGTGAGATCAAGGTCTGGCACTGACGACTGTAAATGGGCAATTCAACGAGAGCCAGAGAAGGCGGTTGAGGGACTAGGTGACTAAGAGAAGAGGATGGACCATATTATTAGGCTCGAGCCTCTTGTGATTTCATCTCCCATAATTACTCGGCATAAGTTGATGGATAACTTGGTGGAAAAACTGTTGGCAATTGTGCACTTTGTGAATCCAGTGAAACATTGGGAGAGAAAAGAATTATGCTTTTGTTGTATAAATCGCTTTTTTTGGTTTTACATTCAGATACTTTCCACACTTTCACTTCCTTTATATTTATACCTGAGTCAGACAATATCTCAGGAGGGAAGCATCTGGACAACACAACCACATGATTGTGGGCATTTGACTGTACAAAACAGTCTGTTACTCATGATAGGTGCATCTCATTGTCTTGTAGTCAGGGCATAGGCCTACCACCTTGCAAAGGAGATCAAAAATAATTGTTATTATAATTAACATTAACATCAAAGGCTAAAATGTTACAAGTTTTATTATCTGAAGAAAGCAGGCTTTCTTCAGCAGCAAACACACATGCGCACACGCACGCGCAAAACCCCCCCCCCCCCAACCCACACACCCACACACACAGAGACCTTATTGCATTTATATAATATGACTGGTGCTTCACTCAAAGTATAGCTAGGGGCTTATACTTTGTTGTGTTCGCTTTGATATGGTCTCTTGTGTCGTTTGAATTTACTGTAAGAGTTTTTTTAAAGTCACAAGATAACTGCATTTTCAGATACAATTTGATTTTAAAATGATGTTTTGCATGCATATTTGTTTACTATTGAATGTATTTTTTTTTGTCTTCCGTTTCAAACAACGTTTCCTGGCAGCTGAATTTGTGTGTCTCAACAAAAAGAATGTGTGAAATTTGCCATGTCACCTACAGTATATGAGCACTGGGCAGACAGGCAGACTGCACTACGTTATCATTAAAATGTTTTGAATATACTTAAGAATATATACACTGGCTGCTGAAAGTGTGTGTGTGTGTGTGTGTGTGTGTGTGTGTGTGTGTGTGTGTGTGTGTGTGTGTGTGTGTGTGTGTGTGTGTGTGTGTGTGTGTGTGTGTGTGTGTGTGTGTGTGTGTGTGTGTGTGTGTGTGTGTGTGTGTGTGTGTGTGTGAGAATTGGCAGTGCATCTTCTTTCACTTCCAACATTTCAATCAGCCACAGTGTATTGGTAGTTTTAATTCAACCTTTCTTACCAACTTGTTGAAAATGTATAAGTCATGGAAAATAATATCATAGAAGCCTGTGAGGTATTGCCCAACACCCATATTTATTTTTAAGTAAATAAACATACAGCAAAAATATATAACCATGCATTGGACAGACATGTTGACAGACCTGGCCTGTTGCTCCTGGAATAAAGGCCAGAGGTAGAACAGGACAGAACAGCTTCAACTTCCTCAGTCAGGATCTGAACATTAGATCAATAGAACATCAATTGATTGAACTGAATAGAAAATAGTCTTATCAATCATGTAGGTATAGACTCTTATCTCCCCTTAAACATTACATCTATAACAAAAGTACTTTGTCAGTGCGGAGACCATACTGTATATACAGTACTCTGTACAGCATTTTAAGTTTCTCTTCATGTCATCACTATACCCCCTTGATTTCTGTACATTTATATAATGCCTAAGTGTGTCACTGTTTCCTTCATAAGCATGTTCCTATGGAAGAGATGCAGGTTAAAGGACCATACCGTCTAAACATAATCGTTGTCTACAGCTTCGGTCTTATATCGTACATAAACATACGGTACCTGAATAATTGAGTCAATGTTGGCTCAACATAACACTGTGGGTGAGATGTCATGGACTTTTCTCCAGGGAATATTTTCATCTAGGCTTCCATTAAAACACAATAACATGACAAATATATTGTTTGTTGGATTATCTATGTCAAGCAAGTTTCAAGTCCCTGTAATTTTGATACAGTACTGAAATGAATGGAAAACATTGGCCTCCTCGAAGACCAAACAAATGCTCGGCACTGAATATGGTGAGTGGAATTCAAACATGCCAGACCCCTGGTATGGTCCTTTAAAATCTTAGAAACAGCCATAAGCCGTTGCCCAGATCTGCAGGAATGGGAAAGGTAGAAGCAAAATGTTCCAAACATCTAAGCGTGACTACTAGACTTCATTTCATTTGTCACCATTCCTCTCAGATCCGTAGAGCTATCCAGGCAGCAAAGGAAAGAAAAAGTTCTACACTTTCCATCTACCCAGCAATTAATCATTGTCCCTTTGTCCTCTGTGCCAGCAACAGTAGCAGCCTAGCAGGTGTCCCAGTCCCTCCAGATGGTCCATGTACTACAGTAACAATGAGCCTGAGGTCAGGGCAGCTGATCAAATCTCATTGCAGAGGCTAAACACAGTGAGAGGAGAGGAGTGCTTCATTTAGCACAGCGTGTGTGGGACCTTTTTTTGTCTCACCCCCAGCGGGGATGGCGAGATTATGACTAATTTAAGCTCCGTCATACAACGATTTCATCATGGATTGAAAATAGCAGATCCACAAGCTCACACAGCGTCACATTCACCAGTGTTTCCCAAATGGGGGTACTTACTGTATACCCCTAGAGGTATGCAGAGTTAATTACTACACAGGGTACATGAGAAAGTGGAAAATGGAAACATTTATTTTACTGTTCTGTTTAAAGATAAAACAGTGACAAACTTTGTGTAAATCTACTGATCTGTACTGTTAAACCAAATTATGTGTAATGACTTCCATGAGCAGTTGGTTACTAAGTGTGAGCAGTCCCCTTTGAATAACTTCCCCTTAACCTGAATGTGCATATGTTGTACTTCTCCTTGCTTGCACAGAATTGTCCAATTTAAGAACAAATTGATGCATTTGGTTTAATACAGCAGTGTCACCAAGTGAATTATCAATGTAAAATATAGTTTTTCCACTTTCTTTAACGAATGGGTTCCCAGATTGCACACCCGACCACAATAATAACATATGTACTGTAGTGCTGTGTATGTTCATATAGTACAGTAACACTTACTGTAGATAATACAGTATGTACACACCATTATCAGATGTTCAACAGAATCCAGGTCCATTCAGAATTAAGGCAAATACACTAGTGTCCTGGTATGATTTAAGTATACAATAATAGCCTCGTCTATTGAATTCAACACAAGAGAACGCCAAACAGTAATGTTTAACATCCACACACTGTAAATCATTTTGTCAATTGGCCATTGTCTGAATAAACATTTGAAGTTTGTGCCATTAGAATATCTAATAAGAATTGGAATTGTATGTTCCACTTCAACGCATTCATTTCAACAGTCTATTTCTGAGATTTTTTAATTGCCAGAATTCCCTGTGTGAGATCACTGCAATCAGACTCAGCCCAATTATAAACATCTTGCCGTTATAGATATTCTATATCAATAAAATGTGCATTTTCCTCCCAGCTTATTCATATATACTGTATGCATTACATGTCATGCATTTCTGTTCAAGAGAAAAGAGTGGAAATTAGTATTTAACAGCCTCTAGTCAGCAGGGTCCTCTACACATAATGTCCTCTGTACATCATGTTAATTAAGTCTAGATAGTGGGGTGTGTAGAAAAGGAACTTGCTTGGGAGGTTCTGTGCCACACCATTACACAGTACCATACCTATTCCATTATCCATACTCTATCCATTAGAGCAGGAATTAACCACTTTCAACCTTGCATACTAATTTTGAGCACAGGCCAAATGTTCTAAAGTATTTTAATTAAATGATTCAAAAGTAACTGATCTACAAGCTCAAAACGCATCGTATCCAGAGCCTGAAGATCCGTGATTCAGCATTAGGTGGTTAATGGTCTTTTGCTGGTTACCCGACAATACTTACACCAAATATGGTGCAGATTACATTTACGTTGCTGTGTTTAATTAGCTGTTCATTAATTGTTTATTTAGAGAAATGTAATGTAGGGTCATCCCAATGGCTCTAAACTGTATAAAGTAACATAAAAAATATATATAACATATTAAATAGCTGGTCTCTCAGATAGCTACAATTTCTCATGACATAAATACCTCAATAGAGAAACAAAACTACAGTGTTGCATTGCAGACTGTAACGAAAACGTGCCTTGGCTAGTATACATAAAACAAAAACATCTTGACACTCATGTGTTTGCTGCAGGGGAACTTTGAAGACATACAGTACAGCACAATACAGTAGGGTAAGGAATCATTACCATGCATAAAACTTAGAGCTCTGTTTTATCCACTTAGTTCAGCAGTGTGCCATACAGCTGTGCCTTGGTCAGACTGTCCTTCCTCGTCAGTCCCGTGCTGCCAAATTTTTGGTATCTTGGAGAGGTCTTCTTTGGGAGTGCGGGTCCGAGGCTGACTGCAGAACTGGAACTGGGCCGAGGACGGGAACTTGGCCTGGGACAGGGGTAGTGTTGGAGACTGGAGGCTTCTAGTGAGCTTTGGTGTAAGGACTCAGCGGAGCTGTCTGCACTCAGGTTGACATAGTCCTTCTTACTGCTCCCCCCCGCTGCTGCAGCCCCACCAGTCTCCTTCTCTTTCGAACTTCCTGAGAGGAAAAGACTGCACTCCGAGTCCTGGCTGTCGTTCTTGGCCCTGTACAGCGCCAGGGTTTTCTCCTGCTTACGGAGCCCATGACCTGGGTTCTTGGGACTTGAACCTTGAAGATTAGGTGAAGAAGTGCCCATGGCGAAACACTGGTCGAGCACGCGGCTGTGGAAGACGTCATCTCCCTCCTGGAAGCTGCTGTAGAGGGGCCCCACTTTGGCCTTGCTGGAGGGGCCCATGGCGAAGTGCCGTTCCGAGAAACTGTAGGGAGAAACGCATCCTCTGGCGTTGCGGTAGGAAGACGAGAACGAGTTGATGTCTTCCACACTCAGCTGTCTCCAGCGGCCGCTCAGCTCGTCCTCGGGGACCTGGACGCTGCCACCGCTGTTCGCAGCTCCGCCACACGCTTGGGATGACCCTGAGGTCGAGCCCATGCTGTGAGAAGAGGCCAAACGAGGGCTGCTGGAATGGTATGGCTCACTGAAGCAGGACGCCGTCCGTGTGTATGCTGGTGAGTTGCCCTTTTGTGGGCTCCTGGGAGCAACCATGTGCTGGATGCTGTGGGACTTGGGGAAGCACGAGCTGTCTTTATCATAAGAAGACATGCTTTTATGCTCATAGTCACCGCTTCCACTGTCTCGCCAGTCCATATATAGAGCCTGATGGGAAGAGGATAAGGTACTGCTGGCAGTACGCCCACAACCTCCACTAACTCCCCCTTTCTCATCTGATGCCAGGCTGAAGCTGGAATAGGAACTGGAGGCAGGAAGGGACCCGGTGCCAAACTCATCTTGGTTGTGGAAGGAGGAGGCTGGCTCTTGGGGGGAGAAACTCCCCGAGTGGTAGGCCTCCTCATTGGGGTTGCTATCGGTGGAGTTCTGGGCATGGAGCTGGAGCAGCCCGGTGCCATGAAGGTCCACGCTTTGTCTGCGTTCGATGTCCTGCCACCGTTCGGGGCAGTAGAGGGCCGTGTCGCTGCTGTACATGTCGGAGCTCTTGTATGAAATGCGGCGATTGAGGTGGTCAGTGCTTCCCGTTCCAGACAGAAAGTCCCCGTCCTGTGGCTGTGGGCTGGGAGTACGCGTCACCGGACTACTGCTTCCTGCTTCAGGCTTTTCCAGCACCTTAGCGATTACAGATGTGGGCACAGCATCTGCGTATGAGTGGCACATCGCCATGGTGGCCCCGCTGCCACAATTATGTTTCTCCATATGAGAACTGACACGTTCTTGGAAATCCACTGGCAGCTGAGAGGGTGAGAGATAGAAAGACAGGCAATCAGAAAGAGAGGTGAAATAATGAGAGGATGATACAGATGAGTATGGTTTTAAAAGATTGAGGTGTACTGTGGAGTGGACCAAAGGATAGAGGTAACTATTGTGAAAGGTCCAACAATGTTGCAAGTGCTGAGAGGAAAACAAAACAAAACAAAAAACATGCCCATCTCAAAATCAAATCAGATGGGTTACGGATCAAGAAATACCTAGTTGAAACACAAACACCTGCACAGAAAACAGCTTCTGTTAAAAGGATTTTTAATCTGCTAGACAGACGTTTCGATCAGTAACACCGGGGCTCCACCGGGCGCGTCAGCGTCGCGTCTCCGTCACCGTCAGGGAATGTTCCCTTTTTAATCAATGAAGGGTGGCTCCACTGCCCGCGTTGCGTGACATTAACGCGTGCATTAAAATTGAACCGGTGCGTTTTTTGACGCACGCGACGGAGACGCAACGCGTCCGGTGGAGCCCTGGCGTAAGGCTCTTCCTCAGACTTCTACAATCTAGTCTGTTGAGAAGTCTGTGGAAGAGCCTTGTTGCTCGAAATGTCACTAGCAGATTAAAAATCATTTTAACAGAAGCTATTTGGTGTTTCAGTGCAACTGCTGAGTGGGACATTCCTCAGCTTATATACCAGTAGAGCCTTCTGTTTATATACTGTAGAAGGATGCATGAAAAGTGTTGTATTAATTATTTCTACAATCAGCTACAGTCTCCTTCACACGTTTTTGTACCTTCTTCCTCTGCGTTGATAGTATTTTTAGTGCAATTCTTCAGATTCCAATCTATACTTGTGGTTTAGAAAAGTAATTAATTCTCCCATAGCCCTCAGTCCAGACCTGTTCATGTACCCCATGGGATATTTACTCTGATCGGCCTCCCTAATGAAATTGTATTAAAAAAAAGTCGCTGAACACAACATTTTGCTTTTGTCAAAGTTTTCTTGCATTCTGCTTTAACTAATGTGGCGTTACTGTTCTCCCACATTGTTAGTTTACTTATCTTGCAAAGAACATTGTCCTATATTCAGCTATTAGTGTAGATTCTCATCTTACACAAACATTAAATTCCCATTGACAATGAATGGAAAATTTACGTCATGTGTCTGATGATGTACGATGATAAGAGTGCCCCTCACTTCACACGAGTGTGATTTTTAATACACACTTTGAAATCAACCTACCTGTACCTGCGGTGTATGCATTATCATACAGTAGACATTCTGTATTCGCCACACTCAAAATATTTGAAAGGCTACATGAACTAACATAATTGAAAATGTAACAAAGCTCACAGCTCAATGGAGCTCAGCAGCTGTTAAACTCATAATAACTTTGGCATGTATACATTTTCTCTCTGCCTACACAGTACGCACATATGCAAGCATAGTATGCACGCATATATAGTATGCACACACGGCTCGCATACACACACGTATGTGTGTGTATGTCCACTGATAAAACTAGTCTGAAGAAGTATTCTTGTCAATTAGATACTACTGGTTCCTCTTTGTCTATTTATAGCAGGTCAGGGGAGAACAGTTCTTCACTCATTCACTCTCTCTCTCTTTCTACCATTGGGTTTCTGCAACAATAACACATCCCTCATTCAATCTTTCACTTTCTCCTTATCTATCACGTGTGCTCTCTCTCTCCCCCCCCCCCCCTCTCTCTCTCTCTGTATCTCTCTGTGTGTCTCTTTCTCTCTCCCCCCCCCCCCCCCTCTCTCTCTCTCTCTCTCTCTCTCTCTCTCTCTCTCTCTCTCTCTCCCCCCCCCCCCCCCCCCCCTCTCTCTCTCTCTGTATCTCTCTGTGTGTCTCTTTCTCTGTCTCTCTCTGCTTTCTTCTCTTTACCATCAAACACACATCAGCTCCACAGGGAATGGCTTAGATTCAAATTAAACCAGTGCTCTGGGCCGCCAGCTGGGAATGGAAAAAGATAAAATACTGACTTAGCTTTGTTAAGAAATAGAAGCTTGCCTTGGCATAAAATAACCACCATGTTTGAAGTCAGAGCTATTTTTAGCATTGCCTCTCCCGGAGGGAATAGAGGAGGAAAGTAGGTGAGGCTGCAGGGTAAGAACACGTGACAGATTCGCCATCTATGTGTTCCCAAACAAGCTAGCTCAGCAATGATTGATATCTAACATGAATCTTAATTAACCTACTATAACATATTCTGTAGCTCTGCTGTATTAATTCATGGAAAGCCATACAGCAATACTGCGTGCTTACTTTGGCCATTTATGCAAGTGTCGTATCTGGTAGACACGAAACACTCTAGTTCTACTATACGAAATACTGGAGAGCAGACACTTAACCAAAAAGCTGGAGAGCAGAAGAGAATTGTGACACGGCAGCAGACAGGGTGATGTTCCTTTGCCAACATTGATCAGGATATTGATAATTGTGTTTGCAGCACTTAATTCAAAGTGCTTGGTATTGCTACTACAATTTACTGTTCTTTTATTTTTATTTTATCTGAAAATATATAAAGGTACAATACTAACTTTTATGAGGCAGCATTCAATTGTTTTAAAAATATGTTTTTCTTCATTTCCTGAAAATGCTTTTTCCTGAAAATGATTGATTGATTGTTTATTTATTTTCTTGTCCTGCACACAATGTGCCCAACCCTCATGGGTTTATAAGACACCATTTCACAATTTAATTTACAGCATGTTTACATTACATAATTCATTACATTACAACTCAGATTTATACAGAGTACTCTGTCTTCTTTCCCAAGCATGACAAATAAAATCTGCCACAACAAAAGTCAAACATAGTCATTTAAATCTAGAAAATCCCCACAGATAGAAGACATCGTATTAACCAAAATATCCCTTATGTCATCATATTTAGAGCAGTAAAACAAAAAGTGAACTTCGTTTTCAATTTCATCAAGATCACAGAACAAGCAATATCTCTATATTTAGTTGGTTCATTTCCTGAAATCTTTTAATTTTGGAGTTAGCTGGTTTCTGCCCCACAGCAGAGATATCAAACTACAATTTACATAATTCCATTCATTATGGCCACACATTTTTGATTGAAACAAATGATATTGCTTTGTCCCTCATCTCCCTCATCTCATTTTGTGTCTTTTTTTGTGTTCTCTAAAACCTCACTTTCATCCATTCAGAATGTACTTGATACAGTCATTAGTCTGAAATAAGAGACACTGTGACTGTCAGTGACCGTAAGACACCCTCTAAGAACTCCCTCAGACAGTTAATGCTAAGCTAACCTCTTTGCAATGAAGGAATAATATTGTTTCCAGAACATACTTGTATTTAACTGTACAACCATAAGAACATTTATAATTGTCTGTTACTTGGCAAACAAATACATGTACAGTCATTTGCGACCCACACCGTCTCCCAGACTTAGTCTGGGGTAGTGCTTAATTCATTCATTACTGTATCTGTACCATATCAATACATTGATGCCTTCCAGTGGTGGAAAGTAACTACATTTTGAATTCCGGACATTTACTTGTATTTCTACATTGCAGTATTAATACTTTTACTTAAGTAAGAAATGTGAGTACCTTTTCCACCATTGATGCCTTCAGTGCAGCAGTGTTATGCCTGATTCATACTTGGTTGCACACCGTGTCCTGCACTGAAAAGGTCTATTTCTGGTCCGTGACACAACTAAGTACAAATCACCCATTATAAGAGAACTCACCTCAGACATTTTGTGCGCTCTGTATTGAGACTTGGAGCATTGTAGCAGCTGGGCTGCCAGGTTGCAGTCCTTCTTGTACAGGTCCTGGAAGAGCAAGAAAGATCATCCATCACCAAGTTCACGTCAAACTTGTATGTCAAAAAGTAGTACCCTTGCCATCAACAGCCAGCCACCCTCAAGGTGCCCTTGCACAAGGCACTCAGGCCCCTTTTCCACCGGTTGGGAACTGGTTCAGTTCTTTTTGGTTCTTAGTCCATGAGCCAGACCTCCAAAATTGGAACGTTAATTATGAAGTGAGTTTACAAAACCATACCTATATTAAATATAAGTAAATTAATATATGGTAACCCTTCCACAGTAGTAGCTTTTGAGTGGTGCAATAAACAGCTATGTGTGTGGCTGTAACCCTGGGTCTGTCCCTGGCTGTGTCCGAGGACGAAAATGGTGTTATAGCGTTTGTTCACCACCAAGTGTCACTGTTGCACAGCCTAATACACAGACACACACAGGCCAGAAAGGAGGGCTTGTACAGTACAGTACAGTAGCCTACACTACAGTACGTACAGCACAAGTACAGTACAGCACCACTCACTTCAGACGGGTCTGATGTTTTCATATTTATCACACATTTTGTTATTTTCACCGTGATACATACGCGATAGGTGAATAGGTAAAAATGAAATGAATAGTTATCACCATGAAACTTCCCCAGTTCATTACTGAAATTTAATTTAATTTAAATATGCAAATTAGGCATTATATAGGATAATATCTAAAACAAATAGAAAATATGAAAAAGCTACTACAGTGGAAGTGTTCTCATACATTAATTTACTTATATTGATCCTAGTATAAACAATTTAATATAGATGTGGTTTTGCCCACTCAATTCATAATTAACGTTCACATTTTAGAAGTCTGGCTCATGAACTAAGAACCTAAATGAACTGAACCGGTTCCAAACCGGTGGAAAAGGGGCCCCAGAGTATTAACCCCTTATCCCAGTTAGAGAGATAATAATTAGTTTGAACATCTCTAAGCGAATACGTTTAAATGAAGGAAAGAAGTTGGCGCTTTAGAATAAAGTCCAGTGTGACAGGCTGTAGCAGTATGTAGAGACTAGAGCCCCCCCATGAAGCTACAGATGCCCCATGAAGCTACAGTAAGACCACTTAAGGACAGCATAGTCCATAATCAATGGAACAAACTCATATGTTGAGGGTGATATAAATCAATCAAACGGCTTGTTTTCCCTCTTTAAGCTCCCCTGGGCCCTCTGGAGATGCCAGTAATGGTATGCAGTGTCTTATTAACTCCACACAACTTCTTCACTTGTATTTCGTCTCCTCTAGTTGCCTTATACAATCTATGCTAATGTCATTACAGTTGTCTCAAACAGGCCTTCCTCTTATCTGCAGCCTCCAGGCTAATTAGCCCATCTCTCTCTCTCTCTCTCTCTCTCTCTCTCTCTCTCTCTCTCTCTCTCTCTCTCTCTCTCTCTCTCTCTCTCTCTCATTCTCGGGTGATTCAAGGTGTTCGTAGAAAGTAGAATCCATAGGAAGGAGCATAGTGCTCTGAGCCTGTGGCAGTGTGACGTGCAGTGAGCGAGGCTCTACTACAGCGTGTAGCATGTGTTAAGGTCAAGCACATCAGGATATGGTGGAGAGTTTTGCTAGTGGATTTCCTTTTAATAGACTCCTATTTGATAGACTGGACTGGAGAATGTTGCCCCTGTGGGGTGCAATACAGTACATTTCTGTAAAGGATGGTTTATCACATGTCATATGGTGCTTTTTCTCCTCTGTCTTCATATGTACCTTAATATGAATTTGCCTGGACTGCCCTGCTCCCTCTCTTCTCTGCTAAGACAGTTACTGTTGACAAGACTTACAGCGACATCAAAGCCTTCTCTTTGACGGGCTCATTTCCCCTGCTAGTTAACAGTGACCGCTTTTCCATTCACTTAATTTTTCTTTTTTCTTTCTCTTTTCTTTTTTTTGCCAGGGGACATCTGAGACCCCTGAGGCCTTTTACAGTCAACACAAATAGAACTCCTGCCTCTCACTTTGTCATTGTCATGTCAGTTGTGCTGAGGGGGGAGCCTTTGGGAAAATCTGCTAAAGCCCTGTGGGCTTTTTCTGGTTGTGTCGGATGCAAGCTTGTCGACTTTTAATCAAATATCTCTAGTGAAAGCGAAATGACAGGGAATTGAATGTGGCTGCCCCTACTGTTGTCTAAATATCTACAGTACATGTACATTGTGTCTACATTGTGTAGACTAGAGCAACACATTTAGCTTTCCTAGTTTAGTCTGAGACCTGTTCCATATAGCCTCAGCCTATATTTGCTTTATTCCATGTTATGACCACAATTCAATTCAAAGAGTGGGTAGCTTCCTGCTCAGAGGCCTGACCTCTCCTCCCGCTATGATGAACTTTGACCTCAATCAATGGCTGCATTTGCACGAATTGCCATAATGCTCCATTGATCAGATAGGGTTATAGAAGTGAAATCACATCAAGGAAAAGGGGGTGGCACTAGCCGGTTCCCATAGGCCCCTGAAATGAGGCCCCATCTAAATGTTGTGGTGGTCCCTGAGGATGCCCATTGATTGCAAGGTACTCAAGGTCAAACAGAAAAATCGAGTTTGCATCTTGGATAATTTACTGTATTACCATCAAGTTTTCATTTTGAGAATCTAGTACAAGTAGGTGCTCAAATGTCACCAAAGTGTGCATTGACATGGACTTGACTTTGACTTGTCTCAAGTGACATGAGACTTGATTTGGCTCATACTCACGTTGTCCTCTCTGAGTTTATCGATGGTGATCTTGGCCTCCATGAGGTGGTTGTTGAGGACAATGATCTCTCGGCTGAGGGCCCTCTTCTCCTCGTCATGGTGCTGCGACTGCCACACAGGCAGTGGTGGGGAGTAGGGAAAGGGAATCAATGAGGACAGGGCGGTGGGTGAGGGAGGAAGAGGAGAGCAGGCGATAAGAGCGAGGAGGTTCAGGGTGAGGAGAGGAAGTGTCGAGATAAAGAGAGAAGGATGAGGGAAGGAAAATTTAGAGGAGCAATACAAGACAATTAGATGATAGGGAGGAGGAATAACAAGCAAGAGAGAGAGAGAGAGAGAGAGAGAGACACACACACACACACACACACACACACACACACACACACACACACACACACACACACACAGTCAATATCATTTTGAGGCCTTTGCCAGCAGCAGGTCTTAATTAAAAAAAGATTACAGTTGACAGAGCTCATATCAAATCAATTACTCTGGCAGACTGTGTGTGTGTGTGTGTGTGTGTGTGTGTGTGTGTGTGTGTGTGTGTGTGTGTGTGTGTGTGTGTGTGTGTGTGTGTGTGTGTGTGTGTGTGTGTGTGTGTGTGTGTGTGTGTGTGTGTGTGGCATCATTGGCATGCACAGACGAGTGAGAGAGAAAAACACAAGGTGGCGAAGATAGACATTCCAGTCATTTTCAATGTTCATGAAACAAATGAAAGATAACTAAGAAGATGAAGAGGCAACATCTTCCATAGATTTTAACTAATCTTATTTCTTCTCTGCATTCTTTCTCTCTCTCTCTCTCTCTCTCTCTCTCTCTCTCACACACACACACACACACACACACACACACACACACACACACACACACACACACACACACACACACACACACACACACACACACTCCTCCCTTTCCAGCTCCGTATTAGTCACAAAGCACCAGCTGACGAATGTTACAGCACAGAGTCCATGCTCAGCCACCCACCTCTCTTCTCTATAATCTTTCAATGGCAGTGATTGTTTTGAAATACAGGAGGTGCAGGGCCAATATAATACGTGGCAATTAATGTCAGTTTAAGCAATAGGCCAACATTGATATTCAAATCTAATTCTGTAAGGGACTCATTAATCAGCTCTCAAGGCAAGCCAGTCCTTGGCAATCCTTCCCTGGCCCATTACTCTGAAACCTTTGCTCATATTGCAGTGTTGAAGGTGGGTGTGACTGCAATATGATCCAGTCGTCAGTGCACCACAAGTTTTGTTTGCTTCTTTGTCAAACGTACAGTATCTGGCAAACTTTGAATCCATCACGTGTTTGCTTACTACAGTTGGGTGCCACCGATATTGTCCCTTATCATTTGACCCATTTAGGCCTGACCTCAAAAATTTTAAAAATCCTTCTAAATCCTCCAGTTTTCTGAAATAAATATTCTCACGATTTTTAAAAAATAGCAGACCTACAAGCTCGTAGCGCGCCACTTGGTGGCGCGCTATGAGCTTGTAGATCTGCTATTTTTCAATAGCTAAATTATAACATAATGTTTAAAACACCAAAAGGGGTTCCCGCCCAAAATGGGTTAACTGTGCTTTTGCGCAAACCTCGCAAAAAGAAAAGGACAATATCGATGGCCTCCAACTGTATACCTGTAAACAATCATGTAAAATAGACCTGAATTTCCTATTTGTTATGATGAATTAAATTAAATGATGTGTACTTTAAGTTAATATGTTACACTCTACAAGAACTACAATCCTAAAGATTCTAGTTCTTATATAAATCTAAATAGTTAAAGCTTTTTCTATCAGGGATTTTAACTAGGGATGCACCGATATGGAAATTCTTGTCCGATACCGATGTTTAAAATAACAATTTAGCCGATACTGATAGCGATAGATGTTTATTTAGTTTTTGTTGTTTTTATTTCCCCCTTTTGTGCCAGGGAAACAAATACATCTTCAGAATCAATACAAGAAATTCATGTTCAGAATCTACAGCTTGGTAGGCTGCAGATAACCAACACACCAACATAGTCAATGCAAAATGTATGCTTATCAACAACAGATAAATATCGGCTACTGCCATCGGTTAATGTCAGTTTTATTAGCCGATACAGATATTGACCGATAACAGTGATATCGTCCGATACCGATATGTGGACCGATACATTGGTGCATCACTAATTTTAACTTACCGATCAAACCTCTCCAGGACATAAATAAAGGCCAAATTTGAAACACTGCGTCTTGAGCTCCTATAGATTAAAATGAGCAGCGGCCAATCTAGATAGGATTGGAATGATCATGTTATGTATTTAAAAAAGGGGGAGATTTAATTTTAATTAATGTGTTACGGAAAGGAGGGATGAGTCATTGCTAAGCACACACATCTTTACTATCTCCTCACTCATACACAGTGCACAGGTTGTCATTAAGATATTGTTATCACTTAGGCCAGGCATAATGTCAAAGGCAGCAGGGGAAATTGATATGCAGGGATTTCATCATGCTATCAATTGTTCGTAGTTGGATCCAGTGAATGAGAAGGGCTATTGATTTCACAACCCAGAACTCATGTTTCTGTGTCCACCATTTGTGTCCATTAGTGTCTCTCTGCCTGTTTATTCATCCAGCTATTACTCACAGAAACACTTGGAACTCGAGTTTACAAGAGAATCAGAAGTTGCTGAAATTGCCATGTAGTACTATGTATGTACTAGTAACACTAGCATTAGTCATGGCCTAAGATCAAACCTTTGTATCTCGGTTCAACCAGCAAAGGCTTGATCCATCGGCTTGTTGAATTATGCAGAAGTGTAATGGTATAAGAAATAATGTTTTACTTGTTAAGGTTGTTTCGTTTATTGATTTGGTGTAGACTCAGTTATCTGAGCAGTGTGTGAGAATATTTCTAAGAAATGGCCAAACTGTTTAATTTAGGCTGCTGGAGGTGCTGCCTCTTCACTGGACAACAAATGGAGCCCAAATCCCATAAGATCCAATTACTGAACGTTGGTTCACAGAGGAAAAAAAGTCTTCTAGTGTGGTAAAACAGCCCCAAAACATTGGATGTTGAACCTAGAACTCTGGAGATAGCCAGATAACCACCACAGTGTTGATTTCTAAATCTATTACAGTCTTTAGAAAAAGCTGACGATATGCAAAGTGCACTGCAAACTAAAGTAGGACAAAGTAGGACACAGAAGCACCTCCACTAATTTGTTTTATAGTGCACACGCTTGGTGCTCAAACCATGTTGCCCGTACACGGAAGTAGTGTGCATTTCCGGTGGAGCATGCGCTGGGTGAGCAAGTTTCATTGAATTGAATAGGTGGTCTGAGATCCATGTTGAAGCCACGCTGTTCCTATGTGGATCCCGGGATAAAAAACAAAATCAAATGTGTGTGCCTATAATGTGGAGCCCAAAATAGGGATGCCAGGTTGAAAGTGGTTAGTATAATATTCACAGACTTCATCATCAAGTACGCAGCATGGCCAAAGTAAATGAATCACAATGATGCTACTCTCCCACGTGTCCTTTGCACTTACCATTGAAGCGCTTTTACTGATGAGCAAATCTAGTACTAATTAGTTCAGGCCATTGGAGTTGTGACAAAGAGACGCACGCACACACACGCGCGCGCACAAAACTCCTTTCCCAACACAGGTCCTGCATTCACTAGGGACATTATCCGTCTTAACACCTTTCACACCAGTGGGCAGTGGCCATGTATGAGGAAGTCATTATCTGCTATTTGGCTGTTAGTTTGGTCCTTGTGGATGTCTGTGACTTCAGAACAACAATAACAAATGCTGCAGGGCCTCAGGTCTCCGTAATTATTTCATTCACTGGTGTTGCTGGGAAACCATCCAACTTCTGCACTGAGCCATGCCAATTTATTCGCTAACTCCTTTGTTTTCTATTCTATTCTATTCTGTTCCAGTGGTTCTCAAACATTTCAAAGACCCCCATAACTCTTAAGAGTGAAAAATGGAACCAAATGGACCTGTGGCTGCAAGGTCCATTTGGTTCCATTTGTACACTCCCAGAGTTACAGACTGTAAGGGTCTATTTGGATGTGTAAAGGTCCATTTAGAACTTATTTTCTTTTCTTTTCTTTTATGCTGGGATCTTTGTTTCTGTGTTGTTGCACTTTGTTTTAGAGGTGGTATTTATGTGGAATTCAGTGTCCCTTCAGCCCACTGAAAAAGGGCTTCTTGCCCAAAACATTTGTGCAACATTTCAATGATTATTGGGAGTGCTGTTTATTATTATTATTATTATTGTACAGTATGGAGTTAAACACAGTCAACCAGGTTGACTGTGTTTAACTCAGCAGGTTCATATCACATCCATGGATAATTATTGTGACAGGCAGGTTGCAGATTACTATGAAAACCTGCAAAACCTGTCAGTCGATCCGTCCATCACGCCTCCATATATGTCTGTAAGTCTGTGACGCCTCGTGACACGTCACGCCACATATGGCCGTCAGTCTGTCACGCCTCGTGGCATGCTCCATTTATGGCCGTCTCCATATATGAAAATCACGACACTCACTCATCAAACCCTGGATAGCCATACATGGAGAAGACTGGATTATCACCTAGATCTGCATACTGTATATGGAGCCAGAAACTCTACATCTGACCTCAAACCCTTAGATCTCCATATATGGAGCTGACCTGTTCTGACATTCCATATGTTGATCCCTCCCCACCCGTCCTTCCTCTTCGATGTCTCCCTTTTGACTGATACCTGTCCATTCAAACTCTAGACGGGCCCGACCTATAGTTATTAGGCAGCTGGTGAAAACTATAGTTCTCAACAGGCCCGAAAATTAAGGCCCCTACCTGGGCCCTCATCAAACCCTGTACACTCAAGACACTGCCCCCACTGCCACCCTTAGATCTCCATATATGAAGCTTACCTGTTCTGACATTCCATATGTTTATCTGACCTCATCAAACCCTGTACACTCAAGACACACTCGTGCATGCTTCTCACCCTCAGGACGTCTTACTGGTGTTATACTGTGTTATAAATTAATACATTATATTTTAGATATGATATTTTAAACTTGAGGAAATACTGAATGACATGCAAAAATAAAGCAAAAATATGCAAATTATGCTAAAATAAAGTGTTTTAGATTTAAAAATATATATACACACACACACACACACACACACACACACACACAAACACACACTTCTTTATTACACATTACCTATTTTAAATTGTTTCTTTTACGTTTATGGCTGTAAAGGGCTTTGATCTGCATTTAGTATTCATAGTCTGTGAAGTTCAGCACCATGGACAGCTCCTCGTCACTGTCTCTACTCTCTAGCTGCCCCAAGATGAATCTGTGAATCTGAGCTCTTGTTTAATTGTTCCGATCTCACACAATTGTAACTACCGACTGTGCCACCGTGCCCCCTTGATGATAATCTATTCTAACGGGACACTCACCCTCCCGAAGCCCAACAGCAGGATCACCTGCTTTGGGAATTTACCTGCAGATGGACTTGAACTTGTATAAAGGCTGATTTATTTATGATCTTCCAATGTTACTAGACTGTACACAGCCTCCAGGTGCTAATCCCTCATTTTGTTGCTTATGAAACCATTTCATTTTTTTCCTTGTGACCTTGCTAGTGTAGGTATCTTAGAACATTTAATTATACAAACATGATTTGAATGGAGCTGCCTTTGTCACTGCCTGGTTGGCCCGAACTGTGCACTATAAAGGACCCATGAAATACCATTGCATGACATGACATCAAAAGGAATGGCAATCCCAATGAGGCCCGCCTCTAAAGAAATCCCATAACGTCCTGTGCCATGAAAACCGATTAGCTGCATCAAGGCTCTGGTGCTAGACAGACAATTCCAACAGTTTTCAAAGTCATTCCACATGACACGAATATTTAGTGATGTGTGTGCATGTGTAGTGTACGTGTATATGCGTTGAAAGGAATGATCCATGATGAGAAGGTATTTTATGCTTGCCGTCTATTCACCGCATGACATGGCGAGAAGGATTACATTTACAATACTACAAATAATGGGATGCAACAAGCGCTGCAAGGCAACCATTGTTTTAAATGGCTGTATCCTGAAGATATTTCATATGTGGCTGTTGAATTATTCAACTTGTCAAGTTCCATTTTATTTCGCCACAAAGGAATAATCCACACATCATGCATTTGCCTCAAAGAATTACATTCAAATGTTATTGTACTTATGCATACAGTAGCAGGTTGTATGTAGGAGGTTATTTCTTTTACTATTAACTTTGATTGACACATTTGTTTTATGTATTTTGTATGCTGTTTTACCAACTTTGGATATGGTGTAGTCACTGTAGTGGAAAGGTACAGGAAAGTCATGTTGATGCCTTCCAAAGCCAGCAGTTGACTGCCAGAGACATACACACATATATAGCCTACTGTAGCATTAGACAGTACTATGCTATGCTATGAGCCCTAAGCCACAAATGTACCGTGAGGCAATCACTTCTTGTCTGTAATGTTTGCAACTACTGCAGCTGCAGGTTGAGTTATATTTTCACATAGTACAGTTCGATTAGTGCGGCTGGTGAGGAGCCGGACCACGTGGATCAAACTTGTGATGAGATTAGGGTCCAGTTCAATCAAGATAAATCCTAAATCTGGGCCTTTCTGCGCAGGCGGCTCATCTTCAGCTTTGACGATCGCCTGAAGCCACGGGTCAGGATAAAATGGGACCTCTCTACCAGAAGTGATTGGACTCGCTGCTGCTGAGGTTGTCAGTGCAGCAGTCTGCCTGTAATCGTTTTCTAATGCTTGATTTATGCTCCCATCATACCATGGTGTCGCACATCGAAAATAGCCGATCTACAAGCTATTTTTGTTACGGGGCACCGTCGTATAGTACGGCGAAGCATAAATCAGACATAACAAGGTTGCATGGTAGGGCCAATCAGACATAACAAGGTTGCATGGTAGGGCCAATCAGACATAACAAGGTTGCATGGTAGGGCCAATCACTTTGGACATTGATTGCTCGTCCTTCTTTGATCATGTAATTGCTTTGAGAGTGTGAGAGAGGCTGTGCTGCTAGACAGGCATGTTCAAATGCTAGATTACTTCTTGGAGCATGATCACATGGAGTTAGAGATCAAAAGGAGAGACAAAGGGCTTTATAATTGCACAATCACTGGTAAATGTTTTGTTGATATTATGATAATGACTACTATACTGTAACACAATTAACACTGTTCACTGCATTTATGGAGAGCAAGCTTATATATCAAATATTGATATTTTGTCCCACAAGCTCTCCCACTCTGCTTTAGTCTCCAACCAGGCACGGGTCCAATTATGCTCCCTTTCAACAGAGGCCAAGGGTCACAGCATGCTTCCAAACACTTAATCAGATCAGCGGATTGTGTGTGTCTGAGTATTTATGTGTTAGCACACAAGTGTATACGTGTGTGTGTGTGTGTGTGTGTGTGTGTGTGTGTGTGTGTGTGTGTGTGTGTGTGTGTGTGTGTGTGTGTGTGTGTGTGTGTGTGTGTGTGTGTGTGTGTGTGTGTGTGTGTGTGTGTGTGTGTGTGTGTGTGTGTGTGTGCGTGCGTGCGTGCGTGCGTGCGTGCGTGCAAACGTTTAACATTTATTTTTTAAACTGATATAACAGATAATTCTTGTTGCCGTATATGCCGTCTTTTCCACACACAGAGCAAGAGAGAGAGTGAGAGGAGAGAGACCTGCTTTTTACGACACCAAAACACTACTTCTATTGGGCCATTTACACTGTGCCAGTGCATTATGTTTGCCTATTTTTCATAATTTGTATATGTACTTGTTTTTGCGTGTGACATGTTGTCTGTGTAATTCTATTATGGATTAGAGGGCTAAAATGTTAGTCTAGCGGTCCTGTTTAAATTATAATAATTAAAAGAGTTTTACAAAAAGGCAAAGGAAATTACCTAGCAGCTACACTACTCGTTCTCCAACACATCACTCTTAGTGTGTGTGCGTGACTGTGCATATGTGCGTTTGTGGAGCTATGCGTGCAGAAATCAACATCACTCTACATCTTTTATGAGAGGCCTGGTGATAGCACAGCGGTGCATATGGACACCATTACCGCAGTTCCTGTTAACGTCGATACAGATCTGATTGTGTGATTGTCCCCCCCCCCCCCCCCCCCCCCCGGCCCCCACACATGTAAAGCGTCTTTGGGTATTAGAAAAGCGCTATAGAAGTCCCAGATATTATTATTATTATTACAAGCAACATGAACTCCAGTCAACTTGACAGTCAGAGATGAAGACCCCAGAAAGAGTAAAGAAATAGGACGAGGTAGAGTAGGAATGGTGGAGGTAAGTACAGTTGGAGGCCATCGATATTGTCCTTTTCTTTTTGCTGAGGTTTGCGTGATCTGCGCAAAGGGACAGTTAACCCATTTTGGGCGGGAACCCCTTTTGGTGTTTTAAACATTGTTATAATTTAGCTATTGAAAAATAGCAGATCTACAAGCTCATAGCGCGCCACCGAGTGGCGCGCTACAAGCTTGTAGGTCTGCTATTTTTGAAAAATCGTGAAAATATTTATTTCAGAAAACTGGAGGATTTAAAAAAAAATTGAGGTCAGGCCTAAATGGGTCAAATGATAAGGGACAATATCGGTGGCACCCAACTGTAAGTATGTAATGGGAAAGAGAGGTCAGTCAGACAACTCACGTGAAGCAGATTTATTGAATGGTAATATGCTGCATATACAGGGTTGTTTTAGGCTCTAACCATGTCATTCCTTGTAAGCATGCACCTTAAAGGACCACTTCACCACTTTTCAACCTATCTTATAGGTCCTCACTAATAATCGTGAAAAAATTGCGCAATTTTTTTTCTACTCAGTCTGTGTCTCATAGGACGGCTGTGGGCAGTTCAGAAACCCGTCCACCAGTGACATCATCGATGGGGAATACAAGCTAATAGAAACTGCAGGCTTTCTAGTCCTGAAAAGTTGCAATGCGAAAATGTAAGCCATCGTTCTCACAATAATAAAAACATTTTTGTCAAAAAATATTGTTTAAAAAAAGATATGCCTAATGATGATGTCACTGGTGGACTGGTTTCTAAATTGCCCACAGCCCTATATGAGACACAGACTGAGTAGAAAAAAATCATGCCATTTTATCATGATTATTAGTGAGGACCTATTATATGAAGATAAGTTGAAAAGTGGTGAAGTGGTCCTTTAAAGCTGAACAAACAATTGAGTGGGAGTGACGATAGTAACCTTCACCCAGTACAGGGGAAGTCCTAGAATCAGAGCATGTAGGTAGATGGTGGGGTGAGGGTGGGGTGAGGATGAGGAAATGCAGCCATGATGACCAGCAGCAGTAACTGTAGCAGCAATAGTTCCAATCTGAGCTGTGGAGTGAGAAGAGTGTACAGCAGTGATATTAAACTGACGGCCTGCAGAACCAATCCGGGATCCGCTAGCTCGTAATTCCGACGGTGCATTTGTCTGATTACGTGGCTTTGTGTGCAGTTGGGGTTAGGGTTAGGGTTAGGGACAGGGTTAGTAATGGGGCGAGTCAGAACAACACGCTATCGGAATACATTATTGGATGGTTGGTTGTACACTAACAATATCAGGGATGTCCATTTTTGAATGTTTTTCATAGCCAAAAGTTGTGGATGGTTAATTGATTAATATACATTACATTTTAGTAGTTAGTAGTAATAATTATTATTCACCAATTACACATTTCTTTTTTTAAAGATTTATTTTTTCTGCCTTCATTGATAGATAAGATTGACAGGAAAGAGGGAGAGAGAGACTGGGGGAGAGATGCAGCAACGGTCGTCATGAACGGGACTCGAACACCCGACACGCTGTCAGGCCAGAGCCTACTGTAGAAGATGTGGCATGGACCACTATGCCAGCGGGCACCCCCCAATTACACATTTCTTAACGGTTACCGTTGTCACAGTCTTGTGGCCCATGACTTCAAGTCCTTTTGCATTTGTGCCCCCCTGCATGCTGAATATCCCTGGTGTACAGTATCACTTGAGTTTACTGCCTCAGCTAGCTTGCAGGCCTCGCTCCATAAAAAGATCTAGAGAGGATGGATCTGTTGACTGATGTCAAGTCGATGAATCCAATGAATTATATGGTGAGCTTCCGATGTGTGCGAGTGGTGCATGATGGATACAACACAGTGAGTTGATGAATCAACTATTTGCATAAAGTTGGTCGATTTCAACTTGATGCAAATGAGGTCCATGCACCACAATTTCACAGTGAAACTTCGGTCAAACTATCAAACTATAGACAGAGCTTATGGGGTCATGTTGATATATTATTATTTTGTATTCGTAAAAAATGTGATCACCTGTAAAATAATTTGTGCAGTCGTAAAACGGATTTTGTATTCGTAAAAAGAATGTGTGCATCTGTAAAATAATTTGTGCACTTGTAAAACAGATCCGGCCCCGCAGGCCCACTTAACCCACTTAAAGCCCATACGGGCAACCGTAGTGAGAACGATCTGGTGCGCACTTTACATATGACATTTCCAAAGCGCCAGCGCTCACCCAGCAGTCTGCTGTCACCAACGCGGATCGCCCTCAGGCGTCTTACTGGTTATTATACTCTACGTATGTCTTCTCGACTAAATGTATATCACTTGCTTAGTTGGTATCACCAATGCACCAGTTGCATTGGTGTGGACTGGAGTGCATTGATGTCTTCCCTTTGTATTTAGGGTTTCTTCCTGGAGGCTGAAACCTTGACAGTCAAATGTGCCAATGAAAAAAACAGTGATATGTTGACATCACAATATCATCCCCTCCCTCTTTATCATACAACAACAGCTGTGGGTGCGACTTCAGTTCAGGTGGATTATTACCCACCAGGAAAACCAGGCATACTTTAATGAACTGGTGGGCGTGTCCTCATAAAAACGACATTTTAACAAATACTGTACACTTTTTTGAAGACATTCTTCCTCCTTATATAATAATAATAATACCTGATGATAATGTTTTAGGGTGGAAAAAATCATGGCACTCCATCTTACTGTGAGAAGAAGTACAGTAGTTTTACGTGCAGCAGCAAAGCTTTTAATTGGAATCTGCTTCACACAGGCAATTCTGAAATAGTTCCCAATCAGAGAGAGATTTTTGTTCTTGAAAGTGTAAACCAGAGGTTCCCAAACTATCAGCTGGAGATCCAAAATATACATTTAGTGTGTCCCAGGGACCCAAAATACGTTATGAATTAATCATCTATAGCCCTACTATAATAAATACAGAAAATTGCAGATCTAAAGGCCCACAATGCATCGTGACAACACTCGAGTTTGTACTGCAAGTCTGCTATTTTAATTATTTTGAAACATGTTTTGAAAAACACTGGTGCAGGTTGCTGCTCACCGTCCTTTTCGTCTTGTCCTCCAAGTCCTGGTTGATCCTCTGCAGAGCTGAATAGCTGCTCTGTATCCTATAAGAAAGAACACATACAAGTTATCCCATTTTATCACTCAAGGTGATTTGATTGTCTTTATTGTCCCCATCAGGAAATGTAGTTTGCAAAGAGTAGTCATCACAACCAATAGGCCTACATAAAGTCATACAAATAAATAATAAAACACATAAATACATAGATGTCTACGGAGCCCCTGAATGGCCATGCATTCAAAATATATTTTATCTTGTCCGGACAAGATAATATCTCGTCCGTACAAGATATTATCTCGTCCGTACAAGATATTATCTCGTCCAGACAAGATATTATCTCGTCCGGACACGATAATTATTATCTCGTCCGGACAAGATATTATCTCGTCCGGACAAGATATTATCTCGTCTGGACAAGATAATATCTTGTACGGACGAGATATTATCTTGTACGGACAAGATAAAATATATTTTGAATGCATGGCCATTCAGGGGCTCCGTAGTACGTCATTATGTTTCAGTAGAATATTTCATTTGTTTGTTTGTTTGTTTGTTTGTTTGTTTGTTTCTTCCTTCCGACTTGTAATTGTATGAGTGACAAATAAACCCTCTTGAATCTTTCTTTGTTTCTTTCTGTTCTCTCTCTGCCGCCCCACACCCACCATTTCTCTCTGGTTGGCTTCCAATGCATTAGCAAGCTTAATGGAATAAGCTGTTCCTGCACCTTGACTTTCTATTTAGTGGAATTATTACAGGCATTCTATCTTCTCCAGCTCTCTGTCCGATGTGGTATTATCACTTTTTACCAGGCCTCAGAGGGTGTGGATAAACTGCCCTTTATAGTCCCATTAACAAGACAGATATGGAAAGTAGCAGCAGAGACCTAAAACAAAGACATATCATAAAACAAAGACCTGAGGGAGATATGAGCCCGGAATGGCCGGTCAAAACAGGGCTCCTTCTGGGCTCCTTGAGGGGGTTCCAGGGGGTTCCCAGCTAAATAATGAATAGGTCATCTTTATCATTATTATTACTACTTACTTACATACTTCCTCATTATTACCAGTAAATACAACTAGACACTGATAGTGTATACTTTAAAAGAATGTCTACTTTGATCAGAAGTTTGCTGTCACCTCTATACCAATAGTTAACCAAATGACAGTCAGATATCAGACCAAATCACGTCTAACAATAGAATTACACAAACCTGAGTAGCTTATCTGTGAATTTCTCCAGCTCTTCCTGAGCTCGACGGAGCTCTGTTTCCAGGTACTGCCGGGTGGAATCGAACTCCGTCTCCACCATCTCTAGTTTGTGGGTAGTGTACTGCAGACGCTTGCGGAGGTCATCCTTGTGGTCATTGAGTGAACTGGACAGACAAAACGGTGGGAAGATATAGTACAGTACAGCGTCAGGGGACAGAAGTTAAGAATGTTCAGGACAAAGACATGCTGTACTTTCAGCTTCACATGAATGGTTTGGAGAAGAAGAGAAAGAGGGAAAGGTAGAAATAAAATATTGGAGTGCAGAAGCTAGAGTGTAATTCAGTCCTGGGAAGGAAAGGGAGGAAAGGTCACAGGTGCAAGTAAGGTGGGCATGCAGGCCACCATCCTGGTAGAGTAGATGAATGAAGGCGGAATACTAAAATCTTCCGATTGACATTGAGCAAGCAGAGCCAAGAAAGGAGCTCCCATCACCATACTGGTGAATTCCCCAACACACCACTCCACTGTCAAATCTCAGAAGGACCGAAGAGGGATTCCTCAGCCCCAGACTCACGTACACGGATGATTCATGAATGCTGGAGAAATACTGTATGAATGGTAAAATTGGCTTTGGGAGTATTTTGGAACATGCATTACACAGTGCTTGTGTGTGTGTGCTTGTGCGTGCGTGCTAGAGTATTGCAGTAAGTAAGAATGTGAGAATGAAGCAAAAAGCCACAAATTAATGCAATAATGTGAGTAGTTATGACTCTGAGTGTAGGTAGGAACACATGCTCAAAGAAACGATTTGTACTTGGTCATAAGGACAAAAACGAATTATTTTCAACTGAAAATACAGTATCTGTACAGACATTATTTGTCATATGTCAGAGTTGACAAAGTGTAAACTAGCCATGTTGGGATGGATGGTCTAATGAGAGATCGGAGATGGGGAAGTAATGAAATGTGCGGTCTGAGAGATTTAGCATTTTGCCAGACTGATGGATGTTGGCTCCTGTCCTGGTGCAATTCAATACCATGTTGCTGCCAACTGACGGGTCTCAGAGTTCATCACAGCCAGTGCGCAACCTCAATTAGTGGACTTGGAAGGAGAGGAGGTGAATATGATGTCCATAGAAAGACTTATTGACCTTGCTTTGTGAGAATATAGGACAATGAACAATGGCCTGCTGTCAGAGGACATGACTCATTAAGTTGTGTGAGAGAGAGAGAGAGAGAAGGGGTGGGTTCGCCGCTAATGAGCTGTATAATAATATGGTGAATGTCTTATCACAATCAAAGCTGCCATACAAGGAAAAGTTCATTATTGCTTTGGTATCATTTGTCGCTATGAAAGCTCGCTCGCCCATGCATTGCTTATCGATCTGGAAAACTGAATAGATGTATCAAACCCACACGTTCCTAGATTTTACAGTACCATTTTGTATTCATCAGATAGAATATGCTTGAAGAGGCTGAACTAGTTTATTGGGGATATATATATATATATATATATATATAGAGAGAGAGAGAGAGAGAGAGAGAGAATGAATATGAGTAATTTAATTTGTATGTTGTATGTATATATAAAAAGCCATAGCCCGCCTGCAACTAGTGCAAAATTCTGCAGCAAGACTATTGACCAACATTACTCCAGTACTGGCCTCCCTGCATTGGTTGCCAGTACATTTTAGAATTGATTTTAAGATTTTATTGACACATTTTTAGCTATGTTACAGCCCTACGACCCCACACGTACCCTCAGATCGGCAGGCAGGGGTCTACTGACTCCTTTTAAAACAAAACATATTACCACGGGTGATAGGGCCTTCGCAGCCCGGGCACCGAAACTCTGGAATGCCCTACCCCAGAACCTGAGGGATGCACCCTCAGTGGCTGTCTTTAAAAAACTTTTAAAACCCTTACACAGGCTTTCCCATAGATAGCCTGTTTATTGTTTATTATGTGGTGTTATGTTATTTTATTTATTGTCCGTTCAATGATTTAAACAATGTTTTTTTTGTTGTTGATTTATCCCACAAACTACCTCTATTGTACTGTATTTTATATGCAATGTAAAGCACTTTGTGAATTTTGTTCTGAAAAGCGCTCTATAAATAAAGTGTGTGTGTGTGTGTGTGTGTGTATATATATATATATATACATACACACACACACACACACACAAATAGATAAATCTATCTATCTTGTGGGCTTAATACTTGCTTTCGTAACATTACTACAAAACAAAACTTTAACAGCCTCTCCTCTATCCAACAAGCTGCAAGTGATGTTGTAAATTGCATGGCATTGCGCCAGACAACCAAAGCACATGGAAATGTGCTCTAGGCTCTTATCACACTTTAATGAAGTCTGAGCAGCCATTCCTTTTTAATGACATCAGATTATTATTATTGTTTTTTAAATCCTGATAAATACACTATTTAGAATCGTGGCTATATGCTGTGTGGCCTCCTTTTTTTAATTAATCCTGACAAATAACAGCAAGATTGTTGCAAGACTGTAAAATGAACATCAGAGATGTGCAACACAAAAGGAAAAAGTGTCTCGAATGCAGAATGGATGCAGAATTTGGATTTGAGTCTGTTAATAAAATAATAAAGGTGTTTTAAGAGGAGTTATTACCGTAAAAGTAATGAGTGTCAAATGATTATCTTAATGGTTCATGGCAACATGCCCTCTCTGGGTTTTGGTGAAACTGAATGAAATGGATTCACCATTGAAAAGATGCAGTATGAATGACGCTGGTGACATTCAGAATTTGAAGCCCACTCCACACAGCATCATCTTACCTTCTTTTCTGATGCTTGCAACCATTTCTTTGGGATTTCAGGGCAGTTTTTCCTATATATATCTTTTTCATATTTTTCTCTCTGCCCGGCTCTCATGGGTGTATTTAGCTGGTGCTGTTGACTCTGGCTGCTGCTGGTTGTGAGAACTCTAACCACAAACCAACATAGAGAGCTCTAAGTCTTGCCTGGGGAGGCAGATAGGAGTTGGCTATCTGCGATGATCCTGACAAGAGAGCAGAGAAAAACAGCTTTGAAGTCCCACAGATTTAGTAGCACATTTCAGCACAGCTCTGATGACTCCGGAGGAAAACCCAGATTCTGCATTTGGAAAATGAGCCAGCATATGGGTCAATGGAGCTGAACAGCGGCGATCAATTAAATCAATTTGGAAGAACAAACTGAAATTGTAATGTATTACCCTGAATTTCTGCACTTGTAATTGATAAAGCCATGTACAAAGAGTTTCTAATCTGTTTTCACTTGCCCTTTTCATTTTCTAATTTAAAATAATAAACGCCTCCTAAATTCCCAAAATGTAATCGATCCTGCTCCTGCTATGGAATCGACAATGTTTCTATAGCTGTGCCCTGCAGTGATTGATGCTTCCACCACAGTCCCCATTGGGCCACTTCAGCCGGCCTTTCATTATCTGCTTCTGTTATTAACAATGGAATTCAGCTTCCACAAATAGCTGGACTCTATGCAATATTGAATTATTGACTGCCTGACCACTATAGTTATCCCTCAATAGATCAGTGTGTATGGTGTATATTTGTGTGTTTGAGTGCATGTGGGTGTCTTTTCCGATTTTGAAGTGGTGGGGCCAACTATCCACGGCTACAAGTTACTTTGTGTCTATGTACAGTACATGTATGTACAGTATGTAGCATGAACGACTGCAATTGATTAGCAACTGATTACAACACTAACAGGACCGCAGCACCACTTAAAAAGACAATAAGGGAAGATAGTTGGGAGTCTATCAGAATACTTTTTTGGGTAATGAAGTAACCTAACACATTAGTTTTGCAATTAGAGTACTCGGTTACTAGTTAGTTACCCTTTCCAAAATAATGGCGTTACTTTGTTACATTTAAGACCTACAGTATATTTCCCTGTTCTTTCCATGATGCCACAAAGGAAACGGCATTTGCACAGTTTCCTGATAAATGGACAAGCTGGTATCTGTCAACAGAGACTTGCACGGATGTTACATGAAAATCGGTGACTGATGCCTTGCTCCTTCTGTGGTTTGCGTAATCATGATATTCCATGGGTCACCACTTTTGGTGTGACACACGGCTGACAGTATTACTTGTCTTGTTTTTATTACATTAATTTGTCGCACCTGTGCGACTCGATTGAGATAAGACAGAGGTTGACCTTTAGTACGGTCGTGGACGTATTCACACTATTGGGATTTATTGGCGAAAGGCGGAGAATGTCAATGCAATGCCTTGGTGAAGCCCAGCACAGATCCACAACAATTACGTAAACAATGATGGTCACTCGGTAGGCTGCACTCTTTTTTTCTATGTTTACCAAACTTCCTCGTGGTGAGGATTTTTTTGGGGGGGCGTCGGTAACGCAAAGTTAATCTAACAAATTACTTTTTAGCAGTAATCCTTACCCCACACTGCTAATGAAGGAGCATAAGGCAGTAGGGACTAGGGAGTCAGTAGGCTAAAGAAATAAACTCATAAAAGGCAGCGCAATACTTCACACCGGGTGTGATTTTTCTCATTAGTGCAGCATGGCCTCAGTACAATTGCCACTTATGTACTGTAGCTCTATATACCTCATAGTGCTGTCAAATAGCAAAAATAGCCAATCTACAAACAATGTAAATGTGTCGAAAATGGGGATTTGAGGGAGAATTTGGGCTGATTGTCTTGTTATGGTTCAGCTTGTCCCAGAATTCCAGACAGATGCCAGGGTTAATTTGGTGAATGGGTTGCTGAGAGGTTAGAGACTTTAAAGACCCAAATCATTTCAGAAATGCCATACTGTAGGTATGTACTTGTGATTGTGAACTTGATAGGCCATGGAGATATCTATATTTAACCACATTCTCTAAAAAAGCAAGAAACAAAACATTAGGATGTATCTTTCACTCGGGATACATTTAGTGTCAAGCAATTTAGTCAACAAATGAATCTCTACCAACCATATTGGCAAATGGCAATTATTCATCTCAAGCACAAACATTTCAAAACATCCATATAATCCTAATGCAAAGTGCTATCTCTTCTCCTAAAAAGCCATGTCAGTGCATACAATACGATGGGAACTTTATCGCTCCCTGCAGAGTGGCAGAGTAGAAGCTCAACAACAGACTGGAATGAATGTTTTGTCGGCTGCTTCCATTTCTAATGGCTCTACTGGTTGTTATTATTTTTAATCTCTACTACACTGGCACGGGAAACAATGGGAGATTCTGGAAACACTGTTAATGCTGTTGCCATAGTTATTTCCTTATCTGCAAGTCACAGAGGGAGAGGGAGAAAGCACTCTGAATTTGCTGAATTGGGAGGAATGGTGAATGGCCTTATAGAACATCCCTACATGCACGCACGCGCACACACACACACACACACACACACACACACACACACACACACACACACACACACACACACACACACACACACACACACACACACACACACACAATTCCGATTCTACAAATGCCTTCTGTGTATCAGTAAGTTTTCACTCTTTCAAGCTGGAAGCGTGGCACAAAGTGACACGCAGTGATCTTATACATCTAGATTTTTTTCTTTGGCTTGAATAGCCAAATAAAAGCATCTGTTCACAGACACACAAGCCCTGTTTCACCTGTTACGAGTTGTCATAATCAAAGTACTGCTCACAATGCAGAGACAGCAATAAACAAATGTTGCATTTCTAGCCTAATAGGAATCCTTAGTTTGACATCTCTACCACCACTCAAGTAATCTTAGCTCTAGCTCTCTCTCTCTCTCTCTCTCGCTCTCTCTCTCTCTCTCTCTCTCTCTCTCTCTCTTCGGTATAGCGTCCGTAGCATGTATCTCTGATTTAATTCAAAATAAATGGTCTTTAAAGCAACTCGACACACACTAAAGGTCACTGCCAAGCGAAATCCATCTTGGATCTGCAACAGGAGCCGTTATGGCAGCAGCAGGTTGATTTAGTATCAGTGAGTCATGAAAGTAAGGTAAAGAGCTGCTGCCTGGCAGATATACTATGCACAGTTAGTGGCCAAATGAGAGCATGACATTTTAATAGCTATAGTGTCATCCTTCCTGACACTGCTATTAAGTTCAGAGCTAGCAGGAAGAGAATACCTATCGTACACCAGCGAGGACGTAACGTGTGGTTACTATACTTAGTATGTACTATGAAGACTCTTCAATGTGACTTCGGGAATCAGTTTAACATCTCTATTACAGTATACGGTAACTATCTTATCAAGAGGGCATGATTCACACACTGAAAAATGAGCATGCTGATAAATGTAGAAACTATGTATAATCGCATAGTGTGGCTGCATGTATTTGTTACTGAGTTACGATATTCTGTATTGCAGCTTTAGTGTCACCCAGACAAAATTAATTGCACTTTTTAAATAAATTATTTCTGAATCTGTTGTACTGTGCAGTTCACCTGATGTGTGAAAATACACTTTCAGCAGCCCATGGGTGATTTATTTTCTTCTTAACACATTATTTGAACTCTCTAACTTTAGTTTTTTTGTTTTATCATCTGCCAGTGCCACAAAAACAAGACAAGAAAGAGTCTGTGTGTGATATGTTGCAGCTTCTGATGCAAGACATGCAAAACACTGTCTCTTGTGTACTGTATGTTGTTCCACCAGAGAACAACTGTGTGGATGTAATAACTAGAGTAATGATGGTGAGCAGTCAACACATCAACACACTGTTCCGCCTTAAGACTGGAACTGCAACTGACACCCCCACACTCTTTATTTTGCCCCAAAGATTTTGTCATTTTCAAAGGAGATAACACACCCAGCCAGTGGGTAAAGGCTGTGTTATACTTAGTTGCACGTGGGAGCTCACGTACAGCAAATGGCTGATCTAAAAGCTCACTCTCTGCACGACACTGGCGTGCAACCAAGTATAAATCATGCTTAACATGACGACAGTATGTCTCTGCGAGTTGCCCTGAGGTTAAACATTTTTGCCCAAACCATAAATGGCTTCAGATCTAACTTCCCTTGATCTACTAAAACGTGGGGGAATTGTGTTGATAAGCTTATCAAAGAAAAGTAGAATGCGTTTCAGCCAAGTTGTGGGGTAGAGGGGTTTGGTACTCAACAGTAAGACTACATAATAATAAAAATGACAGTAATTTATTTGGGTAATCTATTTTTAAGTGCCCATGTAACTTTCATTTTAATATAGCTGAAAGTTTACTTAAATGCACACAGGGCAGCCCTGTGTTCATGAAAGTAAAGTTTTAATGAGCACATATTTGCTTCGGAGGTCATAATAGTTCATGGATACAGTACCATCCTTGAATTCACTAAAGAAAAAACTACACTAACTGGCAAAGAATAGTTGCCCCCTGCTGTGCTATGACTCACCAAACCCTCTCTAGCTTCCTCATGTGTCCTTGGCCCTGAAGCAGCATGTCAATCACAACAGTAATACTTGTATGCATTGCATGCGAGTATGTCCATGACACGTGCGTGTGCGTGAGTGTGAGTGCGCGTGCGCGTGCGCGTGCGTGCGTGTCGTGACTTGCATCTGATAGAGCACAATGTACAGTACAGTAATAATTCCACCTAACAATGCTATCCCTTTTCACCTTTTTGAGTGGTGTAAACCACTCCTACAACTGGCTTTTGTGTGCAGAAAAAAATGAGCATGGTTGCTATGTTCAAAATAATTTCTGACGTAATTAAATCACACCCGGGTGAACTGGATGACCGTAGCAACCATGGTCATTTTCTCTGCACAAAAAAAGCCAGTTGTGAAATCACATCCAGGTGTGATTTCATTACGTCAGATCAGAGCTGATCAGGCTATATAATACCTTACCTTATATAATACCTCACATCGGACAAAAACTCCAGCTGAATCAACTTCATGGTCACAAATCATCACATCAGAAGACGAGTCTACCTAGCCAAAGATCTTTAACGTCAGACATTACGTCAGACCACAGCTGATCATGCTATATAAAACCTTACACCACTCAGTTCACACGGGTGTGATTTTTTTATTTTTATGGACTGAAAATGGTAAAAATCGGCCATTTGAAAATCTATCAGGCCCCAATCGGATTATTATTGACACATCATTTGTTCAGATATCGGTTGGTTCAGAATTCCTATACTGTCTACCGTACAGTCGGGTTGTTACTGTATAGTGTATAGAGATAACTGTGAAGCTTGGATCAATATGGCCATTATTGTACAGTAGTCACTCTATATTTGTCTGCTGTAGGGCGACATGACTTCAAATCAACCATCTCCTTTTTCCCCTTCAACACCAAATATCTTTGCATGAAAATAGCCAATCTACAAGCGCACCATGCCTTGCAACAATGTACACTGTGTGAGGATGTGGACCTGCTATTTCTGCTGAATGTTCACCTATGTTATATATATGCTATGTTATACCTATATATACTGTTGTCACTACAGTATGTTGTCCATACTGCCGAAAGTTATTCTTGAGTATTGTAGATTTGGTCCCTGCTAAATTACATTAACTGCCATTCGTGTTCAAAAACTGTGGAAAAACACAGTGAGACTTGGAAGTTGCTAATCATACATAGGTCTTAATTCACCCTTGTGAAAACCAGTATTCACTTTCATTTTCAGATGTATGCAAAATATGTGGCCAACATCGTAAAAGTATGGTCCACAATAAGCTTGTCAGTTACATCAATTCACGGCAGAGAAGTATCTGGAGCATAAGCTACTGTATATGACACCATTACCACCCGGCCTTGTGTTAGCCAGTCAATAGAGAATGACAAGCTTTAGGCATTGTGCTGTAACTTTAAATGGGTGTAAATTGCAGGCGTGTCTGTAATTTGTTCCTGCCAAAGCACGGTTAGTATGGCATGGTACCAACAGCTCAGGGTCCACACAGCCTAATTTAAATCCACTTTGTCATGCTGTATCTAGTCAGCGTTATACTTTCTTCCTGCGATAGGATGAGGAGTGGGATCTCATTAGTCAGACGTGACCAAACAACTGGTTAATTAACATTCCACTTTCCATATCACATTTCCTTTGGTAATGACATTTATTTTCGGACGATTCTTGTGTATATTTACTGGAAACAGAGTTGGTGTGTTTTGGGTCCTTTATTTTATAAAGATACCACTTGATGATACCGTAGGATGTGATGACACTACCACTATGATACTAATTTATGATAGTGGAATAGAGAAAACACTGTTTTGAGGTTTAGTGAAGCCATTTTGACATGCTGTAGATTAGAACTCTACAGGCAGTTGTGTCAAAACTCCAGAGATCTATGGTATAAGAAACACTTAAAGCAAATACATTCTGTGTGAAATACACAGTGTATGGGCTCTGAGATAGCACCTTTGGTAAAGCTGTCAATATATATGTCACTCTGGATGAACGGTCACCTATTGTGTTGTGAGACACTGTATGCTGTATTAGAAAGGCTTTTTGCAGAAGTTAAGATGTTTCCTTCAACTGCATAATGGACTTTAGCTTAAGCTTTGAGTCGATGCATTCTTGGGGAGTAACGCAGTAACATAAAGATTTCAACTTGCATGTTTAGCTTAGTGTATAATTGTTAATGCATGTATATGCACAGTAGGCTACTATACATAGTGTAAGCCAATGGGAGTGCATGATTTTATTGTCAAGCTATCATAATAAAAATATATGATATGCCTTTTTATCTGTCCTTTTTATCTGTCTCTTTTAGTTTGTTACTTTGTTTATCATTGGTTTGATTGACTAAATAACTTTCAAAACGCAACTAAATACTTTTTTAGTCAATTGGACAGTTTGTGTAGCCTACAAACAACTGAAACAAGATATCTCAAGCATAGAACCTGTACAGAGCAAGGGATTTCTTCTGTTCGATTTATTGTTCGGTTTGTACTGTGGAAGTGACAAGACTCAGACTGCAACAACATGCAGTGAGGTATCTACATCCGCATTGATTTGGATACATTGCATTGGCATTGCAGTGCAACAGGTCTGTGACTTCAAATTCCTCGGAATTCACATCTAGAAGGACCTCAAGTGGGTCACACACACACACACACACACACACACACACACACACACACACACACACACACACACACACCGCACAAGTGGTGAAAAAGGCCCAACAACGACTCTACTGCCTCCGGTGCCTGAAGAAGTTCAGAGTGAGCTCCCGCATCCTCAAAGCGTTCTAGAGCAGCGCCATCGAGAGTGTTCTGACAAGCAGCACCACTGCCTGGCAAGGCACTACACAGAGAGTGGTGCGAACGGTGCAGCACATCGTGGGAGGTGTGCTTCCCCTCCAGGACATTCACGACTCACACGAGAGACGATGTGTGGACATCCACCACCCCAGCCATGGTGTTTTAAATGGTTCACTGCACACATACATGTCTCTTATTTTACTATGCACTTTAGATACATCCTTAACTTATTATGCAGATTAGTTACATACCATGCACTTTGTGTCTCCTCCCCCTGTCCTCTTTACCTTTATGCTTTTATGCTGCGTTCACACTGGCAGATGCAAAAGATACAAAGATGCAAAGCTGCACAGCATATCTATAGCTTTGTATTTTTGTAGCTGAAGTTGAAACCAGCTCAACTTTTTTTGTAACTTTGTAGCTATTGTAGCTTTAGTAGCAGCTGCTACAAACGTTGGATGTATCTTTTTTTATCTTCATGTCGTTGGCTTCCATTGAAAATGAATAGTAGACAGTATATTTGCATCTGCCCGTGTGAACGCAGCATTATTCTCACTGCAATGATGGGTCTACACAAACAAGAAATTCACTCATATTACCCGTAATGTGATGTGACATTGATTGATTGATTGATTGATTGATTGATGGGTAAGTGCGACAGAATGAGTTCACTTACAGCTGCTGTACAGTATACACAGAGCCAGTGCAGAAATTATAGTATGAAAGTGATGTACAACGTATAATTACTTAAAGCTCAGAAGTGCAACGCATAAATGTTTGACCTCTCATCAAGTCTGCAGTGTTGATTTGAGTTATCACATCTTAGAAGAACCTCAATTTGCCATGCTGATTACAGAATCGATCATCAGCTGTGTTTCTCTCACTCACCATATCTCTCTCTCTTGCTCTTCCCCTCTCTTCTCTCTCTCTCTCTCTCTCTCTCTCTCTCTCTCTCTCTCTCTCTCTCTCTTGCTCTCTCTCTCTCTTGCTCTCCTGACTCATGGACTTCTTGCTCTTTCCTCACCTGAGTGCTACTCCTACATAAAAGTGCAGAATGTGTCTGCAGAGCAAAATTGTAACTCGGTAGTTCATTGAGTTCTGCCTTCCTTACCCCTTCGAATCATGTTCACTCAAGCAAGCTGTACACACACACACACACACACACACACACACACACACACACACACACACACACACACACACACACACACACACACACACACACACGCACAGTCACACTCATGCTTGCGCAGAGAGAAAGAGACATTGACAGAAAGGATGATTCAGTCAATGTATATACAATATGAACATTTAGGTTATAGAGTTTCTCCGTTTCTCAGCCACTGGAAAATAAATAACACTCGAGTGAAGTGAGGGGCGCTCCTATCATCATACATCATTACATTCCGTGTTCAGCCAATCAAATCATCACATTCCGTGGTACAAACACACAAAAGCTGTGCATTGGAGGGGTTAGTGCCCCTCAAAAAACTCCTCCTCACTTAGGTTGCCAAGACAACACAGTCGTGACATATCTGTTATATGCCTACCCTTAGACATGGCTTCATAATGTATAAATAAATATCTCTGACTTCCACCCAGTTATGCCATACCCGGCCCGTTGTAGCCATTGTCAGAGTACCCGTTGTACCCGCCTATCTGACTGTATTATCCTTTCATGCCCATATGGGGCATTCTGTTTTTTCTGCTCATATATAGAGATCCCTAATTTTATCAGTATATGCCGATGTATGGACATTATTTGGATCGATCAGATAGGTATCTGACCGACTTCTACACATCGGGTACTCGGCGACACCAAGCCCCCAGAACTGGGAGGGAAAAGTGAAGCTCAGCTTCTGGTGGCCAACTCTGGAAGTGCAGCTTATCACAGCTTGGGCCAGATACATGATACACGATTGAAAACAGTTTCAATTGGGTCCAACTCAAGAGATTGTGCACGGCATATTGCACACAGGGTTGCGCACGGAGTGGCGCTACTGCGCACGTGCGAGACATAACTCTATGACGCGAAGTATCACTGTCCCCAAACATAGAACTGTAGTTCTCTCATAACTCTACTATGGGCGAGGCGCACTGCGAGTTTGGTCGTTTGGTCAGATGGTTCATCCCTGATGCCATCAGTATATGCCCATATATGGACATGCTCATATATAGTCATGTCAGACAGATCGGCCGTTCTGGAAAACCAGATCGCCTACAAACTGTATTTCCTATAGCGACTTGACGCCGGGCACCGCACTCCCTCGGGTCCTCGACAGTCGGACGGTTCTCGATACTATGTATTTGTATACTATATATTATATATTATGTATACTACTACATGTATATATATATATATATATATATATTGGACTCCCTGGCAGCCCCCTCTTTTAAAAAACCGCACACCGCAGACAGACGCACTGTAGCAAAGCAGAAGATGGCATGCCAACCAGTTTGAGCCCCTGAAGAATGACTCCTCTCTTTTCACCTCCAAGCCTTTCCTCTTTATCATCGCAATCCAGATTGAACATCTGGAAACCCACCATGCATGAGCACACGCACAAGGGGATGGTTAATAAGGGTTGCAAGGAGCAAGTATTCAGTGAGGTATAATCGGTACTTAGGAGGATACAGTCTGTTTTGCCTATGGGTGTGTGTGTGTGTGTGTGTGTGTGTGTGTGTGTGTGTGTGTGTGTGTGTGTGTGTGTGTGTGTGTGTGTGTGTGTGTGTGTGTGTGTGTGTGTGTGTGTGTGTGTGTGTGTGTGTGTGTGTGTGTGTGTGTGTGTGTGTGTGTGTGTGTGTGTGTGCGTGTGTGTGTGCGTGTGTGTGTGCGTGTGACAGCTTGTTTAGTTTAGTTTAGTTTTATTCGCACAAAAAAGGTAACATCAATGAAAGAGAAATAATATGTGCAGGTGAGAAAAGAAACCCATGGAGGGCTAATATGTGGTTCTCACCAAAGAGATAATATTGTACAGAACAGAAGCCACAAACTATCAAACTTGATCTAATGGAAGCAGTTCCTGAACTTTGGTGGTGTTAGTGCTAAACAAACAAGAACGTCATCTAAATTCTAAACTATTGCAAAAACTACTAAAAGTGACAAGAGACCAAAAAAAAGCTTTCTATTCAGCTCTGACAAAATAATCTCTTTTGTGAAGAATTTCTTCTTCTACACTATGTTGACTATGTTCATTTGTGACCTTCATTTACCCAGGGGAGATTTGCTGAGAACAACTTATTTTTCATCTTCATGTTCATCTGTGACACATTGGTTGGAATGCCTCATAGATTAATTTCAGGGGACTTTAACAATAGCTCTGTGTCGATGACATAACATTCTGTGTGAACAGGGGCTTCAGGGGCTTCCACTGACCAACATACTGTACTTGGAAGCAAATGTCATGGAAGCAAATCTTGACTCTGGAACTGTTCAGCTGCCTCTGTCCAGCTGTAGTCCAGCTGGACAGAGCCTGTAGTCCAGCAGTAATAGGCCCTGTGGCAGACATGTGGCATTTTTTCAATAGTCCAGGAACTGACCAAGGCATGAAGGGTTAATGAGTCTGAGTTGTGTGTGTGTGTGTGTGTGTGTGTGTGTGTGTGTGTGTGTGTGTGTGTGTGTGTGTGTGTGTGTGTGTGTGTGTGTGTGCGTGTGCGTGTGCGTGTGCGTGTGTGCACGTGCGCGTGTGTGCGTGCGCACATATTGTATATGCACATAAGAACAGGCAAAGCCAAATCCCTTAGCATATAGTCATTTCCGTAGTGATAATGTAACTGAGAGTGTAAAAATCGAACCATTCATTTAGAGACCAGCAAATAGCCATAGCATCTGACTGCAGGCTCCCTATTGTGAAATGGCTTGTGGAGAAAACAACAACAACAGTGCCAAAAAAAATGCGAATAGCTTGTAGGAATATTTTGGGGAAGGTTTGAAGACAATAATGTCCCCCCGTCCCCTTGGCACCCCCTGGGGGCCTCCCCTGAAAAGCACTGGTATTCTTCACTTGCACAATGTAGGAGGCGGGACTAAGGGGGACTTCCTGTTGGGATATCACCCCTGTGTTTGCTTCCTGTCCATCGGGAGTGCATGTAAGTCAGTCATTTTCTACGGACAATTATAGTATTTTCTCGTCACTTGTAATTTTTTTAATTAAGTTTAAAAAAAACTTTTATTCATATGGTTCATTCATTTACCATTCGTTTTTATCGTAATGTTTTATTTAGGGTTTTTTTCTCAAGGGGAAAGTTGTATGCTCCAGTGTCTGTCTGTGCTGCTGCACTATACATACAGGAATACAGTACAGTGGAATACAGTACAGTACAGTACAGTACAGCGGAGTGCAGTACAGTACAGTACAGTACAGTACAGTACAGTACAGTACAGTACAGTACAGTACAGTACAGTACAGTACAGTACAGTACAGTACAGTACAGTACAGTACAGTGGAGTACGGTACAGTACAGTACAGTACAGTGGAGTACAGTATAGTGGAGTACAGTACAGTACAGTGGAGTACAGTACAGTACAGTGGAGTACTGTATTCCACTGTACTGTACCGTACTGTATTCCACTGTACTGTACTTTACTGTACCGTACTGTATTCCACTGTACTGCACTGTACTCCACTGTACTGTACTGTATTCCACTGTACTGTACTGTACCGTACTGTATTCCACTGTACTGTACTGTACTCCACTGTACTGTACCGTACTGTATTCCACTGTACTGTACTGTACTGTACCGTACTGTATTCCACTGTACTGTACTGTACTTTACTGTACCGTACTGTATTCCACTGTACTGTACTGTACTGTACTGTACTGTACTGTACTGTACTGTACTGTACTGTACTGTACTGTACTGTACTGTATGTATAGTGCAGCAGCACAGACAGGCACTGGAGCATACAACTTTCCCCTTGAGAAAAAAACCCTAAATAAAACATTACGATAAAAACGAATGGTAAATGAATGAACCATATGAATAAAAGGTTTTTTTAAACGTAATTTAAAAAATTACAAGTGACGAGAAAATACTATAATTGTCCGTAGAAAATGACTGACTTACATGCACTCCCGATGGACAGGAAGCAAACACAGGGGTGATATCCCAACAGGAAGTCCCCCTTAGTCCCACCTCCTACATTGTGCAAGTGAAGAATAGGCACGTTCCTCATGAAGCACCTCTAGAGTCTAGAAGAAAAATATATATATGCTTGTAAGGATGGTCTAGAGTCTAGACCATCCTTACAAGCATATATATATATTTTTCTTTCTTTTTTTCTTATCTCAAATCTTGATCTCACCCTCTTGGAAGTAATTAAACAGAGAAGCGAGAGAGTGATGATAAACTGCTACAGGCTAAAGTTGCTAAACTGAAGGGAGCTTTCTGCTATCTGCTTGTGGGATGCTACCACACCAGCTTAGGGAGAAGATAAGACATGAACAAACAATGCCTCTTCGCGCATGTTCCTCAAAGACTGAATGAAGTAGAGAGAGGGGAGTCTTTGTCTCACAGGGATTAATGCTGGAGGCAAAGAGGATCATGTCTAGATCTGCAGCTGATGAAGGTTAGTTGAAACATGGCTAGTAACCCAATTAAAAGTTAGAATAAGTGGAGTAACTTGCAACTTTTTTTCTATCAGTGCAGCCACTGCAGATATTATTGTGCTGTAGCGTAATTCATACACTATATATATTTATCAGTTGATTCTTCAACGGTAATTGCAACTGCTTCTTTGTATCACATGGTGGCATTGTAAATATGTTTGTTTTTGTCATTTTTTGGTGAGATATAGGTTTCCATTAATATTTTACATTAACTGAGTATAATGTACAGCAGGTGGGCAACTTTGACGAGGGTGAGGGCCACTATATTTCCACACTCACTCCAGAGGGCCACATTGCATATTTCTGTCGTAGCAAAAATCACCGATCTACAAGCTGCGACACGTGTCGCACTGCGACACGTTTTGAGCTTGTAGATCGGCTATTTTTGCTATATTTGAATTGAAATACTGAATTATTTTTTGTTATTTTTAAATTGGAATCCTGAAAAGTAACCTTTTTTATATCATTTCAAATGCATTTTGTTATAGTTGTTAAAGGACCACTTCACCACTTTTCAACCTATCTTCATATAATAGGTCCTCACTAATAATCATGATAAAACGGCACCATTCTTTTCTACTCCGTCTGTGTCTCATAGGAGGGCTGTGGGCAGTTCAGAAACCCGTCCACCAGTGACATCATCAATGAGGAATCCAAGATAATAGAAACTGCAGGCTTTCTATTCATGAAAAGTTGCAATGCGAAAATGGAAGCCATCGTTCTCAGGATAATACAAATCTAAAAGAAATTGTAAAAAAAAATCTGCCGAACGATGATGTCACTGGTGGACGGGTTTCTGAACTGCCCACAGCCCTCCTATGAGACACAGACTGAGTAGGAAAAACTTGTGTAATTTTATCATGATTATTAGTGAGGACCTATTATATAGTGCTATCCTTTTGGACCAGGTGGTTATGGTTATGGTGAAGTGGTCCTTTAATTTTATTTACTACTGTACATTCGACATAAAAAGACAATAACATTGTAATACTAGTCATTAAGCTAAAAGCGGGTCACGTTTACATGTTTGGAACTGTAACAGCTGAAATCAATAATTTGTCAGTATTCTGATATTAACCTGCATGCGGGCCGCATTAAGTGATGGTGGGGGCCGCATGTGGCCCCCGGGCCACCAGTTGCCCATGTATGATGTACAGTATGACTGACACCTTTCTGCAACACCTTTCTGATCCAACCAGTTCACCAAAGACATCAGACTCTCTTTTTTCCCACAGATAGCAGTTATTTTTATCATGGGGCCAAAGTCCCCATTGACATCATGTGGCAGCCAAGTATATGGACGTTTGTAAATAAAATAAAATGGTGCATTTATATAGCGCCTTTATCCAAGGCGCTTTACATAAATTGTGCATTACATTCACCCATTCACACACACATTCATACACCGATGGCGACGGAAGCCATGCAAGGTACCAACCAGCACATCGGGAGCAATTTGGGGTTCAGTGTCTTGCCCAAGGAGACTTCGACATGTAGACAGGAGGAGCCGGGATTCGAACCGCCGACCCATGGATCATTGGACGACCTGCTCTACCTCCTGAGCCACAGTCGCCCACCGGGCTTATTCATGCGCCCCCAAAATCAGCATGCCCTCAAAATCAGTATGCCCCCCGTGACATCATGTACGTGGCAGCTATGGACTTGGCTGCCTTTAGTCTATGGACTTTAAGCATGCCCCCCTTTTTTAACTGCTAAAAATCCTATATTCCGGAAGGATCTGGAAGGATGTTGAATATAACGGATGTATTAATAGTCTTTGGATTATCACAAGACATCTCAGGAACTTCATACTATGATTTGAATTATCTAAATAGTCGACACAATTTTGAATTACACTATGCGGCCAGAATCTTTATTATTATTTACAAACTATATGTGCAGATTAAAATGTCTTAGTTGTATTGTCACAAAACTCGACAACAAAAGAAGCTTTTACATTGCTTCATCAAGTAGAAATGCTGTATGCATGTCTAAATAGCCAAGTATAGTGTCCCATTTCAATCAAGTCCTATTTCACTGTCCAGCTTTTGGTGCGTGTAACCCAAATTTTGTCCTAACACAAACATTAAATGCCATTGACAATGAATGGATCATTTTGAGTGTCTGTGCGGTAACACAAACATTTATGACGAAGGTGAGGACGCAAATTGTGATTTGGCCGGAATGAGATGATGTATGATGATGTACGATGATAAGAGCGCCCCTCACTTCACACGGATGTCATTTTTGAGGGGCGCTAGCCCCTCCTATATACAGCTTTGGCCCCACATGCCTCAATATTTGCTATTGACAATGAAAGGAGAAATTAGGTCAAATGTCCGCCAAATATGACTGAAATTTGTGACAACAGGCATTCTGATTGGCCAGTATGAGATGTTCATGATGATGTATGATGATAAGAGCGCCCCTCAATTCACACAAGTGTGATTTTTAATGTTTCCATTCATTTTGACCAGTACTGTAACCTACAGGAGGCCTACAAACTAACATTGCATAGGTAAAAGGCTTTTACAACATAGGTCTCATTTGTTCTATGTTTCTAGGCCAGCAGGTTAGTTAAAATGCTTTTATACACTCAAAAAGTTTGAACCTCACGTACAGTCCATTATATTCCTCAGCTAATGTTTCGCCCTGGACAGCACCTTATATTAGAGGTGCTGTTTGCTTTAATTTTGTAAAAGTATAAATTAACATAATTTTCCTAAATCAATTTCTCCCCACCACCTGGACGTTAAGACTGGAGGTGAAAGCAGTTAACCATATTATAATTTACAAAGCATTCTAAAATACATTTTGTCAAAATTGATATTTACAAATGTGATGAATTCCTCTCTCAACTGTAATAAAAATGTCTTCTCTGGCTACAATATCATCATTATGGATTTTCACTCCTTTCTCTCTCCATATAAAGTGGAGAGTTAGTTTTAATGAGACAACTTTTGCTCTCATGGTGCACTTGTTCTGCCATAATTCTCAGTGGTATCACCCTGAATGAATATGAGAGTTAATTGAAAGCTAGTGAAAACAATTTGTGCCTCGTCGTTCTCAAAATCTGCATTTGAGCTGCATTCGCCAAACAGTATATCCTTCTATTTAACTAGAATGGGATAGTCTTGAATATGCTTTCGTTCACATGCTGAACCTCAACCCTGTGACACGATCACAGACCTCAATGAAGTAGGCTACTTATTGTGTTAATAAAAACAAGTGCTGCAAAAAGCTGACATGTGCTCCAAACAATATTAAATTAATTCTGGTCTATCCATATCACTTAATGTGTGGCCGTTTGGCTTCCCTGTATCATCGACACACAACTACACAACACATTGACTGAATGGCACAACAGATGAAGCTGTATGAGATCACTCACCAACAATCGTTAAAGGGTGATTATACTTAGTTGCGTGCCGGTGTCGCACACCGACAATAGCAGATTATTTCGGTGCGCAACACTGGTGCGTTACTAAGTGTAAATCAGGCTTTAGATCCTCAAGTGTGGTAAGGCATCTATCCACTCTTATCTCTGAACACGTAACAGCCAAACAAGCATGCGTCCCTCTCCACAGTCTCACTTGCCTTACCGTTTATGTGTTTTGCGCCTCATCTTCGGCAGATAAAATCACAATATTCATGTGCCTGTGCATCCCTTCAGAGCAGCATGCATTTAGGGGAAGAAAAGCCTTCACCGATTCTGTGTGGTGAGAGGCTGGTATAGGGAGAGAGAGAGAGAGAGAGAGAGAGAGAGAGAGAGAGACAGACAGACAGCGAGAGAGAGAGAGGAAGAAGGAGAGACCGAGAGAGAGATGGAGCTGAGAGCTGAATGAAACAGGAGGGGGCGTGTGGTAAAGGGGGAGAGAAAGTGATGGAGAGAGACTGTGTGTGTGTGTGTGTGTGTGTGTGTGTGTGTGTGTGTGTGTGTGTGTGTGTGTGTGTGTGTGTGTGTGTGTGTGTGTGTGTGTGTGTGTGTGTGTGTGTGTGTGTGTGTGTGCGTGCGTGCGTGCGTGCGTGCGTGCGTGCGTGCGTGCGTGCGTGCGTGCGTGCGTGCGTGGGTGGGTGGGTGCATGTGCGTGTGTGTGTGTACCTGCGTGCTTGCCTGCGTGTGTGATAGTAAAGTGAGGCAGAACAGGAGAGAGAGAGTGTGTGGGGGGGGGGGGGGTTGGTGTGTTGGGGGGTTATGGTGTCAATGCCAGGAGAAATGGAGGAAAAAGTGTCTAACCTTGTGTCATACTGCATCCCCCCATCAGCTTCCTGGTAAGAAGGGAAGAGAGAATCAAATGATTAGATTTATCAAGCTGATTCTTCAGGGCCGCCACACCCGCCACCCGCATGCTGTTTACTGTCTCTTATCTGCTGTTTAACGAGCACCCAGAGTGGCTGTGTGGCTCGGCAAACAAATACCATCTCTGTCTCTCACTCTCACCCCAAATTACTATATCAATATAGTGAGAGCATTAACAAGCAAGAAATGGAGAGAGTTGGTAAGTGGAGAGACATTTGGGATGGGACGGGGACGGGAGGGTGACAGATTAACAGTAAAAAGGAAAAAAAATGCTTTGCTGCAGAAATGGAGAGAAAGTGTGCCCTCGGGTGAGAGACAGACTCAGTATGGAAGGAGCACTAGAGCATGAGAGAGGAGGAGAGAATAGACAGGATGAATGCATGAAGAGAGTGGAAAGTTTGATGGGGTAAAGTATGAGAGCGAGATTTGAGTCGCGGGGTAATTTAGGGCTAAACTATCACACACAGGGGAGTTACTGTCCAACCTCCACTTTATGATGTGTACAGTACTGCACTGTGCTGTGTATGTCTTTCTGAGACCAAACTGGAACGGAGATGAATGTGAGAATGGTTCCGTTGCCATTCGCACGTCTGTCTTTTTTGCACATGCATTATGCATTACACAGATTACACAGTTCCTGGTGCAGTTCTTGGTGCAGAACCAATTACCCGATGGATCCCCTGGACCAGACTCTAGGCTTGTGTTACGCAGTTTAGGATCCTAGGGTTCCTACTGTACACTGGGGGAAACCAGCAGTCGACGTTGCGTCACCACAACTTGTGCACAGCACCCCGGGGTTGTGTGGGGGTTAACGAGAAGCTTGAGGGGTAGCACGGCGGTGCACGTGGCTCCGAGGGGGTTCTAATCAAGGATTCAATGAGGTGTGATATGTGGCATAGGTATACACAGTCTGCTCAACATATGGTTCGTGCTTGTGTGGGCGTTGTAAACAGAGTGAGTGATACAGCAGGATGACTCACACCACAGCTACTGAATGAGACAATGCTCGCTCGGTAATCCCCTCTCCCACCCTCCGTTTGTCTAAACCCCTCCACCCATGTTTATGGAGGGAGAGCCTAGATGGAAAGGAGGAGTGTGAAGGCATTCCTGGCTGGCAGGCATGACTGAATGCTGATGTGCAACCTGATTTAACCAGCATGTCTATTCTGGGGGGAGGACATTCGCCAAAATGAGCAGATCTACAAATGCAAGCTCACAACGTGACACGTTGTTTTTTTGGCGCAGAGATTTTGTGTAGACGGGAAAATACCGGTCCAAGTTAGTTTTACTAAGACTAGAGGGTTTAAGTGGTTAACCATGTTAACACTGGTGCCCCTCAAACACTTCAAACACAGAATATTCCAAAAATACAAGGTCACAATGTGTTACAAGATTATAGACTTATAGGTTAACACTTAACAGAGATATAGGTTCCTTCTGGAGAAGGAGAGTACTGGCTTTTCTTATTCAAAAAAGGAACCCCAACTCAATATCGCTATGGTTAATACTTAATACTAATGCTGCATGACATTACATTCTCACATACATATGACATGCACAGTACTTCCTGTAACATCAGTTAGAATGGTGTTAGTGTCTACACATCAAAATCCTCAGTGTTACAGGTCCATTTGGGTCCATATCTGACTGTAGAGATGTATTTACCATGTTTCTATTCATACTGTGTTGTCCTTCCTTTCTTCTTTCCTTCCCTCCCTCCCTCCATTGCCCCCCGTCCCCCTCAATCATGTTTTCATTTATGCAGTAGAACGTCTTTTTAAATTCACTCATCACTCTCAAGTCTTCAATTGTGTGAAAAGCTACAGTAAAGCAATTTTCTCCCTTGATACAGAATGTATTCCTTCATTGCGTACACCCACTCATGGACCGAACAGTTGCTAGGGAGCTGCCAGCCACTGAATGAATTCTAATCAGGAAGCTGCACCCCATGATTGCAGTGTTTCCTTACTGTTTGATATTGGCCAAGGTCTGCCTGACTCTATATTCAGCAACAATATATCGGTGCAACTGTGCTGTGCCCTTAAGCTGGATGTATACACTTAGTTTCGTGTGCGCCCCACCTGCCGGAAATAGCAGGTCCCCAAGCTCACACCACGGCGCACATCACGTGTTGTGAGCTTGTAGATCTACTATTTTTGGTGCGTGACACCATATGCAGCAACGTATATAAAGCCTTTAGCAGGGAGGTACCATGGTAGGCGACATATGGTACAGAGAGGCATGTCTACGCCTGAAGCTCAAAAGCGCGAAAATGATGGAGGTGTTTAAATTATTGATGTATAAGCTACCTTCACACGGGTAGGCAGGAAAGTGAAATGTATTTGAAACCCAGCCTATCATTCTCTCTTTTACTCTAGGCACTGGGTAAATAAGTAGTAAATAAGGGTGAATGTATTTTTAATGTCATGTGCCAAGGAGACCAATTCTTTCTTTTTCTATCTCTCTGCTGGATGTTTAGAGGGCAAGAAAATGCAAATGCATTTAAATGAGAGGGAATGAAGACTTTTAGTGTAGCATTCCTCTGAGAACTTGTAAATCCAGGCAGTAGAAATGCATACAAGAAAAGATTAATTCTGTACTGCCAGGCATGTAACTGTATATAAGTTTGTTGGTGTGCAATCATCATGCATCTCTTTTTATGTTCATTCACTATTATTCCTGATTACAGCATCCTTATTAATCCACACATAAACATAATGAATAAGCATGTCTGCTTCCTTTGGATGCAGTTTTGCAAGTCTTAAGGGGGCAATCTGTCAGATGCAATTAAGCAACAGATCAACTATAAAGGCTTGTAATTTTTATAAATCCGTAAAATATAATATTCTTGCTAACAGGGAAGCATATGATGCAATATATCTTGGTTTGGATAGGATCAAGTGAAGCTATTAGGCATGTGTGTAATCGGCACCTATGTTTCCAGCAATGTACTAACTGCTTGGTGATGAAATATGAAGGACTAGGCTGATGGCTTCTGTGCAGCTAATAGTACTGTGGTTCTTTTTGATAGGATTATAATTATGATCATAACAGTGATATTATGATCTACACAGGGTTGGTGGGCAGGTTGCCAAAGCCTGCTATAACGGCAGTATGTGAGAGAATAAGACAAGAAATTAAATCACAGTGCGGGTGCACACAGACAGACAGACAGACAGACAGACAGACAGACAGACAGACAGACAGACAGACAGTTATGAACAACTCAATTAACAACATCCCACATGAGGATGCAATGACCTGTTCCCAATCATTATAGATTGACCATCAAAGGAGGAAAGCTGCAGAGACACGCGGTAGTCTACTCACAGGGATTGTACGAGGTCTGGGCAGTGATGTGGACCTGTAGGACATTCTAGGAAATCCGTCTGTGCAGCCCACAATGGGGCGGGGACTGATCCTCCCATTGGAAGTCCCTCTGGGATGGGGAGGCTCATGAATCCCACGCGCCGCTCTCTTCTTCTTCTCCCTCCCTCTTTCCATGCCTCTGTCTCTTCCGCTGGGCCTTTCTTTACCTTTGTCATTTGCCCTCCCTTTATCTCTCCCTCTGTCTCTCTCCCTGTGGCTTTCTTCTCTTTTCTCCTTCTCCTTTCTCCTCTCGTCCACCCCTGTTCCCTGATCTCTCTCAAAAAGCATGCTCTCCCTCTTGTTCTCTCTCTCTTTTCCTCTCTCCATGTCCTTCTCTGGTGTTTTTTCCCTCGTATTATTCCCCAGAGTACTATTAGCTACCAGTTCATCCAGTTGTCTAACCCTGTCAATGTCTGTCTCCAGATAAAGCCTCCCGGTGGATGGCTGTGTCTGGATCTTTGTACATTGTTCCAGATTGTGCTCTGAGTAAGAATTGACCACTCCCTTCACATTCCTTGAAAACTCACCAGGTTCCAGTACCTTACAACTGGGCATTGTCTCGCTCCACTGGTGCATGGAGCCGATAAAATCCGTAGAATTGTACTCCTTCATGGCCTTGAGAATCGATCTAGGTGGGCTGCTCCAGGAGCGTGGTTGTGCTGGACCAGGACCTGATGGAGGTGTAGATGCACTTTGTGCGCCTACACCCCCTTGGTGGCACCTTGATGGTGCTCCTGGTGATGGGTAACGGAGGTGTCGGTTGGCAGACAATGCTTGAGTAGCACCTGGACTGGACTTCAGTACTCTACATGTCACCTCATCCAGAAACGTAGAGAACTTGAGCCTATTCTCTGCCCTCTGATCCCATGAATGGGATGGAGTTGTATTTATGGTCTGGCAAGATGAGGACACAGTCTTGGCCCCACTCTCCTTCATTGATATCGTGGAGGTACTGCGTGGACTACCATCTCCTTTAACACCAGCGTTAGTCAAAGATTGTGAAAAGATAAGATTTTGATAAATAACTTCAGGCTCAGCCTTGGTCGTAAAAGTCTGATCAATTGTACAATTTTTTCCATCTGAATCAGACTGGACTGGCGATGCCTCATCATTGTGCTGTTTAATTGGTACTCTCAGGAGACAGGTGGCCCCTGAGCTCCAGCTACTGGTGTCCCAACTGTCATCTTCACTGGAGCTGCCACTGCCACTCCGTAGGTTGGGGCTGGATCCGCCTCGCTCACTGGGGTTGGGTTTGTCCAAGCTGCACAGTGACCTCCGCTTTGAGCCTTTCAGGCTAAGTAAGGAGTATTGGAGGTTGGGCAGAGATCCTTGGATGCTGGGCACAAAGTCTTGGAGCTTTGGCAGATATCCTTGAAGGCTGGGCAGAGATCTGTGAAGACTGGGCTGACATCCTTGGAGACTGGACAGAGATCCTTGGAGACTAGGTACAGATCCTTGGAGACTGGGTATAGATCCTTGGAGACTAGGAAAAGATCCTTGTAGACTGGACAGCGATCCTTTCTGACTGGGAAAAGATCCTTGTAGACTGGACAGCGATCCTTGGAGACTAGGTACAGATCCTTGGAGACTGGACAGCGATCCTTGGAGACTAGGTATAGATCCTTGGAGACTGGACAGCGATCCTTGGAGACTAGGTATAGATCCTTGGAGACTGGACAGCGATCCTTGGAGACTAGGTATAGATCCTTGGAGACTGGACAGCGATCCTTTCGGACTGGGTATAGATCCTTGGAGACTGGACAGCGATCCTTGGAGACTAGGTATAGATCCTTGGAGACTGGACAGCGATCCTTGGAGACTAGGTATAGATCCTTGGAGACTGGACAGCGATCCTTGGAGACTGGGTATAGATCCTTGGAGACTGGACAGCGATCCTTTCGGACTGGGTATAGATCCTTGGAGACTGGACAGCGATCCTTTCGGACTGGGTATAGATCCTTGGAGACGGGACAACGATCTTTGGAGACTGGACAGAGATCCATTCGGACTGGACAGAGATCCTTGGAGACTGGACAGAGATCCTTGGAGACCGGACAGAAGCTCTTGAAGGCTGGACAGAGATCCTTTGAGACTGGGCTGACATCCTTGGAGACTGGGTATAGATCCTTGGAAACTATGCAGAGATCCTTGAAGGCTGGGTATAGGTCCTCGGAGGCTGGGCAGATATCCTTGGAGACTAGGTATAGATCCTGGGATGCTGGGCAGAGATCCCTCAAGACTCTGGAGAGATCTCTGGAGGCAAGGGGCTGACGCTAGGAGGCTGGGAAGAGATCCCCTGGTGCTGGAGGTGGTAGAATCTTGAAGACAGGAAAGTGAACAGTGGAGTGTAGGAGAAGACTGGCGTCGTGGAGGTGGAGGTGGAGGCTCATCTTCCTGGTCACTGCACGGGCCAGAGAAGATAGGGCAAGAAGCAGTGGAAGAGCAGGAGCCGCGGTCCTGCCGGGTTGCATTTCTGGAACTTGGCTGGCGTTGTAGATTTGCCATATCATTAGTCTTCTTTTTCTTTGCTCGTACTGGCTTTGGTGAATGTTTCTGTACAGACTCCAACATGGGACCCTCATCAGAAATAGACACACACAAGTGAACCATGGTAAGCCCGACTGGAACAGATTTCAAATGGGTGGCTTTTTTTTCCATCTCCTGGCTTTGCCCTCACTCCGTCGTTCATTTGTTTACACCACCCACAATGATTCCTGACTCTTGCAGTGGGCTTAGCTGCCAGTTCCAATGCTCCATCCCGGTGCAACAATGCGGTTGCAGAGATCAGAGTCTGATAGTCATCAACCTACTTTCACTGACATTCACGCAGTAACATTGTCAACTGATTTTACAATGACATTATAGATCAACTAGTGCATGACTTTGGGCGTTATTTGTAATGAATTTGTGTATTGACAGGGAGGTTGTTCAACATCAGCTGGATATCCAGGTCACAGATATTGACCAGAGATACCACGTGAAACATGCTTTGTGGAAATGTTTTCCACGAGGCAGAGTGGACAGCAGAGTGGTCACAAATCAATCCCTCAGTATTGTGTTTGTTTTTGTGTTAATTTTACTTTGGTACAATTTAATGGTTGCTAAGTAACAGTTTCATTGTCTTCATTAAACACATATTACTAGATTACAATAAATGGGCAAAATGTAATGGAAATCCTTTACGGCATGCATAATGTTATCCATCATCTTCTTGCCAGCTCATCACTGCATTGGATCAAATATTACCTGTGTACAGTACAGCATGTACAGTATAATATGAATCATCGTGATCGTGTTTCGGCAAACATATTTGGTGTACAGGGGAAAAGGAGTGAACCAGGTATAGAGCCTTCAGGGACCAGTCAACTAATAATAGAGTTTTCAGTAAGTGAGTGTTAAAGATGGAGTGCCATGATTTTTTTCCACCCTAAAACATGATCATCAGGTCTTATTGTTATATAAGGAGGAAGAATGTGTACAGTATTGTCGTTTCTATGTGGGCACCCCCACCATTTCATTAAGTGTGCCTGGTTCACCTGGTTTGCCTGGTGGGTGGTGATGGGTGGTGATCCACCTGAACTGAAGCCGCACCCACAGCTGTAGTTGTATGATAAAGGGGGAGGGGTTAGGGGAGGGGCTGATAATGTGATGTCACTATATTACTGTTTTTTTTCATTGGCCCGTTTGACTGTCAAGGGTTCAGCCTCCAGGAAGAAACCCTAAATACAAAGGGAATACATCATTGCACATAAAAACGACTCCGAGGGTCTAATGAAGTACTGCCACCTCATAGACACATGAAAAACTGGAAAAATACAAAAAAATTGGCACTCTTTTTATCATGTATTGATCCCGTGTTTTGATCCGTGTGAGCACCTTTTTATCATTATCACATCCTGCTACCTCCATTGAGCACCTGGTTAGTTCCTCTTGTTTCTCCATTCTGTAGTTTATTGTATCTTTAAATCATATTTGGTTGACACTAACCTCAAAATGAAATTCATAAGAGATGACGTGGGAAATAAACTTTGGTTATTATAAGACACCTCATTAGTCTATTAAATTAGGTTGACACCAGTGTCTCTAAAAAGCAATGTGCTAATATCTGGAAACTGTTCAGACAGTATTTTCAGCTAGAGAACTGATGCTGATATAAACATATACTGTATAATGGCCAGGTGCCTGGACAAGGGTACATACAGTATGCTACAGAGGAACCTTTTTATCCCTGCTGGAGGCAACAGATGCTGGCTCCACAGTACACCTTCATGGAGATGCCCTATGTGTAGATAAAATGGATTTGCATGCACTGTGAGACATCCAGGACTTAATGATATCAAATATGCATACTGCAGATGTCTTAGAGAGCAACGTAAAACGGTGTCTAAGCCTGCGAAGAGAAGAAAAGAGAACTTAATTATATCAAGTATGCATACTGCAGATGGCAACTTATAGTGGTGTAAAGGCTGCAGCATACTTCTTGTGGAAAACGAGGTTCGGCAAGGTTCTAAGAACAAAATGACGCAACTGCAGAGAAAGCAAACTGATACATTGCATTCTCTTGCCAATGTTATTTTTCCTCACTTCATGCCAAACAAGCCGAACATAACCACAGATGACACCAATGTGAACATGTGAACATGTGGAGAGGAGAGGAGAGGAGAGGAGAGGAGAGGAGAGGAGAGGAGAGGAGAGGAGAGGAGAGGAGAGGAGAGGAGAGGAGAGTGGGTAGTTTCTTTGACTCCACTTATGAAGCAAGCACATACAGGCCATGGCAGTGGGACTGTGGGACATCAATAGCACACTTCACATTGATCCTGTCCTCGGTGACCACATTGCAATTAATTGCATATCTAGTGTTGAGATGAAACCGTGTCTTTGCCACTTAAACTCTCAATGGGAAGATTAAAATCCAACCTATTAAATACATGGGGGCAGCTGGAAAATGCCCTCTATTCCATCCTACTTAGATTCCCTCAGATCTAGTACAGTATGGCAAGAGGAATGACTGCCTCATGGTCATTTAAAATGGCTTTTCTGTTGTCTATCAACAATGAACATTCAGCAATTATATTATTTTATATGAATCTCCTTTACCATTATGTTATTGCATGTTGGAGTGGAAGTATACTAATGTACTGTACACTACAGTAAACTTCAAAAATCATAAAGACAACACGTTTTGCCCCAAATGATGTCTTTCTACTGTAATAATGTCTGTCAGAATCAATAATGATTTGAGTTCACAGAGATGTGAACTAGTGCAACAGGGAGTCGATTGCTGGCCTGAACAAACCATATAATCTCAACCATAAACTTGCTTTCCGCAAGATCAGAATAGCCCACCGTTGGTCTTAGTTGTATCACAAATGGAAGCACGAACACAAATAGGTTCAGGATCAGACATTCTATTGTACACCCAATTAATAATAACCCCACACTGGGTTCATATGCTGTTATGCCCCTGGCCTAGGGGTGCCAGCGAACATACAGTAGCAAAAAAAATCACACCCGTGTGAACTGAGTGGTGTAAGGTCTTATATAGCCTGTCTGACGTAATGAAATCATGTCTGACGTAATGAAATCATGTCTGACGTAATGAAATCACACCCGGGTGAACATAGCAACCATGCTCATTTTTTCTGCACAGACTAACAAAGCCAGTTGTAGGAGTGGTTTACAATCATGTCTGACGTAATGAAATCACACCCGGGTGAACACGGTGAACATAGCAACCATGCTCATTTTTTCTGCACTAACAAAGCCAGTTGTAGGAGTGGTTTTTACACCACTCAAAAACAGGCGAGACGCAGTTTAATAAAATCACACCCGTGTGAACTGAGTGGTGTAAGGTCTTATATAGACTGATCAGCTGTGGTCTGACGTAATGTCTCATTCCGGCCAATCACAATGCACCATGCTCATTTCTTTGCACAGACAGACAGACAGACACGTAAACTAACAAAGCCAGTCGTAGGAGTGGTTTACACCACTCAAAAAGTTATTTAGTATTATTGTATTTAATGATCAAACCCAAATAAACAAACTAGAAACAAAGAGATGAAGTGTGGAAATCAGTAAAGCCAGTAGTTTAATGCGTGTATGCATGAGTGGATTGTGTATAAGTGTTATGTAGTATGAAAGAAGGATCTGCCAATTACGGACTGCGGAACAGGCTTCTTAAAGGGGCGCGAGCCCAGGTGCTCCCCAATTAGCCTGCAAATGCACAACTGAACTCCTAACCACATAACCTAAGTCAATCGTCACGGTTAAATGATACAGGGAACCATCACAGTGCTAAATGCTAAAAGATTATGTAAATATACTAGAATTTCGCGGGCCTTCGGCCCGCTCATCCTAACGCGATGCGTCGCAAATGGGAAGAAGGCAATGGCAACCCATGATGTTTTCATTTATGCATTTGCTTGGAAAGCGCAAAGTTGCCAAGTTGGCTGAGTGGCCCTGTTTGGTTTTGTGTATGTGCGTATGAAAGCGAGCATGGCAAGGCGCAGGAACAGTATACTGTACTGTACTGTACTGTAAGTCTTTGTACTGTACTGTAGTCATGTGTACTGTACTGTACTGTTCTCTGTACTGTTGTATTAGTGTTTTTTTATTATTATTATTATTACATGGATTAATATTCTGATGTACTGTACTGTACTGTTCTCTGTACTGTTGATATTATAGTTAGTAGTGTTGTGTTATTATTTATTGTTATTATTATTATTATTATTACATGGATTAATATTCTGATGTGAGCTTTCTTTCTGTACTGTACTGTACTCATGTGTACTGTAGTGTTCGCTGTATTGTTGATATTATTGTTGTTATTAGTGTAGTGTTGTTATTTATTATTATTATTATGATTGAAAGAGCATGGCAAGGCGCAGGAACAGTATACTGTACTGTACTGTACTCATGTGTACTGTACTGTTCTCTGTACTGTTGTTAGTGTTGTGTGCTTATTTGTTGTTATTATTATTATTACATGGATTAATATTCTGATGTACTGTACTGTTCTCTGTACTGTTGATATTATAGTTATTAGTGTTGTGTTATTATGTTTTATTATTATTATTATTATTACATGGATTAATATTCTGATGTGAGCTTTCTTTCTGTACTGTACTCATGTGTACTGTACTGTTCTGTACTGTTGTTATGATTAGTGTAGTGTTGTAATTGTGTATTATTATTATTATTATTAGCGTTTTGTGGCGTGTGTGTGTGTGTGTGTGCCATTGCAGCTGCATCGCGAGGCGATCCAAACCCCCCCCCCCCCCCGCGCACGCACGCACGCACACACCACACACACACACGTGTCTGCAGTGACACTGCGTTGTACACAGCTGTTCTATTTCATCCTTACTGACTGCCAGAGGCAGTGCTTAACACTGGACGCCAATCATCCAGTGTTAAGCAGTCATCCAGGATTCATAGAACCATAGTTACATACGTGACTTACGTTTTGTGTTGCAGCGCGTTGTTGCAGCGTGTGCGTGTAGTGTTGTTGTTGTTATCCATATATGCGCCTCGGTTCGTCCCGATTGTACCACGCCAGGTGTCGACGCGGTCGTGTTTGCATGATTGTAACTGTGTATGTAATCGCGGCGCTCTCCATCCAAGTTAGAATCAGTGTAGAACCTGTGTTGTTGTTCTTCGTCGTCTTCTACTTTTGGTTTCCGGCAGGCTGTACACTGTGTGTGTGTGTGTGTGTGTGTGCGCGCGCGCACGCACGTGTGTGTGTGTGTGTGTGTGTGTGCGTGTGTGTGTGTGTACCGTGTAACTTCCGGTAGTGTTTCCGGAAGTGTGAAAGGTAACACGAAACACACGTGGGTCACGTGGTGGGGTTTTGAGCCATTGGGAAGGGGTGATGTAGTGTTGCCAGGTCGACGTATTGTAAGCGAGTGGTAGTGTGTGAAAGTATAGGCTGTAGGCTGTAGGAAGTCAGGGTTTGCGGCCTTGTTTACATAGACGTGGCAACAATGTTTGACAATGTTGGCGGCGCAGCCAATGAAAAGAGTGGAATCACGGGATGCAGTGTTGCCAGGTCTGCGAATTGTAAGCGAGTTGTAAGTAGCGTGTTGAATGGCATTTTTTCTGTGCTTGTTTGCATAGACGTGGCAACAAATTAGGCGGGGGGTGTCGGTGCTTGTGGCGTGTTTGTGTTTATTATTGATATTGCTGTTGTTTGTGAGTGTGGACGGGAGTCGGCTGTAGTGGCAGTGCAATGACAGTTTTTACGCGGGTGTTGTTGAGTGTGGCCGTGCGGCGCGACATGAGGAGATAGCCGTGGATCGACGCGGAGGGTAAGACTGTGTCGTGTTAGTGTGTTGTTGCAGTGTGTGTTGCAGCGTGTTGCAGCGTGTCAGTGACGTAGTAGCTGGTGACTTTATGTTCCTTTCCTGGGCTTGGGCACATGTTTTCAAATGTATAATAGATATATTTTTTTACCTGTGATTTCTTTAGTAACAGCACTATTATATAGGCTGCTAGAACACAAATATGACAGAACCAACCTTTCATGGAATTAAGACACAGCAGGGAACTTTTCCTTCTCAGTACACAGTAAAATCCTCAGTGTTCATTTAACCACAAAGAATGTACAAATCGAACCAACCCGTAAGAAATTCCCATGGAGCGATGATGAAGCTTAAGCTGCAGGTCACATGAGACTTTCCTTCAAATTGTTGTTTCCTTAGAAGAAATGTATATTGAATTTACGACCTTAAGCTAATTAATCTTAATCTAAGGTTTTGTGCAATGTGCCACAAAAGATCATACTGCAGGTCAGCGGTTCGGGTACCTAGGCTCTTAAAGTAACCTGACAGTGTTGCAGGTTCGAGTGCCGTTCCCTATGACCTTTGCTGTGTGTCTCTCCCTGTGTCTCTCTCTATTCACATTTAATGCCAGGCGTTTCTTCGGGTGCCCTTTTACCTGTGCCAGGCAAAAACTAGAAAAATTGATATGCAAATTTGTATTATATTTTTTTGCCCAGTCCAAGATGGCGGCTGCCTATGCTGTAAATATAACACCGATGAGGTGTACAGTAACATAACGATCGTAAAACAGACAAACACCATATTGGTATTAAAGTGCTGGTTTCTATAAACCATACATGAACGTGTATGGCTCGAAATGTGTTAATAAAGGCGGGGGGGGGGGGGGGGGGGGGAGAGATCATACTGCAACTCTACTATGAGACCGAAACCGAAGCCAAAATTAAGCTCATGATGATGATTATAGCACATGGTTTCCAATGTGTCTGGGCTGTTGGAAGATGGATTCAGGCTAAGATCTCTTCTGATTCACCATGTCCTCTGAGGATACCATGCTTTGTCATTCGCCCCAAGTTTTCAAAACAAAAGAAGACTCAAATGTCATCCCTTCAAGAATCCTTCTGCTTTAATCCGCACGGGGACGCTGAGTCACAAAAAAACAATCTTGACTGATGAATTGAAAAGCACGTTTGATATTCTCTCTGTCACACGCTTCTTTGTCTGGCTGATTGTTAACAAACAAAACAGTTTAAATTGTGATCACTTCTACTTTAAAACATGCAAGGGATTTATAAATAATATATGCCACGTCAGCAAGTTTATTTTGAGTTTATTTTCCTGTCCCCAATCAGCAGCACAAAGCTTGTTTTGTATATTTTCTTAAACAAGACGCAATGCAATTAGGGATGCACGATATAATCAGTAGCATAAACGGAATCAGCCATATCGGCCATAAAAATGCCATATCGGTATCAGATCAGTCTCAAAATAATCCTGATTATTACTTGAGTAAGCAGAGCACGCAAGTACTGGCTGGACCGAAAGTGGTATGTTGGTATGCATGGTTATAATTGGCTGTTGATGGTGACGTAATTAAGATATGTTTCAATGTGTGGGTAAAAGGTAACGTATGTATGTACATGCATGTATGTCGGTAAGAATGGTGGTCCCTTATTGGCTGTTGATGGTGACGTAACTAAGGTGACATTCACATCAGAAAGCTTTGCTGCGATTAAAACGAATCCTACTGCGCATTGTCAGAAAGTGCACTTCGTTTGGCAGGTGTGAAGGCTCATTCAAATCCTAATGCGTATTGTAGCGTTTACGGTCCCTCAAGCTGACTCACTAACTCAGAAAATAAAGGGAGGAAACAGGAGTAACGTTTAAACCAGAGAACCGGGTTTTATTGCCCTTTTAATACAGGCTAAAACTGGGTTGGGAGGGTGCCGAAAATAACAAAGAGGCTGCTCTGTCTGTCTCAGTCTAGGCTTCTCACTCTCTCTCCACTGTGTCACTTCCTCCTTCCTCTTCGCGCCTTCTCCTCTTCACCAACCACCTTTCTCCATTGTTTAACCCCCTCTCAGCCTCACCTATCACTGCATACCTGAACTAGGCACCTCCTCCCCCCATCAAACCCCAGCCCTCCCCCAAGTCTCTGTCTCTATTCCTGGGGGGTCGCTACAGTATCAAAGAACCACATTCTACTCCGAGCAAAAACGGGGGTTTCGCTTCGCTTCCAATCGCACTTGATTACGATTTGGTGCAGGTGTGAATGCAATCCGCAGTAAATAAAGGAAATGAAGCAAACAATGTGGCGGGTGAGGAGCTGAACACAGTTGGAGACGGAGAAGGCATATTTTACGCAGCGCAAACTCCGCAAAGATGTCCCGTTACCGTGGATAGACGTGGTAGAATGAGGAGACTGAAGCCCTGATCGAAATGAGGAAGAGTACATTAATCAATTGCTTAAGGAAACACATAAAAACACTGCAGTGTATTATAGCCTACAGAATATTCTGTCTGTCTGTCTGTCTGTCTGTCTGTCTGTCTGTCTGTGCGTGCCGTAAACATGGAGTGCTGTCACTGTGTGGGGACTGGGGACTGGGGAATAGGGACTTTCATCTCGATAAACTTGTAAACATTTTGCGCAGCTGTCTGTTATATCATTGCGCTCAGCGCTGTGTCTCCATGCCCAAAAGAACAGTGCGTGGCTGCGTGCGGAGAGAGAGAGAGAGAGAGAGGGGGGGGGGGGGGGGGGTCCAGTCCCAGACGGCACGACACATGCACGTTATGAGTATAATTTTATCACCATAGATTTCACTGTGTAGGCTAGTTTATGAATGGAACACATTGATAAAGGTCCCCCCTGCTGCGTTTCCAATTGCTGCGGATGACAGTGTGAAGGCAAACCGCAGCAAATTAAATATGCAAGAATCCCAACTTCTCCGCCCATTCGCATCAAGTCTACCGAAGTATTAGGTGGGAATGTGACCTAAGGTACGCTTCAAGGTAGGTGTAAGGTCAATAACGGGTCTAAAGGATTTAGAACAGCAGTTGTAATTAGTTAGTACTAGCAAAAAATATATACCAGTAAGATGCCTGAAACTACAGGTCTGGCAATGCCCATACATGGACTTTTTTTTCTTCTTCTATTGACGTTTTCGGGCCGGGTAGGGCGCCGTAAAATATGTGCTAATTAGTAAGGCCGGCCCAGGTAGGGCCCAGGTAGGGCCCAGGTATGGCCCAGGTAGGGCCGGGCTTCGCTGGCTGCCGCTAATAACTTTGGAGCAGGCCCGTCTAGAGTGTGTTCATATATGCAGATCTAGGTGATGATCCAGTCTACCCATATTGTATCGTGATCGAAAAATGTGTCCGGATCCATTGTCTTGGAAACACTGAGTGTGTTAACACTTGTGAGCCCAGCTGCTTAACTCAATAATTCAATTGGCTACCAGCATGAATAGCCCCCAGCAAGTGACCAACAATACACTCCACTCCAATATCATCTGGGCTGCCACCATTCAGCCACTACTCTCATGTTGTATTTATGAGCAGTCCAACAAATACCAGACCCCAATTCTCGCTGGTGTCAACAACATTGATGTTGTCAAGGAAACCGCAATTGTGATTTGGTCTCTTGCTATACAGTATACGTGCACCGTGCAGTCGTGCACAGTAACATCCAGGGCACTGATTTGGTTTGTAGAAATGTACTCTTTCTTTTAGAGTTAAATGAACACTCAGGATTTCCCTGTGTAGAGAGTGCAGTGAGCTGTACAACGGTCTCTCTAAATGCCAGGGCAGTACAACAGACACCTATAGTAAATGTCAGCAGCATTGTCTGACCAAGGATATGGAGCGCGACAGCCATGGCAAGCAATATTTTTCATTTCCATGACAAGGGGGGAGTCAGGCAATGGCAGGCCTGTTTCATTTAAGTGGCAGAAAGACAGTGTATATAGGCCACCAGGAAATTGAGAAAATGAACATGTAGGCTACGCAGGAGCTCTCAGTGAGGGCTGAACATGAGGATTAGCCTACTGGTTGATTCACTCAAAAGAAAAGCCAACACACAGTGGACACATTCATTACTGTATGGCAAATGAAATTATGCACAAACGTACACTCATGCATGCGCACTAAAAATCGATTCGAATTAGAATCGCGATTCCGTTATGAACGATTCAAAATCGATTAATAATTTCCAAAAATCGTGTTTGTGATATGAAATCAAGACTGGAGTAGATTGTGATGAAATCCCAATGTATTGAATCGAGAATCATTTTGAATAGAAAATCGTTTTGAATCTGGAAAAAAATGCTTTTGAATTTTTTTTAAATCGTTTTTGAATTGAGAATCGAGTTGAATCGAATCGTGCCCCCAAGAATCGGAATCGAATCGTGGGAGACCCAAAGATTCACAGCCCTAATGCGCATGCACGCACACACACACACACACACACACACACACACACACACACACACACACACACACACACACACACACATACACACACGAGATAGGGAGAGGCAGGGGTGGTTGGAGGGGTACATCCATAGTGAAGTTCTTTTATTTTTCTCTGTCTCTCTCATTGAACTAGTAAAGAGAGCATTGTTTGTGCATACAACAGTGTCCTCCAGTGGTCATATTATGGTAAAACTCTGTGAGTCATTTGTTCTATTGTGAGCCATTTCATATCATCTCATCATCTCTGCCCACCCACGTGTCCCACCCACTGTGTTTTGATAATACAGACAGTGAAAGACAAGCAGGGACAGCTGGTAGCAAATATGTGACAATGATATCATCATTCTTAACTCTGAGATACACTGTTTATTTCTCCACTATTATTCCTTATGGTGTGGTTAATGGAGGGAAGTGAATGTTCTATGTGTGTGCATGTGTGTGAGTGTATGTGTTCCTTCCTTTGTAGGCCTTAGACTTAGCCTTACACTGGTCTGCCTGTGTGCATGCGTGTGTTTCCTACAGTATATCTACGTCATCATAATTGTGTGTGTGTGTGTGTGTGTGTGTGTGTGTGTGTGTGTGTGTGTGTGTGTGTGTGTTAAGGCTGCAACAACGAATCGATTAAATCGATAAAAATCGATAATTAAATTCGTTGCCAACGAATTTGATTATCGATTTAATCGCGGGTGTTTTCCAACATTAAAATCTAACGTAAAGCTGCTTTCTTTTTACCGTTCAGTAATGGCACTAGGCTGAACGATCAATATGCAACGGGTCGGTATAAACAACACGAGATTGTCTTGAACGTGACCTGAGCGCTCCGCATCTACCCCTCTCTCTCTCTCCCAACTTCAGTCTCCCCCACACACACACGCGCACACACACACACACACACACAGAGACACCGTCTCCACACCATAGCGCAAAACGGTTTTAAGCTGCGCACTTCTTAAGCTGCGCGCAGCTTAAAGCTTGAGTTTTTAGACAGCTGGTGGATGGAAAAGAAGCTCCACCTCCGCGGAAGACTTGAGCGGAGGAGAGCGTTTCCGGGAATCTGGCCGTCGCGCAAGTATTCGGCGGAGGTGGAGCTTAATTTCCATCCACCAGCTGTCTAAAAACTCAAGCTTTAAGCTACGCAGCCGAGAACGTGCGCAGCTCTTTTGACCGTGTGGCAGCACCTAGAGACACCGTCTCCACACCTGAGCGCAAAACTTTCTTAAGCTGCGCACTTCTTAAGCTGCGCGCAGCTTAAAGCTTGAGTTTTTAGACAGCTGGTGGATGGAAATTAAGCTCCACCTCCGCGGAAGACTTGAGCGGAGTAGAGCGTTTCCGGGAATCTGGCCGTCGCGCAAGTATTCGGCGGAGGTGGAGCTTAATGTCCATCCACCAGCTGTCTAAAAACTCAAGCTTTAAGCTACGCGCAGCCGAGAACGTGCGCAGCTCTTTTGACCGTGTGGCAGCACCTGCGTCAAGTCGCTCTGTGGCTGCGATGAGCTCCGCAAAAACAGCTGATATGTGAGCTCATCAACGTCATCAACAGGTTGCAAAATGCCCCAAACAGGTCCCAAAACATGGTATTTGTGAGCACCGCCACTGTCCATATTTTTTGTCGTATGACCAAAAATGCTCCCCAAAGTCTGAATCTGGCAGTCTACGGAGCACTAGCAGTGTAGCTCGTTAGCTCCTCAAATTTGTTCCACCTGTGTTACTCAGCAGCGCATTGAAGTGGGCACAGGGCAAAAGCAGAACGTTTTGCTTAACAATGATCAGTTGTTCAGTGCTGTTTAACTTTGGCAATAAGTGATACTAGAGCCTAGAGAACATGCTAATATGGCTGCTAAATAAGAATGGTTTCCTCTATCAGCTAGCATGCTGGTGTGTGTGTGTGTGTGTGTGTGTGTGTGTGTGTGTGTGTGTGTAGGACAGTGGTTCTCATAGTGGGAGTTTCAGCTAAATTATAGATAGTTAGCAAGTAAACCATGTGGACCCTAAAAGGGTCTGTAACAGAGAGTGCAAAAATGGAACCAAATGGACTCTCAAAATTGACATTGATTTTTACAATAGAAATAAAATAATAATAAATTGGGGTCCCAGAGATAGAAATGGAAAGAATATACACGGTCAACATTACAGATTACAGTATCATTACAAAGTACAAAAAAGGGGGTAAAATATAGATTTTGAAGGAGTATTCATTTTTATTGTCTTTATTGTTAGTTACAACATGCCTACAATAACTTGAAGCAAAATTTTAAAGGTAATTGCAAAAAGGTGCCATAATCCGATTCATCGTTTAAATAATCGCCCGATGAATCGATTATGAAAATAATCGTTAGTTGCAGCCCTAGTGTGTGTGTGTGTGTGTGGAAGGGAGGATGTGAGGGGTGCAGTTTGAGGCGCTCTGCTGCTCTCCCAGCCTGTTCTTTTCTGTCCATGTCACCTGGCTCTATTCTTTCTCTCACTTTCTTGCCTTTACTCTTAAAACTTTCCGCTTCCCGCACTCATCCCTCTCTGCTGCCGCCCCCTCCTCACTCTCTCTGTAAATCAATGCTGTCTCTCTCTACTTCTTTCCAGTAGAGGCTCTCACTGCAGTGTAGATCTCTCAGACAACGCAGTACTTTCAGAGTAGCTTTTAAAAGTCCCATTGGCTTTTCGCATGCAATGCAGATGAGCAGAGATATATGCATGTGCACGCACACACACACACACACACACAAGCCAACATGTACAATAGCAAGTTGTACGGTACAAAGAAAGGACACAATGATTGAGAAAGATGTGATGTATTGCGAAGCTGCATAATGGTGCATGCAGAACATACTGTAAGAGGGTATCACTGATATTTCCAGGGGGCTCATACATATGAATTTGGCCATCACTGTAAGTCATTCAAAGCTTATTCACATGACAGAGAATGACAGAGATGAGGAGGGATGAGAACACTGTGACAGGAATCTCAAGTAGATACGGTATTGTTTTCAAATGCCAACTGTGCTCAGGCTGACTGCATGTGGGTAAACTGAGATTGAGAATGTTTCCAATATTTTATTTGTGTCATAAATGTAATTGTAGCAGATCCCTCATTAAAAACAAACATATTTTGCACAAATCCTGTTTTGGTTGCACATATCTTATGCTAATAACATAGATCTTGAGCTAATAACAAAATCCAAAACAGAAGTGTGATTTAGGAAGGTTGATCTTGATGCCAAAAATCATTAAAGCAATGGTTTAGGAGCGCTCATTTGTAAAATCATCTTACACAGTCATTTCACAGTGATTGCAAAATCTGGGTCTTAATGCCAGAGTAGAGCAAGGATTTCAAGGTACGAATACTGCAAATGTTATTGTACTTAAATTAATCTTAATCTTAACTCAGCAGGGCAGAAATGAGCAATGCAACTTTGTTCAGGAAAAGCTAAATGACTCATTGATTGGACCTCTAGAGTAGACTGTAGCTCACATTTAGAGAGCAAAACCAATCATCAATCACCGAATATCAAGCATTTTAGCAGTTAGCTCGCCCTTAAGCTCCTCTGCTTCTACCCTAAGAGTGTTGGTGCGTTTATTCACCCACCTCTTCCCCAGCTCCCCCTACTTAGATCTGTTTTTATATACCATTGGGGGATTATGTTATTCCTGACCCAAGTCTATGCACACACATGCAGCGGCGAGCCATAAAAGCAGATTTAGTCCTGTAAAACCAAAGCTGTTGCCATGTCACAACCACCAGTAAACCTATTATATCAATATGTGAGTTGTCCTCACAAAACTGCATTATATAGTTTATCATTCAACCTATCTAAATTAATACCATTAGCAGGGTTTATTCTACTGGAATGTAGCTTCATTTAATTGCACAACAGTCTACAAAATACCTGCATCTGCTGGTATGAAATTGTTATGCATTGTGTGAAAAGCATTAAGCAAGCTAAATTGTTTGCCTTGGAGCATCCTGGGCAACAGAATTAATTAATTTGTTTTCCACATTCTATTTTCTGTTCATCTATTTCAAGGCAGCAGGAGCAGCCATCTGTAGAATATGATCACTCGTATAATGTATTTTCTGCACTGCTAGATTGGCCATACACTTGTTTCTGGAGACTGGAGAGACATGCTTTGGCACATGGATGTAACTGTGTACGTGTTGGTAAATCATTATGTGCATAGGTAGTTATTGTCAAATGCTTGCAGACAGCAGGTATATTTATGGGGTGGATGGAGTTTTTAAATGTACTGTTTACTTTTACGGTTTAACCAATTCTTCATCCTGCAAATCTAGACATGTTTCTACTTACAGTACTGTAGTAGCTGCTCTAATCTAATCTAACAGCAGCAGAAATATTAGGTAAATGTTTCATTACAGTACTGTGCATTATGGGGCTTCTAGGCTAGGTAGGACAGTATGTGTGTATGTGAGTGGCTCAGGGAGTAAATTACTGCAATAATTTGTTGTGCAATACAGTATACAGTATTATTCTATTTATAATGCAGTAGCCTGTCCCAGTTTTCTTTTTATAGTCTTTCATTATGAATCTGTTATAGCACACCATGGCAACTGTGTCAATGGTCCACTTTTACTCAGGGACTCTCTGGTGGGCCACCAGATAAGCAAACACCTGGACAGCATGCCAATTGTTGATTATCCATGATTATGTGTTGTGTGAAAGTAGTCAGGCACCCTGTGTTTCCAGTCTAGGTGTAAGCCTGCAAACCCCTGTACTGCTGCAACAGAATGATTACTATGACTATATGTTTATATATATATTTATATATATTTCTTTCAGCAGCCAACTATCTGTGCACCTGCATATAAACTAAACTAAACATAATATATTTAGTTCTAGATTAGATATGATATTAGCATATTATTGTTGACCCAATCTAAAGGGATCACTTACAAACTAAGCAAGGGCCCGTGACTGTAGAGACTGGTGTTTGATATGCTTTTATAGCAAATGGATATGCATTACTGAGATACGGTATCAGTTATGCATATCCATCATCTCATAGGAAATACATGCAGATGATGAACAGCACTAGTCGTTCATCCAGGCCCTAGAGAAGAGTATGGTTATTAGAATTTAATTTCAATTTCAACCAGTTGGGAGTCGGTCTCACTAGTGTGATATTGATTAGAATATGAACCACCATCCTACTGTGTTCATAACGGCTTAACACTCATTTGCTCGGATGGTGATACTAATACAAAGCACATAGGCAATCTTGTTACTCCAGTTTTTTATAAAGTCGCTGAATCAGCGATTCAGTAATTCTCGAGTGGGTGTGACTTGCAGTATAAAACAGGGTACCGAGTATCGACTCAGTTCTCTGTTGCCATGACTACATTGGGGACGATCAGTGCATTATGGCTGGTATGCAGGTATGCACCCTCAGATGAAAAGTTTATGAAAAGACAACAAGAATTGTAGGCGTGGTCAAAACGAGGAATTGTCAGAACATTAAAAATATGATATAATGTATTTTATGTGGATAAACCCTGATCTTGTCTCTACAATCAATAAGGCAGTTAAATCAAACTTCAACTATCACCAACTAGAGAATGATCTCCTGAAGGATCAACTGAAATGTGGATAATTCAAAATTGGTATAAGGCTGTTCTTGAGGCTGACCTCTATTATTTTGATCTGTCCAGTCCTATAGGATGACTCTTCTATGAAATAGCGTTAGCGGCCGTCATATTTTTGGTGATGTTTTCCTTTTCCTTGCTGTAAAGGCATAATTGACCCAGCTTTGGCAACATATGCTAAACATGTGTACACACTACACTCCTCTTTACTCATGGTAATTAGTTTGGAGGTACAGTATAGCTGCCATCTCAACTGGAAAATACTATTACCGGTACTATAATGCATTAAAGGCACTTGGGCATTTCAAAAGTTGAAGTTAGTGTTGCATACTAATGATGAGAGGATAACAAACAGAATGATGGAGGCCATGGACCCACAATGTCATGTGATGGCTTGCTAAATGCACTATTGCCGTTACTGTATATAGCCAGGTCATGTAAATTAACAAAGTAATATTTTGTGGTTTGAGCTTTGCAAAAACATTTGTATAATATATTGCATTTGGCTGAGCTTGAAATGACCAGCTATATTGATTTTCCTCTGACACATAATATATTTGTGTCACAACTTAAGCAGTAAACCTTTTCCCCATGGGTGCATTCATTTTCACACCTTTTGTGCGACACTTGTATGATGAAGCAGGGTATTAATTTACAAAAAAAAGCTTCTGCCTGATAGCAACAACACTATTTATAGGTCCCTACACAATATAAAGCTATATATAACGATATGTAAAACTATTTATAGGTCCCTTCACAATATAAAACGATATATAAAACGATATGTAACACTATTTAGAGGTCCCTACACAATATAAAACGATATATAAAACGATATGTAACACTATTTATATATAGGTCCATATACACAATATAAAATGTCTATAGAAACAGTCAAACGGTTAACCTTACAGTGTGATCAGTATAACACGATGATGATACTGTATGTTCATAAACATACAATACATGCATCAAACATTGCCTACTGTCTACTCCCCTCTTCTTCCCTTCATTTGTTTCTTGGAAAAAATAACACGATGGGAACTAAGCACAAAACCCAGAGAGAGTGAGACCGGAAGGTTATATCTCACATCAAATGTGTGAGTTGACAGCCCTGAACCTAGCATTTGACAGTCAAATCCCATCAGAGATATCCCAGTGAATTTGATTAACACAAAGATACAGAGATACACTTGAATGATTGTATGGACTTTGTCCTTGGTAGAGCAGAGACAGCAACTATTATTCTATAGTCGTGATATACGAAAACATATTTTGCATAATAAAACAGCTTTATATGATGATGACAGATGTTAATCTGATATGGCACAGTTTATCATATCTCTATGAAACTGCCGTCAGCGAATTCAATTATTACATTTTTGCACGTGCTGGAATGTTGATGTAAATGTTCCCCTGATGTTATTTCATCATATTTATATTTTAGTCCACCCCACCACTTGTGGTAACCATCATATCAAATATCCTAATACATTATAATCTATCTCATAGATGTTGAACAGTTTTGTGACTTAAAGACATTTATGCAGATCTAATATAGAGCCTGGGGGCTGCTGCCGCAAAAGAGCGTGCGGCCCTGGTACTTTTTGTTGTTAGGTCGACCAGCAGTAGCTGATCTGCAGATCTCAGAGCTCTAGCTGGGGTGTAAGGTCACGCATACAATTTTGATGTGTGACGGGATATATTTAATTAATGAAATTGGTTGAGATACATCCAAAATGGTAAGCGACTCTATATTGTATGAAGAAACCTTTTAGAAGTAATAACAGTAATTGTTGCGCCCGAAGGTCGCAGTTAACTATGGAGCCGGTGAAAACTAAAGTTCCTCATCAAACCCTGTACATTCAAGACACTGCACCCGCTGCCATTATCTTTTCAGAAGTCGACAGGCTGTGCTGCATTTCATGCGAGCGCAGGAAGTCGAGAGTTACATAGCCTTAATGAGAAGTCCACAGCTAACTGAATAGTGTGCCTCGACACACCTTTGTGAACCACTGTCCTATACCACAACACAATCATATTGGATTCTAAGGTTAAATAGTATTCCCCTTAGAAAAAGTGATGTTGGCGTCAACAGCGTCCGTCCGTCCGTCCGTCCGTCCGTCCGTCCGTCCGTCCGTCTGTCTGTCTGTCTGTCTGCCTGTCTGTCTGTCTTTGGAAGTCAGGATGGAGAGATACAGAGAAAGTCTGACCTCAAGAAACAGCCCTGTGTTTACGTTTATCTATCAATCAATGACACCCTCCGTCTCCCTTCATTGAAAATACTCTGCTAACACAGCTACTGCCCAGAGTGCATCATCTGCAACCTGTGGGTGTATTACAGCACATGGTGTGTGTAATGTAAATTGTGGATGTTGAAGTTATGTGTTTTTAGAGCAGAAAGGTCCCAGACTGACTTTGATGACCTGCCACGGGTTAGTTCTAGCCCGCATGTCGGGAGCCACAGGAGAGTTGTAACCTTGTCGGACTAATGCCTGTCGGACTAGACTAGTCGGTTAGTACATAATGTCTAACCAACGTATGCACACCAAATGTAGGAAGGGTCAGCAGACTGACTGGCCATCTGGACTACCAGCACGTGTACCATGGGCGGTGCCATTAAGATAAAAATAGTGTGTTGCCCGAGCCAACCAGCCGCTTTGCTTTTGGAAAAGAAATTACAGTGGGAGAGATTTGGGAATTGATTAAAGGTCTGAGGAACCATGTCAAAAGTGTAGACCAAACAGTAACAATTTGCTGTACAGAACAATGAATATAGACAACGTACAGAGGCATAATAGACAGCCAGTAATAAAAAACAACAGCCACATCGACAGACAATATTCGGCAGAGAGAGCAGATCTAATGGAGAAGGGGATGCTGTTCCACAGCTTAGGGGCTGCAACAGCAAGGCTCGGTCACCTCTGAGCTTCAGTCCAGTTCTCGAGGCGGCTAATATCCCCAAGTCGGCTGACCTGAGGGTCCTGGTGGTGAAGGGAGAGGTTAATTGCTCAGCAATATAAGAAGGGGCTAGCCTGTTAAGAGCTTTATAAACAAATAGGACAGGAGAGTCTTAAAATTGATTCTGAACCGCACTGGTAGCCAGTGGAGGGAGGTCAAGACGGGGGTAATAATATGGTCTCTCTTCCTGGTACCAGTCAAGAGCCTGGCCGCCGCATTTTGGACTAATTGGAGACGAGACAGGGATGACTGACTGATCCCAGTGTAAAGGGAATTGCATTAGTCTAAATGGGATGCATGACTATCTCAAGGACAGAGAGATGGCGATGGAGCGGAGTTGTTTATCACCATTTCTCTCAAACATACTATATCATTGAACTTGGGGTTTAAAATAAATGCACCATCCGTTACTCAAGCTCAAGCCTTGTGATGAGGCAAATCATTTTCGTTCAAATTTCGTTGCATGGTTAAATCTCTTGTAATCACCCTTCACTCACAGCTTGGGGATAATTTGCTAATTCTTAAAAGAGGTATGACTTTCTTTCATAATCTGTCAAACAATTCCAATTATTTTGTCTCGGTGTCTCATAATTGGACAAATTGAACCCTCACAGAATCCACCATCATGCATTAGAGCACTGGATTTTCACCATGACCGAGGCAACTTCTTCAATTTTCAAGCCAGACATTGTTTAATGAGATATCATTTTTCCTATTCTCACCTCGTCTCCTCCACACCAATCTAATTAAACCAATGTGCCCTCATTACATGGACTGGCACTTCTGTCACTTCTTGTCGCCTATTTTAATAGATGCTGGTCACATAAGCTTTGTAAAGACATACACTGTTTGCTTGTCCAAAAATGACTAGAGTTCATGCCATTCCGATCTACTTTGTAAGTCAAGCTATAAGAGTGTCTGTTTGATGCCTATAGATTTTAAAATCAATACAGGAGTTAAAAGAGGTAATGCAGCAGGCCGTTTGATACTTTATTGTTTGCTACTTTATTGTTTGCTTGCCTGGTCGTGAATTTGTGCTGTGATTTTGTTTGTATACAAGTATTGAGAAACCTTTTGCATTCATTTGAGTTACTGTGGGTTTAATGAGTGCAATGCCTGTCTTGAGGGAATAGCGACTAATGCAGACTAATTAGCACTGCCGTTATGACAGTCACAAATGATATATTGTATGTGTGTGTGCGTGTGCATGTGTGTGTGTGTGTGTGTGCGTGCGTGCGTGCGTGCGTGCGTGCGTGCGTGCGTGCGTGCGTGCGTGCGTGCGTGCGTGCGTGCATGCGCGCGTGCTACTGTACCATGAAGTCCAAACAAATTTGCATGCAATCTAGACTTTGTATTAGAGGATTCAAAATCTATCTGGATTGCATGCAAATCCTTACAGAATTCATTAATCATTCATCATACCGTAGACTAGAGACTATGGTATGATGAATGATTAATGTAGGTCGGGGGTTTGATCCCTGTCCGGCTCCTACCAAAGACTCAGTGCCTCCCTGCTTGGAACTCTGCATCAAGGGTTGGATTGGGGTAAGTCCCTTGTACATGTACTTGTAGATCATGTCCAGGGGGTGTACATCAAGCTGCCTCACACTACAGAAACAGGAGATAGGCTCCTGCCCTATGGGCCTCATGGCTCAGCAAGGCTTACTTAAAAGCCTAAACACTTTTTTCAGACAGTGTCTGTTTATTCTGCAATATGCTGCCAGGACTGTCTGTGCATTTACAGGCTGCTTACTGCTCAGTGGGATGTAAAGCCATAGCCCATAGACTATGTACACCCCACTGTGAGGAGAACGTGATTATAGAGGCGAGAATAACACACGCACGCATGCACGCACGCACTCACGCATGCACACAAACACAGCTCTTCCGTTGCTCCAGACTGTATGATGAAAGCATTTGGAAATTGCGAGAGGTAACAGTCTGGTAACGCGAGACTACTATATTTTAGACCCTCCAGAAAAACGCGGGCAAACATCCTTGATTATGCGGCTTCAAATTCTTGATTATGCAGGCTAAAATCCTTGATTTTGTGATGAAATGTGCAGGTTTATATGTGATTTTATGCAGTGAAATTGCAGGTTGTGAAAAGTTTGTGCAATATGTGAAAAATGTGAAAAGTAGGATTGCAGGATTTTATGCGATTTTATGTGGTGAAATATGCGGGAAGGTGCTAAATATGCGGGACGTTTGCACGACTATGCACGCTTTTTTAAACAAATTGACACCTGCATAATTTGCACCATTTGGCTGATTATGCAGTAAATTATATGCGCATTATAAACGCAATTCCCTCACTTTTCTGGAGGGCCTAACACTAAAAAGTAGTAGCATGCAGTTAGTAACATGTTAGGCCATTTCAAAAAGGCAATATGATGTCAAACCATAAGACAAGTCAAGTCATAACTCACAAAAATAGATTAAACACATAAACAACAAGTAAGATATTCTATGCTTTGACGCTTTAATTTGAAGTGGTGTTGCTCTTGGACAAACACTGAACCAAGGGACCAAAGTGGCTGAACTCGGAAACACATGAATTGGATTGATAAGCCTATGAATAATCCATACCTTGTCTCACTTTGTGTTTCACACCAGTAAATCCAGTTATCTTGACTCTCCCATTTCATGGAACGACCATATGGTCCCTAACTATAACGTTCCCTCTCTGCATGGCTGCCTGTGTTCGAGTTGTCAGTTGTCATTTTGTCACGGGTGAGTCATAATGGTCATTATAGTCATCGTACACACAATTTCAAGGTTAAAGATTCTTTAACCATTCTTTAACCATTCTGTGTGCGTGCGTGCGTGAGTGCGTGCGTGCGTGCGTGCGTGCGTGCGTGCGTGCGTGCGTGCGTGTGCGTGCGTGCGTGCGTGCGTGTGTGCGTGCGTGTGTGCGTGCATGTGTGTACCTACAATTATAAATATAAGGTGTCATGTGCCTGCATGTGTGTGTAGTATATGTTTATATAATATGCAATAAATAATGTGTGTTGCGTGTCTATGTTTAAGTAGGCTACTCTAAACAAGCTAAACAAAACATAGCCACTTCCACTGTATTCCTTACCGACTCTCACTGTGACTTCATCTTCCCATTCATCCCTGATCTGTTGTGAGAACACCTGCTCTTCTGAATGGAGCAATGTCATGATCGAGCTCTCCTCTCCTGTCACTTCACACCTTTTCGGTCTCCATCCATTCATTCCCCATTCATTCATTCTCACTCTCTCCGCTCTCTTCTGCTGGAGTGAGATAGAAATGATTGGCGGGTAAGAGAAAGGAAGAGATGAGGGATGGAGAGACTGAGTGAGAGGCACAGAGAGAGAGAAAGGAAGAGATGAGGGATGGAGAGACTGAGTGAGAGGCACAGAGAGAGAAAGGAAGAGATGAGGGATGGAGAGACTGAGTGAGAGGCACAGAGAGAGAAAGGAAGAGATGAGGGATGGAGAGACTGAGTGAGAGGCACAGAGAGAGAAATTGGCAAAAAGAGAGACGAGCAAGGGCATAATGTTCTGTACTTGCAGCTGGGACGTTTGCTTTTTGGCTCTCTCGATTTCTTTCTTTGTTGCTGTTAGAGCTGTTGCCCAAAGCACTGACTATAGTCCCTACTCCCTAGCCTATCGATTTATTTCTTTTTCACCAATCAATGCAGTATACTGTATGTTACGATTACGTTTATTTGATGTCTCCGCCAGGACAAAAGGCATGGCAGAGACTATGTTTTGCACCCTGTCCGTCCGTCCGACGTCCGTGTGTGTGTCCATGTGTCATTCCGTCTGTGATGAGCTAATCTCTGGCACCGTTCGTTGGCTTGATGGCAGAGGAACTGAACCCACACACTCCCTGGATGCCAGAGCTGAACCTCTGCCCCAAATATTTATCTGCCGAGGAAGAAATGCCACTTAAACATTTTCAAATCAGTCTCATGGTGGCGCTATAACAGGCTAAGGCTGATTCATATTTTTACCTATCACTGCACCGATCTCAGCGATCTGTGTAAACTGTAAAGCCTTGTATGCACACTCCCTAGAGGCCAAGGAAAAACCTCAGCCCTGCATTTTTCAAATCTGCCTTTTATAGCACCACCAGCTGGAGGCAGACATAATTATTAGGGATGCACGATTAATCGGTAGCATAATGGGAATTGACCATATCGGCCATAAAAAGGCCATATCGGTATCGAAATGGTCTCAATAATACATTTTTAAATCAATCAATGAGTTCAATATGAATCAAAAGTGTCTAGTTCATCTAGTCTAGAACAAAAGCCAAATAAAATATGTAAAATCTTAAGTAAAAATAAACATGTTTCTACATTTAATTTGTGTACTCATCTCATTCAGTCATTCAGTTGTGAAAACAGACACTTGGAAAAGAGTATATAGGCTATTGATTTAATACTTTATTTATAGGCTCACACATTCGCACTACGTTGGCTAACAAATGCCACCCTTTTAATATTGCCCTATTATAGAACATCAGGAGGCAGATTTTTTTTATTTTTTTATATGTCACTCATTCTTGAGATAAGGGACAAAACCTTTTTCAAATCAGATTTTTTTTTTTTAAGAACCATTAAAATGAAATGGATGTATTTGTAGACACAGGTCTCAACTACCAATCTTGAGAAGGAACAGGTTTTTCGCATAACATTTATTTCTAAAATGGGACATTTATGCACTTTATAACTGATTTATGTCAACTCCGTCAGACACACTAAAATCCCTTTTATTTTAATTTGATAATTTCAACAATACTATAAAGTCCTCAGTTATCTTATAATGGCTTTCAGTAGTCAAGTTAAGTAATACAATTCATTTAATATTGTTTTATTCCAATATCACACTATTATGAAATATCCCATTTCTCAAATCCTTCATTTTCAACCTTTACTTTCAATATTATAACATAAAAACCATGTTAAAAAAAATAAAAAGCATCATTAAGTAGTATTTCAGTTGGTGTTTCAATACATAAGCACAAAATATTTGACATCGAATCATCTATTTCTTTGGAAATGAACAAAAACATCATGTGACCAACGTCTGACGGAGTTGACGGACATCTGACGGAGTTGACAAGTTGAACTGATTTAGGTTCTAGACCACCTAGGATCTTGATTCTGGTAACTAATCCCACATTTTCAAGGATGAGGAATACAGTGGTACTATTTAGATTTGCCCTGTGACCATGGCAGCCATTTTTCAAAATGGCCGCCACCTGCTGTTACTTTACAATAACTCAAGTTCTACACCACCTAGGATCTTGATTCTGGTGACTAATACTACATTGTCAAGGATGAGGAATACAGTAGTACTATTTAGATTTATCCTGTGACAATGGCAGCCATTTTCAAAAATGGCGGACCTGCTATTATTTTACCAATTAGTCAGGGAATATTATCAGAATAATGTCAAATCTGGGAATACATTTCTTACCAAGAATGTTCTTGTTTGTAAAGGTGTCTAACATATCCAACATTGGTTTATATCGAACCACCCTAGGGGAATTTTTGACAGCTGCTGAAAGTTGGGTACCATCAACAACCAATATAAGGCTGAATGTTCTAAATTTCATTATGCTTTAAGTAGCATGTGGCATGTCAAACGAGGGGGTTTTCATGATTCTGAATCCATTCCAAGCATTAGTTTTGCACGAAAAACACTCCTTGGGCTAAAAACAGCCATAGCCATCATCACAGATGTGATAAAGTCAGCACATTTGGGCACATTTGGGCAAGTGGCTATGGCCAAACTAGGGGGTCTATGGCCAAACTAGAGGTCAAACTCCTTGGGCTAAATTCGGCCATATCCACTTGCCCAAATGTGCCCAAATGTGCTGACCTAATCACATTTGTGATGACGGCTATGGCCGTTTTCAGCCCAATGAGTGTTTTTCGTGCTTGGAATGCATTCAGAATCATGAAAACCCCCTAGTTTGACATGCCACATGCTACTTAAAGCATAATGAAATTTAGAACATTCAGCCTTATATTGGTTGTTGATGGTACCCCAACTTTCAGCAGCTGTCAAAAGTTCCCCTAGGGTGGTTGAATATAAAGCAATGTGGGATATGTTAGTAGACACCCTTCCAAACACATTGGTGAAGAAAATTCTTGGTAAGGAATTTATTACCAGATTTTATTAATATCCCCATACTAAATAACTCATGTTCTAGACCACCTATAGACCCGACTTCACCAACAGAGACCCGGGTGACACCTAAACAACAAGTTTGGACAGCCCCAACAATTAGTGTTACGGAAAATAGCAAGTGTCTTGGAGGCAGCCGACATCTGTCGAGGCGATGGGGTGGCCTTTGAGAAGTTTGCGCTTCAAGTACAGTCGCTGGTAGGCATGCTAACAACCCTAGGCCCAGAGGGAGACACAGCACTTAGATGCGGCTCACAAGTTGCACGACTCCTCAACAAGCTGCCACCAGAGATAAGAGTTGAATTCCGCCGTACAATGCTCTGCGGCCCAGGAGCAACCAACACCCTGTTGGAGTTCTCGGAGTGGTTGAAGCACGAGTCCTAGCCATATAGCCTGTGCAAAGGCAAACACCTTGAAGTCCTGCTTGAGGTGAACAGTGAGCGAAAGACTCTGCCTCAACGGAAAACCTGAAGATCTGCCTTCAGAACTATCAGGCAGGATGTGCAGACACTGAAGGCATCAGTGTCGTTCTCTGTGTCCCCAGCATGTCAACCAAAGCAATGTTACCAAATCAAAGGAGCCTTCACCTCAAGTCACCTGGGGCTGGGTGAGCAATCGTATCCTGTATCTAGCCTCACAACTAAATACAGACACTTGGTCAGACTGCCGCTACAACGGTTTGAAAGGGTCAAACCCCTCATCCTGATTGGGGAAGACCACCCCACCTAATCACACCAACCGAACAATTGAGGTTGGGGCCTCCAGGTGGGCCAGCAGCCATCTGCACAAGACTGGGCTGGACCCTGCAGGAAAGCAATCTCCAGCCAAGACAATGTAAGAGCCCCAGAACACAGAGCTCATGAGGACGGAGAAACACTGGCAGGAGGCCACCAAGATACAACGCCCAAGAGACCCAGAGTGTGCCACCGCTCGCAGTAAGGAGATCAACAGTTCCCTGCAGTGGCCAGTGAAGTCAACAGTCACACAGTCAGTGTGCGTCTGTGCCTGAAAGGGACAAGTCAAAGGCCATAAAGCCCACCTACTGTAATGTCCTGTCAGTAGCAACTCAACCTGCACCTGAAATAAGCCCTGACCCCTCCCAGAGAAAGTTCATCCTTGAAAATGTAATGATTAGTCGCCAGATCCAAGATCCTTGGTGGTCTAAAACTTGAGTTATTGGTAAAATAACAGCTGGTTGGTGGCCATTTTGAAAAACAATGGCTTCCATGGTCACAGGACAAATCTAAATAGTACCACTGTATTCCTCATCTTTTAAAATGTATGATTACATTGATTAGTCACCAGAATCAAGATCCTAGGTGGTCTATAACTTGAATTATTGGTAAAATAACAGCAGGTTGGTGGCCATTTTGAAAAACAATGGCTGGCATGGTCACAGGACCAATCTAAATAGTACCACTGTATACCTCATCTTTTAAAATGCATGATTAGTCACCAGAATCAAGATCCTAGGTGGTCTAAAACTTGAGTTATTGTAAAATAACAGCAGGTGGCGGCCATTTTGAAAAATGGCTGCCATGGTCATAGGGAAAATCTAAATTGTACCACTGTATCCCTCATCCTTGAAAAGGTAATATTAGTCACCAGAATCAAGATCCTAGGTGGTGTAGAACTTGAGTTATTGTAAAATAACATCAGGTGGTGGCCATTTTGGAAGATGGCTGCCATGGTCACCACGAGACAAATCCGTGATGGCCCTATAGCCAAAAATGTTCCTTAAGGCATGCTCTAACTGTCTGCCAAATTAGAATACTTCCCATTATTCAAAAACTATCATTTTATTGTTTTGGGAACACTTTTGTCAACTCCGTCAGATACATGTCAACTCCGTCAGACACAAAACCTGATGGAGTTGACGTCTGACGGAGTTGACAAAATGGCATTTGTTTTCATCTTAACCCTCTGTAGTACAATTTATCCATTTAGTTTTTCTTCAGTTGTTAGCTAAACCTAACCCTAAACTAAAATACTAAACATTATTTTGGAATTCTTAACAAAGATCATAATAATGTCCTGACGGAGTTGACATGTAAAAGCTGTGACCACATTGATATCAACATTGTTTGTTTAAAATATCAAACAATTGAATGCTTGTCAGACCAGGTGCTCCACTGTTGCAACAAATATAAACAGGACTTGGAAAAGGAGTCTTCAGGCTAAATCTGTCGACAATATTTTCTGATTAATTTAAGACTTTCAAAAAACCTGACGGAGTTGACGGAGACGTGGGACACACATTTCATATGAGATATTTAATTTAAAATATAAATTAAAATTAACTGTGTATATTGTTTGCTATGTTGTTGACAATCTACTTTCATTTAGTATGTATATTTATGTGATTGTGACAGTATTAGACACTTTTTTGGCAGTTTGAAATTGTGACAACTTGCTGGGGACAGGCTAAATACAGGCCTTTTTGGGTACAGTGCCTGCTTTTAACTAATTTAGATGGCATATGAAAAAATATATAATGAAATTAATGGCATAATAATACACAACTGTATTACATTTAACTTTGCAAGTGCTTTTATTTTTATGAATTAATTTATTTTTAACATAAATAAGGCTCTTATGTGTGGGACATGTTTTTTCCACTTTTGTCCCTCATCTCAAGAATGAGTGATATATATACACATAATCACACAAATCGGTACACATCTCTGTAGTCAAGCGATCAAGATGCTGGATCCGTCTGATTTTTCATATTCCATCCTGATTGGCAAATTCTTAACATTGCTGGACCACAATAACCTATACCTGACCTGACCTGGGGGAGACCTGTGCACCTTTTCTAGTTTTCAGTTGAGGTGTTTTTGGTTTGGTTTTTCCCTTAAGAGAAAAGGACTTTAATTAGACTTCAGTGAAGGCTTAGTGTTTTGAGGTTAATGGCATGCATGGCTGTTCTTTGGCATCCAGGAGAAAGGGAAACAACTGCAGGAATTGGATTTATTTTTATTTTTTTTGGCACACATGCACTCTCATTAGAATACTTGTTTCACTGCCTAGAGAGAGAGAGAGAGAGAGAGAGAGAGAGAGAGAGAGAGAGAGAGAGAGAGAGAGAGAGAGGCAGGCAGGCAGGCAGGCAGGCAGGGACCTACTGGCTGCTGGTAGACATTCAGGCATGCTTGGGCAATGCATATAGTGTACTCTGTATGTGCACAATCTCACCCAACAAACATCTGTCTAGATGTTTCTTGGGTGAGATTGTGCACATATAGTTAGCAAACAAACCCCACCAGAGCAGACAATACCAACGTTCCTGATGGAATACCATCTGTGTTGTGTTATTTAGCTGTCAGTGAAGTTACGTTTGGTTCCGGCTCTTCTCAGCTTTGACAGCACATTGTGAATATTTCATGGAAGGTGTGACTATCAGTGAAAGAGAGGGGGAAAAGTCATAATGTCAGCATATACTGTATAGTACTCTATACAGTACTGTATAGTATAGCACAGGGCTTACTGCTGTGGATTTCATCAGTAGGTGCTGAAAGGTGATTATCAATTATGTGACAATAGGAGAACATTACTTACTCAATATCTTTGCTCGTATTTTTCATTTGACCTCTCTCTGGCCTCAAACTCAATAATGAGCATGCATCAGCTAAAAAAAAACATGCTAATTAACAGCGATAATAATTGCTCATCCGTCACGTCTTAACTATAGTATCGCATTACATTATTATAATTCCAAGAAAGATTATCTTGCAGGCAGACTCATTAAAATGCGTTTCCATGGGGAAATGTGTATAATCTTTCTTGTTTAAGTTCAATGTGAGAGGACGATCAGTACAGCCATAAGCCATTATGTCATCATTCACTGAGGTCTCTTTTTAAGCTTTATTTTACCAGGAAATCCCATTGACATCAAAAATCTCTTTAACAAGAGACCTGGCCAAGGTAGCAGCTGTATTAAAATCACAACACAAATAACTAAAAAACAAAAAGAAAATATAGCTGCAAGCAGCGATAAGGCGGGACCAAGAAAGAAGACAATATGCAATAAGAACAATATGCACAAATAAGACTGACGAGCTGAGTTGTCAGTACCCGGATTTGAACACACAACCTTGTGGTCCGAAGGCAAGAGCTCTACTGACTGAGCTACACAGAGACACTGAACATTCCATGCAAACTGCTCAAAAAACCAGGCAGAAAATCAGGTATAAGCGTTTTTTAAACTGCTCAAAGTGGCAGAAGATCTGAGGGCGGAGCTTACTGATCAAAGTGACACATGTGTTCCCTATGAGTCAAGGAACAAGTGGAAACAAGTGCCATGACTTTTGGACAAAGGAGGCAAAGGAGGCATGAGTTATGCCTGTTCAAAGGTTTCATATTCAAAAAATTGCCATAGCGCCCCCCTTTGATCTATTGGAGTAAGACTGCTTTCAGTGCTATTTGGCATGACCCTCTACCATACTGTACAGTTGCAAAAGCATATGACGCTGCATGTATGTATTAGGGACAAAAGAAGATTTTTCACAAATAAATAAAAACTACATTTTTTCACTTATAAAAGATTTCTTGTCCGTATAGGTCCAAAGTTCACGTGTAGAAGTTTTCGTGCATTTTCATCAAAGATCCTGGGAGGAGATACATTTTAACTGTTTTTCATCTAATTCAAAATGAAAGTTGTTCGGCATGAGGAGACACATATGTGTATCAAAGTGTCATTGCCAACGGTCAAACGGTTCATGAGATATGCACGTTCAAAGTTTGCATTTTCAATTCAGTGCTATAGCGCCACCCTTTGGCCAATGGTCATGTAATGGGCTTCTCTACCAGATTCCCGCGTTTCGCGAAAACCGACTGCACGGTTCAGCCAGAACAGCTATTTTTGGCGGAAGAAGAAGAAGAAGAAGAAGAAGAAACACAAAAACAATAAGTGACCAAAGTCACTTCGTGACTTCTTGGTCCCTTAAATATTAAACTAAAAATAAAATCCACAGTGCCATCATCTCCAGTTGCAAAATAGGAAAATACAGTTTTCCCCAGATCTGTTCAAACCCAGCGTACATTGCAGAGCAGTTAGGAGTTACAGTAAGTGTCATGCACAGGGACACTTTGACACATTGCTGAGAGCTGGAATCGAATCGTCCCTGGGACCTCCAGGACCTCCAGAGTCTGAGGCGGGCTTACTAACCATTCAGCTGTGGCTGCCCCCAAATACACACACACACACACACACACACACACACACACACACACACACACACACACACACACACACACACACACACACACACACACACACACACACACACACACACATTTTTATATGTTTTAATAAATGTGTGTTTGGGATTTGTGCAATAGTAGATAACACCAGAACGCATACAGACTCATGGGGGTGGGAGTGACAGGAGGATTGTCCCAGCTAGACAGCCACATCGTTAATCTCCATTATGTCACATTCAACGAGATACGAGAAGCAGACATTTGGAAATGACACTGATAGACCTGCAGAGCATCTCCAAGTGCACGAGACATTAGTTTTCTACAACATGTGGTTCTACGCACAAGTGACAACTCAGTGGTGGCAGACATAGAATATGATGAGATAGTTCTCTGTTGGACCATTTCACAATAAAATTACACCGTAAGACCTGAGGCTGACTCTACAAATGCCCTTTTAAATCATTAGTTCTCAAAGTTTCCCCCCAAATTGATGTATGGCAGCGGGCACGCATCTGAAAATGTTTTGTCCCTGCAGGGACCCCCCAGACGATAAGATGTGTTAAGAATAAATTTGGAATTATATAAAACTATACATTTCCAAGATTTTGTTCAACAATAGAATATATTTTGCTATATAGCTAGAATCTTTCCAGGTTTTATAGGTTACGTTTAAATTAAGTTTAAATTTGTCTTAGGTCAAGGAGTGGGTCTGATCTGTGCCAAGGGCAAACCACTATGAGTCATTCACATAAAAAAAACAAGACAGGCCAGGTGTACTAATGGATTGAAAGCCACGGTGACTTTCATGTGGCCAGTCAATGACTCAGTCTATTACGGAAGTACTATGACAGTCATGCAGACATCTCCCTATTTGGGCAAAGTTTGTCCCAATCCGACAACCAACAGTACAAAATATAAGTTCTAAAAAGTAACAACATGTTCACAAAGTATGTAAAAATAAATAAATAAAGCTGATAGCTGGAGAGAGAGATGAACAAAAGAGAAAAAATTGACGATGAGTGCTGACTGTACATTTCCATCAGAGCAAATCAATGATTTAGTAAACACGTCAAGTACCACCCAGTTAGACAGTATTTCAAACAGGTGCACTGTGGAAACCATGAAAAGCCAATATCAATTTGTTGAACTCAAACACCCAATTTAATCCAGCAGTTTAGATCCACGGCTCAGAAAAGGTCTAACTCACATACAACTCTGTAGTGTATCTGTAGTAGTACCATATCTGTAGTGTACCATATGGTTAAGCGGAGCCCCTCAGGGCTCTATACTAGTACCTTTTTTGTTTCCTGTTATTGTGGGGAAAGCTTTGGCTGAGAATAGCTGATCGACAATGCGACACAACGTGTCGCATTGTGAACTTGACGATCTGCTATCTTCAGTAAAAGAGACCAAACCACGGTGTACTACCCATGGAAGACAAATGTCATCTTCAACCTGAGCTGAGTTTTCTTACGTAGGTGAAGAAGCATATTACTATTAACATATATAGTGTCACCTTCTTGTTCCTATGGTAACATGACAGGAATTCCAGGTATAAGGTGAGGTCATTACAGCAGACTGATGTTGACCTTCTAGACTAGAGTCTACAGAATCTGTCTCCTCCCCTGCTCTCGACTATACAACTGTCTCTCTGTTGCTTTATGGCCGGTGTTGTGCACCCAAAGTAGCAGATCTACAGTACAAGCACAAGTACACATTGTGAGCTTGTGGAATGATTATATTTTCGGTGAGTGTGTGTGACACTGGCGTGCAACTAAGTCAACTATAGGCAATATAAGTGAAGTAGCGTGACAATTGGAGAACTTTATCTGCCTATACATCTGCAGGTCGACATTTAAATTCAATGTACTGTAGTCGCTAAAACTGGGTGGAAACAATTAACCCGTTAAATCCGGATTTAGATATGTGTCAATATGTGTCAATGTTGGGTGGGTGAAAGGTAATGTATGTATGTATGTATGTATGTATGTATGTATGTATGTATGTATGTATGTATGTATGTATGTATGTATGTATGTATGTATGTAGGTAAGAATGGTGGTCCCTTATTGGCTGTTGACGGTGACGTAATTAAGGTACGCTTCAAGGTAGGTATATATATTTGATAGAGGGGCTGATCCAGTGGCGGTCTTAAGGATTGGGAGGCCCCGTTCATGGCGTCATAATTTTAATAATGAATAATTATTTAAAAAAAACAACAACCTGTGTGCCAAGTAGAAAATACACAAAAGCAGCTTGATTAAACAATTGTACTTTGTCTTGAAATTACTGTAAGGTATAACTATGGGAAGCAGCATATGCTATACAATGACGCAATCGCAACTCTCAGCGCTGCTAGTGCAGTGACTGCACACACTGGGAAGTGGGAACAATTACAAACAAACAAACAAACAACACAGGTCAACGTGACATAGTGATTATTAGCTGCTACCAACTAGTGGTAAGTGGACGTACAGGATGAGGCTGAATAATTGACGAGGCTGATTGGAAGGCTGCGATGCAATGCAATATTACTACTACTATTTATAGATAGATAGACTAGAGCGGTGCCCGTTGGGCACTGGCCTACTTGGAACAATGCAAGTTGGAAAGGCATGCCCCACCCAGTTATTATGTCTCTTTTATGCACATATGCAGTAGCCTATGGAGTTCTTCATCAGGTATTCCCATATATGGAGTCTATGCAGATGTCAGAACATCATTGTGATGTCAGAACAATCATTGTGATGTCAGAACATCATTGTAATGTCAGAACAATCATTGTGATGTCAGAACATCATTGTGATGTCAGAACAGGCCAGCCACATGTCTTAATGGGATATATAACTGCATTGCAGTACCAATGCAAAGACTTGACCTTGGCACATGATTTATTTAGTTTTCAAAGCAGTGGGCGTAGTTTTGTCTGCGGAGTGTGGACGTTTTCTCTGTTGTTCTCTAGCCAAACAATACATTTAATTTACATTTATGTCACCAGATGTTTCAGTAGGCGGAGATCTCTGACTGTCTATCTCTGTTCTCTCTCTGTCTTGATCCTCCCTCTTTCTCTCTCCCAAACAATCTCTCTTCCTTCCCATCAGCTCTTCCAGAACTTTGATTAGTGCTTTCTTCGCACTAAATTTCTCTGGCTGCCATAATGATGATGAATGGCCCTATAACCTCTTTTAATGAAATCAAATACAAATTTAGAGACACTGGCACACAGCTAAGGATGTTTAATCCCAGTTAAAAAACAGTTATTATTCATTAATTCTATCTCATTCCTGATGTTGCATGCATACGCACATCAGGGTTCTGCCTGCAGCCACAGACACTGATTGCTAATGATCTACAGTTATCAATATGTATGATTGCACTTGATTTCTTTCATAATCTTGTAAATAACTAATGTATTGTATTTATCGCAAGCCTCCATTTAACAACAATTTGAACCCTATAGTAGCATTCAACATGCTTGTATAATTGGCTATTTTCGGGGAAGAGATTTGGTGTAGATGTAAAAAATCACTAGCCTGGGTTCCAGCCTGATCGTATCATATATCATCTCTTTCTCAACTAATGGCACATCTCCCACGCAATCAAGCCGGCCAATCACAATTTGCGTCCTCACTTTTGTCTTCAATGTTTGTGTTTACACAATGTTGTCTTCAATGTTTGTGTTTACACAATGTTTTGTTACACAAACACTCAAAGCTGGACATAGGTACAGAGCCGACCCTTAGTTTATTACATAGAGAGGGTTTAAGTGGTTAAAATGCACAAAGGTTCTGGTTTCGCTCCATAGAAGCTATTGCTAGAACAAAAGATAAATATAATGTTGATGTTGCCAAGTCGCCTCATTTTCTCCTCAAATTTAGCATCCAAAAAGAGGAGCATAATACTCCACCTCAACCCCTTTTCATCAGATACTCAGCATGTCAGTGTGATAGGTTAATCTTGATGAAATGTGTCAGCTGACGGACAACCAATCAATTGAGCACTCTCACTTGTTCACTTAACCTTTTCAGCAGCGTTTGAATATTGGAAAGCCATGCTGTCTTAATTGGGGCATGGGGCTGCATTTCAATGTCAGAGAGATGTACTGTGCCTCTGAGATTAAGAGGAACAGGCTTACTTCAAGGAAAAGATACAACAGAAGGTACAATTTACCATATTCAACCCCACACCCCTTACGACTCTGTTTCTTTGCAGTCAGGACAGCAGACTTGCACCTAATTATATTTTTCACTGCAGTCTGAAAACTCTTCTCTTCAGTCGCTTGTAAACCTCTTTCCTTGTATGCCTTCTTGTTGCCTTTTTGATAAATGGTAAATGGTGCATTTAGTGATTTTACCCATGTACACTCATAGTGGTTCTGTCTTGCTCAAGGACACTAATCCAGGGGGAGCCAGAGATCGATTCCCAAGCTGTCACTATACTGTACCTCATGAGTCACTGCCAATGCTATACTACACGGATAGATGTGGTTATACTATGTTGGTTAACAAATGTTATTTCGATTTGTGGAAAATGTTATTTAGATGTTGTTTACACGCACGCACGCACGCACGCACGCACGCACGCACGCACGCACGCACGCACGCACGCACGCACGCACACACACACACACACACACACACACACACACACACACACTACTCTGTCTGTCTGTCTGTCTACAAGTGGACTAGTGGAGGTAGATTTAATCCCATTGATATGAGAAATACATTTCTCTCCTGTAAATAGAGCTACAGCGGGTGACATGTACAGTATTATCCTATTAGCCCAAGTGTTTTACTGAACCTCACTGTGCATGGTCTACTTCAGACTGCACTACTGCAGAGACATAATTAGCTGCCCTTCAAAGAGTGCCAACATACCATTACAAACCAGACACTGCAAATCAAGTCGGCCAGCATGAAATAAGTCATATTTTCTATCAACCCCCTATTCAATTATAATTATTTGACTCACTGCCCTAGACAACATGTTCAATTGTTGTTGTTGTTTTCTTTTGTTTTGTTTTTCATTTTTTTGTTTTTTTTACTTGGACTGTGTGCTAATTCAGCTCCATAGCTATACATTAAACAATTGAATGAGGTCAGTTTCAGTATGTTTTGCCTTGCAACCATATGGATCCCCTGGGAAACGTACACATTTTTATATGATTAAGCTGCTTTATAACAACCTGTGATTAAATCGACTGAATGCCTGCCAAGAAAATATGCCCTGGGGCTCCAGATCATTCTGTCCAATGGATATTGCCAGCGAAGTGCACAGTAGGCTGCCACTCGCTCAGCCACACCATAAAATCCTCTATGCTAATTTATCTCTGAGAGTGTACAAAAGGAACCATGGTTCTTGGAGTTAAATATAGACTGAGGATTACTGTGCTGCGCACACATGGGATGTGTCTAGCAACACCCAGAGATTTAAGAAACATTGAGAATGTGTCACAATAAATTAACACTTTGACTGTGTACAGTATATTCTGTTTTTGGCAGACATCCCACTTTGCTGAGGAGCCGTGAGTGGTTCTGTAAAAACGGGAAGTATTGTATCCTCCTCTGCATGCTGGGGATAAAGAGAATGATGTATTATCCAGGTGTATGGGTCTTTGTGAGCTGTCTGCAGTTTGGGGCCAAAGGCCTTTGTTTTCTCACAGACAATGAGCAATTTCTTCCCTCCGGAGGATGGAGCATTCTTCACACGAACTATGGACCTCAGCTGAGAGGATTCAATATATCCGGCGATAGCTCATCTGACAAGTACAAGTTAGCCAGCTGTTGAAGCTCAGGGCAACAGTGTCTCAAGAGATGTAGGCCTACTGTCTGCATGGGAATGAGAAGGTTTGGACAAGATACTTGTTTAATTTCGAGGTAGCATTGAGACACTATAGTCTCACAGCAGCAGCCAGATCAGTGTGTGGGACAACTATATTAAAAAGAACCCCCAGAACAACTACGGACTTCTATTATAGCCCACTGAGCCCAGCCATCAGAAGCTTAACTTCACAGCAAAACCCAGAAAATGCTGTATTGGAGGACCCTTTGTTGCTGGAATTGATAACTAAGCTGCTGGGTCTGACCATATCAGACTAAGCGGACACAAAATAGAACACCCCCCCATCATTCACTCACTTCCTGTCGGTCCTTGACTCAATAACGGCTTGCATAACAATACAGCCTTGTAATCAGAGAGGCATTATGAAACCTTCAGGGCCATGAAAATCGGTGTCAAGAGACCAAATTGACTCGATAATTTGCCTCTTGTCTGAACACTTCCTCACATGTCCCCTTGGGATAGGAGACTCATTTCACATTTCCCTCTTATTCAGCGTATTAGAGTCATCACATCACCAGATAATCTGTTCCTCTCAGTGGAATGAGATTTGTATAATGCAACAGAATAATGCCCAGCATTGACCAACTCTTGATGCAACTGTACTGAAATGAAAAACATCTGCAACTTTAATTGGCATAGGGCCCAAGCAAACAAACAGTCACACACACAATCAATATTGCATTGTGTGTGTATGTGTTTGCGTGTGTGCATCTGTCGGTCTGAATAGTGTGAAATTACATGTTATTCCTTTACATGCATGTTTGGACCACAGCCACCAGGTGCTTTAGGAAGAGACCAACCTGTAAAAGAATAACATTTTCTATAACATTTTATATCCATTGTTCAAGATTCAATTACTTCTAATTATTACATGGCTTGGTTGAATGCTTGATTCTGATTGGTCAATCGCCGAATTCAGCGTGTTATTTCTGGATAATGACCGCTCCCGCTCTATAATGAATTGCATTTTTATAGCGCTTTTCCAAGTGCTCAAAGCGCTTTACAATGGTTCATTCATTCATACATTGGGAGGTGAAGCTATAACATCTCATTCTATAACAGACCGATGCCTAATCAAAGCCTCGGAGCACCTGCTGCGCCCCGCTTGATTTACTGCTGTTTCCAACATGACAGCCATGTAATCACACACACAATGTCATTTACACAAGCTGTATTCTTTAAAGAATACAGCTTGTGTGCTTTTTTGCATGCTGGCTATGATAATTTGAATTTCATCCTATATTTAAATTGATTAATGGTAATGGGTGGGCAAAAGGCGGACGGACAACATGCACTGCATGCCAAACACAAACAGAAGCCATGTTCGGTGCATGTTTGGGTCCCGTCACATGCCTCAGATTGTCAGTTGTTAGTCAGTAGAGTATGGTCTGAAGATATTTAACTAATTTTCTGCCGCGTTTAATGTCTAGTTTACCTCTCACATGCCACGCTTTTCAGTCGTAAGCGCTTATGTTGAAGAGCCACCAGCTGATTTGGTAAACCGGAATGAACAATCAATTTCCGGGGCACTCGCTAGATACTTTCACTTTCATCAGAAGCGCTGTTACAGTACCGCGAGGTCGCAGGGATTTTTTATTGAGCTCCTAAAGGGCCTTGCAAACGGGGAGCGATAAAACGCGCCTATAGTTCATTTGCTCGGGGAAGTCGCGGTGCGACAACGCAAGCGTATTTACGTGAGCGCGGTCCCGTGAATTTGTTGCACGCGTGCTCGTTACGTGCACACGCCCGCGACTCACCAGACCTGGATTCTGTTTAACTTTTTTTTACGCTTGCGTTATTGCGCCCTCTTCAACAGACCTGGAGGAGACCTGTGTTGATCCAGGCAACAACGCCTGCGTTCCTCGCTTCACGTTTGTAAGACCCTTAAAACATCTATGTTCTGTATGATCACCTCAATCTGAGCTTCAATTCCGAGAAAAACGCCGCTAAATATCGTCGCTAAAGATAGTCTGGACAGAGGGAAAATATTCAATGACCTCACAACACTGAAGCAAAACGTTGCCAGGCGACGGAGACGCCAAGAACCGATATAATACTAGCAATGCTGGATGCCTTTGCTTGACCGTATAGGAAGCTCACGTGGTACCTATATGCCCATATTGGGATTGGGTCAAAGATGCTGACACATTCTGATATGGCGTCTGACATGAGTTTGAAACTATAGAAAAGGTTCTCCTCAGAGCACAGGCCAGCAATGTTCAGAATTCAGTCGTGAATGGAATCTGTAGAGGTTGAGGGATTAATGTTGATGAAGTTGTTGCACAGGCAAAAATCTGCCTCCTGGTGGTGCTATAATAGGCTAATGTGACATGGGTGGTTCTATTAGATACCAATCTTAGCCAATCAGGATGGAATATGACGGATAAATCCGTCTTCATGACTATAACAGAGATAATGTGTGTGATGTTTGGACAAGGACAACAACTGTAGGTGTAATATCAAAATTCATATTTTTATTTTTGTGTACAGATGGACGCACGCACGCACGCACGCACGCACGCACGCACGCACGCACGCACGCACGCACGCACGCACGCACGCACGCACGCACGCACGCACGCACGCACGCACACACACACACACACACACACACACACACACACACACACACACACACACACACACACACACACACACACACACAGACTGATGGATGGATGGACAGGGTGCAAAACAGTCTCAGCCTGGCCGAGACAATTATACTGTAAATAATAGTGCATCATTTTCTTTTTCGTACCTTATTCCCCACTTTTGTGTGCGGAAGAAAACTGCATGCTGTGGGACAAACATTATCCTACTGCGAATAGAAAGGAATATAATAGGCCACATTAAATGAAGTCTCCCTGCTGATGTGTAATTATTTTAAATGAGGGAAGGATAACCACATCAGGTCATCGTATCACGCACGCACGCACGCACGCACGCACGCACGCACGCACGCACGCACGCACGCACGCACGCACGCACGCACGCACGCACGCACACACACACACACACACACACACACAGTTTCTTTCATTCTCCTCTGAAGTATAACCCCTCCACTGAAGGATGAAGAGGTGCGGTGACAAGGGACCTTCAACTGTCAGATTGTTTTGACTGCTGTCCCCCCCCCACACACACACACACTCAATAAACCATATTTTTACAGATGCCACTTTTTGAAATGATATCAAAGTTTGTGCAAATCTTCACGGCAATCGCATGCGTTCAGGCAAGATAAAGACATACAGGAACATAACATGAAATAGATTTAAAAAGAAGATAAAGTAAATATAAAATAAAGACGAAGGATAAAAGAGAGGCATGTAAGAAGATAAAATAATTGCATAAACACTATGATATACGGCCTTGACATTATTGAGATTTTCTTGACACTGACTGAGATCATCAAGAAGGGCGCTCCAATGCTTGTGTAACCGGGCTACAAAAGCCAGATCCCACAGATAATGACGTCAATGAATGGCCAAATGATGTCCAATCTAAACCTGGAGGGCAAGATAAGAGATCTGATTTCCGATTAGGTCAGGACGAGGGGGGCCGGGGGACAAGGGGGATTAAAAAGTCTGATGTTTCATCACTTGCCGTAGCACTTGTACTAGCCTCGACGACCTTAGAGGCAAAGGCTAAACGTATGTAATTTAGATATCATTTTATGTAGACATAGCACTCTAGTCTAGTGTATACTCAGTTTCATTGTACAGATATTCTACTGTTAGACGAATGTTAGGTTCTTAGCGTTTTTATGATTCTTAATGACTATTTCTATGTTTTCTTGTTCTTGCTTACTGTAAATCTTAAGAGTGTCTGCTAAATGCCTTAATTGTAAATTGTTAATTATAAGGCTACCTGGGAACATATCTCTATGTACTGTATCTGTCCCTTTCCATCTCCCCTTTTGAATGTGTTTGCTCTGTTGTTGAGAGAGGAAATCAGGGATTTGTATGACCTTTATGTTTGATTGATTGATTCGTTGTTTTGTTTTTACAATCAAATCATGTTCAGGATGCTCTCCCTGAGATATAAAGATATGTAATACCATTTTGCTCACTGTGTAAATAGAGGAAAGATTATCAGTTATACTTTCTTCATGGCTTGAACAGACACCTTCCCATATTGCAAATTGTACCATATATATTCAACTGGCAGAGGGGGAAATACAGCAGTCTTTTAATGGGTGGATGAGAGAGAGAGATGGAACTGGAGATTTCCCCTGGTGCTTGACCTCCAACTTCAATATACTGCTGTAGGTCTGGCAGAAGAAAACATATAATCCTCATAATTAGGCCTTTGAGTTAAAGCTCTGTGCTTGCTGGGAAGAAAAATACCATTGGTTCCCTCGGGAAGGATACAAGAGAATTGGGGCAGGAGTGAATGCAACAAGAATAGAAGAGCTATGAATGTATTATTATTATTATATATGGCAGGTACAGTACTTAAGTAAGTCTTTCTAAATCTTCATAGGATGTAAATGGATGTAAATGTGTGTGTTGTTCCTCCTTTATATTCACTCCACATTACATGGATAACTGAAATGGTGGGTATGACTTTTGTCATACCCTCAAAATGCATCAAAGAAATGTAGGCTACCACTAATGAGGAGGATGCACCTTTCGTGCATGACAGCTCACTCAACCATGGAGGTTTATACTTCGTCATACGACAGTCATGCGCCGAAAATAATAGATCTACAGGCTCACAGCATTTCGTTCTCGCATCGCGATTCGGATGGGCCATGAGCTTGTAGATTGTCTATTTTCTGAATATAAATTAGGAATACTCTTCCCATTACGGTAGGGGAGGAGGAGCGTCATTTCCGATGGGACACGATGCAGTGCGCTGGCACCAAAACCCTGTGTAGCCGTCCGCGTATTGGGTCAAAAGGCAACGATGACCAATATCAATGGGAAGCGGAGCGCTGCTAACGCGACATAGGTACGGTGCATTGATGAAGAAGAGTGTGTTCATTAGTTAATTATCGTTCCATACATTTAGCATCGTGGCGTATATAGGCTATCCGTTTCCCCCTGTCTTTCTGTGCGTAATGGGCGATATTGAGCGCACACTAGGGTTCGCGCTCGCGTTCCAGCGCATGGGAATGGTTCAGGTGCGGGTGCGCTTGTAGCCTAATACCTGCGTCAACTTTTCTTTTCAGCACTCCATTTGGGTTGAAAGGGAACGGCTATGGAAAGAGGAAAACGCACCATGACTTAACCAGTGTCAATTTTTACAGGGGAAGACACGGCCACAGACGGGGATTATTTCGTTCTGGAAAATACCATGCACTTCATAACAGTGGGCATACTTCTGGTCGTGACTCACGTCGTCAAAGGTAATCGGAATACATTATTTGATATAGAGATCTATTCATCTCTGATGAACAGGCAACTATATAAGAATGAGATGTTGTTTATTTAAAAATATAGACCTATATATTCACTGCACAATGATGTATAGTAGGCTATACACTTATTCACATTTATATAATATATTTTACATTTTAATGAGGTGTTTGCTTTTTTATGTAATCGTGGCATGCTATTAGTTTATCTTTTATTTCTCTCAAAGGATTGGAATGCATTGCAGGATGCAACACAGACAATGGGTTCTGTGAGAAGGAAGGCGAGTGCAGGTACAGTAATATAACTAAGACGGAATTTGTAACCCTTACCAGCTGCAAATGTTCATCCAACCAAGTGCTAATCACAACCTGTCTCCTTCTCTGTTTGCCTAATAGTCCATAATCTGGATTCGTTCTGCTTCTGACAAATCAATTTTCCTTTGAATTGGGTGTTGGATATTATGTTCAACTTTTTTATGTGCTTATAAAACAACACTTATAAAGGACACTAATGTGTCATATACAGTTATTAGTATTTATATAAATACATGTAACCCAAATTGACTTAGTCTCTGGCCTATCACATCATATTTAGAGGAATTGCTATAGGACTTTATTTGGCATTTCGCATAATTGCACAATTGCATAACCATTTGAAGAGCATTATTCACAAACATGCAATAATGCTCCTTTTGAAGTATGGTAATGGAGTCAGGTTTGGTGTTCTATTGCTCAGGTGCAGACCAGGGTGGGAGGGGGAAACATGCAACCAATGCATGTCCTTCCCTGGATGTCTGCATGGCACATGTGAGAAGGCATGGCAGTGCATCTGTGAGGATGGCTGGATTGGCAGTCTGTGTGACCAAGGTCAGTGTCAGCTCACTAGACCAGCGATTCCCAACCTGATTGGGAAAGCAAAAGATTATATTGATAATTAACATTAATATAAAAAAGATGTAAACATTAATAGGTGTTTTTCTTTAAAATCTTAATGAGTTTTCATATTGTGATACCGATAAATATGAATTTAAAGGTGTTAGTTCCATTGATCACTTGTAACACAAGCGATTGATTGATCATTAAAATGCTCTCTAATGCATGCATCCGTGTAAAGCTTTAGAGATTTTAAAGTGGGCCCTGAGTCGCTAGGGACACAGGCATCAGTAAGCAGGAACTGGGGATGGCAATGAAGGACCGGGAAGTCTGGCGTGATATTGTGAAATCCACGATCTCGACCGCGGTTGAAAAATGATGATGATGATTATTTTAGATTATTTTAATTTGCATATAACTTTTGTTTTTGATTTTTGTTTTGCTAACGGTTGGCTGCGGTGTATTCACGCACGCACGCACGCACGCACGCACGCACGCACGCACGCATGCACGCAAGATTGCATCAATCTGCATGCATATTCTACAACATATTGTGTGAGCCCAGTGAGGGAGCGTGAACTCAAAATAAACATGATTTGGCCCTGTAAGTATGAATATAAATTGCTCACTCCAGGTACAAACAAAGAAGAATAAAGGGTCTTTGAGAAATGTGTGGAAGATTAAAAGCCATGCACACTTGTCACATGGCTTCTGGCTCTGTTTGACCTACTTCTCAATGAATCCACGTACCTACCACTATGTATCCCTCTGTTTATTATGGTGGAGGACCAGGGACCACATGCCTTGTTTGTTGGTGATAACTCTTGGTGATAAGAGGCTCTGTGAGTTAGAAAAGAGAGTGCATGTGTAAAGGAGAGAGAGAGAGAGAGAGATAGAGAGAGAGAGAGAGAGAGAGAGGGAGAGAGAGAGAGAGAGAGGGAATGGGGGAGAGGGGGAGAGGGAGAGGGAGAGGGAGAGAGAGAGAGAGAGAGAGAGAGAGAGAGAGAAAGCTATAACTGCACATGCTCTTATTTTACAGATACTCATCTGTGTTCATCCCAGCCTTGTTCCAGTAATGCCACCTGTGTTGAGACAGGAGAAGGGGAATTCCTGTGCGTCTGTCCTGCAGGCTACATGGGTGAAAACTGCCACATGAAGAAAGGCCCTTGCCTAACAAATGGGTAAACACTAATACACACACCATGCCATAGCCCCATTCAATATTTACCCCCTAATTAAGCCCTAGAAATCCTCCTAATTATACAACTTTACAGTGGTAGATCATACAGGATCTACTACATGGGCATGAGGTGCATTTTCCCCACAGAAATGCACCTCCTGCCCATCAAACCGTAACTGAGCTGTCTGGCAGAGCTGTCCAGACACCAATATCCACCATGCTTTGATCATTGTTAGACTACCCCTGTTATTGACTCCGAGAAGCCCACCCAAAATCCAATATAGTCCACTGTCACTGAGTTGCCTCGCCTCCTCCTTGCTCAATAAATAATCATTTGAGTTCTATTTTGAATTTTCTAAATGAGATAACTATAGCTTCCCTTGAATGCCTGGGAATTCATCTCTATTATTAGCTTTCTGTGTGGTTTCATTAATCGCCAGCAGTATGAGGCGGGGGATGTCTCAACCGCTTGCCAGATATATTATTTATTTGATGAGCAGAAACTGAGGGACTTGTGTAATTACAAAGGCTACTCCAATAAGATATTGATCGTTTTCAGTTTCATCTCCATCTCGGCTTTTCATCAATGCAGGGGCTGTAAAGCCCTGCATATTGATAGGCCCAATATGTGGGAGCATGAATTACACAGGCATCAACATAAGCCCCTATTGCTTGTCACTGCCTCTGACTTATTAGCATAAACATCGATAACCATTGTTCATTGAAATTAATACAGCAATCAGAATGTAGCAGAACATTCTGTTCAATTGTCGGTAGACCTAAATGGAAATAATTCCCTGTAAGCCCATTATCCTGCTCTGTCCTTCAGCTCTCCTTGCCAGAATGGTGGCACATGCACCGACGATGACGGCTTAGCAGCCCACCCCTCCTGCCTGTGTTCCTCCGGGTTTGCCGGGGACTTCTGTGAGATCAACGTTGACAGCTGTCAGCCCAACCCCTGCAATGGAGGCAATTGCACTGACCATGGCCTAGCATTTACATGCACCTGCCCCGGTGGCTCCTTTGGGTTCACCTGTAACGAGACCACCCTCTTTCCCCCCTGTGTTAGTGGGCCCTGTGTCAACGGAGGGACATGTGTGGGCCGACCAGATGGAACCTTCCACTGTGTTTGCCAAAAAGGATTTGCAGGTCCCACTTGCTCCCAGCATCACCGGCCCAAGGCCAAAGCCAAGCCAGCCAGACCTCTTCCTGACCACAGGGGGCTGTCACAGCCTCCCCAGCACTACTCCCTTCCTGCCCATGCCTTCCACAAGCTTCTCAGACCTCCAGAGAGAGACCTCCTCAAGATCACATTGAAGGAGACAGTGCATTCATCTGGTGGCCTGGTCAGCCATGGTCAGCTGCTCTGCTTCAGCGTATTGGCCCTGCTCACCTGCCTGGTCATCTTGGGCACCACAGGAATCGTGTTCTTCGGCCGTTGTGAGATGTGGCTGGCTAGTGCCAAGTACAGCTACCTCGTCCGGCAGCAGAAGGAACACCTGCTGAAAGGGGCGGGTGGTAATGGCCAGGAGGACCCCGAACATTCAGTGAACATCATCCTCCCAGAGAAGATTAGACTCACAAGCTTTGGGAGGCACTACACATCCATTTAAAATGATTTTGTATCTCTCTTTCTCTCTCTCCACTGTCTTGATCTTTTTAGTCTTTCTCTATTGTGTTTGAGGGATGTCCTGCTTTTGGTGTGTAACCCAAATTGTATGCCATTGACAATGGATGAACAATTTTGAGTTTGTGTAAACACTAACATTGCATAACACAAACATTGATGACGAAGGTGAGGACGCAAATTGTGATTGGCCGGAATGAGATGATGTATGATGATGTACGATGATGAGTGCCCCTCACTTCACACGGGTGTGATTTTTTCTTTCTGTTTCATTATTTTTCTCACCCTCTGTGGAAGGTCTGTGACAAAATGAACTGGCATTACTTTTGTACAGGAGACATATCACTGAAGACCATTTGCACACTATCATGCAGGTTTGAATTCATAGCCTACAGGACCAAATGGACAATCGTAACAATGCAATTTTGTCCTAACAAACATTATATGCCATTGACAATGGATGAACAATTTTGAGTTTGTGTAAACACTAACATTGCATAACACAAACATTGATGACGAAGGTGAGGACGCATATAACATATCTTAACACAATTTAGTGGCACAGGTGACAAAATAAGCACCAATAAGTTATCCATTAATAACTTATTCATAGCAACTTTGATTGATGGTTGCTATTAGAAGAAGAATATGAATGTATCAATGTATTTTATATTTGTTTCCCAATTTTGAATTTGATTACTATTCCTGTTTGATGTCCATGTTGAGCCATGGATGTATATTAAACTACTGTGCACCTGCTTAGACCATGAGGAAGGTATGCTAAAACCTGTTGCAGTTGATCTCTTATGGCTATTTGATATAAAACTTATTGTAGCGCAGATCTCCATCAGGCTGGGTTGCCTACCCAGGGCTATGTCCAGTTTGTGGTGTCCCTTACTGGCAAAAGTGACGCTTTTGGAGGTATGCTTTATAGAGGGGGATCATTTGTGGCACCACCTATAGAGCGTCGCAGTCCCGCCCCCTTTCATGACGACGCCAGGCCCAGGAAATAGTTTCCAATGCATTTTTCCCATAGACATTTCAAAACGTATTTATTTAAAGTACAAAGCCAACTCTTGTCGTGACAAATCATGACAACAAACACAATATTTTGGACCAAACAAATAATTACAAAGAAGAAAAACAACAAAAGAAGTGTTGTAACCTGCCGTTTTTTTCTTCTTTCTAATTATTTGTTCGGACCAAAAAATGGTGTTGTCATGATTTGTCACGACAAGAGTTGGCTTTGTCCGCGGCGTAAATGTCTTTAAATAAATACTTTTTGAAATGTCTATGAGGAAAATGAACGGAGAATCATTTCCTGGGCCCTGGTAGGGGGCGGGACTGCGACGCTCTATATGGGTGTATTTTAAGCGAAACCACTTTTGCACTGTTAGAAGCACCTCAATATGTGAGTGGCGTTAGTTTGAGAAAGACCCGGCATTGTAATTGACAGTTCTGCCTTTTTGAACCCCTTCAAAGCGTTTTTGCAACTATGCTTAACCCTAACCTTATTCCTATCGTTAACCTCAGTAAAACAATGCCTAAAGCTAACCTTATTCCTAACTGTCTGGGTCTGCGAGTGGCTGAGGGCCATGGCCAAGTTTCAGCAGTATAGGTGCATCTCGCTGGCCGTGTGATCTAGCTGCAGTGTTGTTGTCAGACCTGCAGCTCTCCTCCCATCTCCTCTTGATTGATTGATTGAAAAATGTATTAACAGTTTGCAGAATTACAGTACATTTCAAGCACAAACTCAATACAAAGGCTGTTAACTGTGAGTGGACGACCCAATTAAGCATTACACTTGTTTACAACAGGGTCCACCACACTCGTTCTCAACTTCTTAACAATAAAACAAATACTGTCTATAATTACAAACGTATAGGCTGCACAAATAAACAACACGTTCACATAAACTAAACTCACCTGTGGCTCCTGGCATGTGTGGCAGGTTAAAACTAACCCGTGGCAGGTTAAAACTAACCCGTGGCTTTCTGTCGGACTAATGCCTGTCGGACTGTCGGACAAAACACACGCACCCAGCTGTGAAACCTTGAAACCTGTGTTGTGACTGTCCCCACTCCGGGGGAAGTGCATATACAACGGAAGTCCAGCGGCCCTATACAGTAGACACAGTATCCTAGGAGAAGAGAAAAGCCTGGGAAGGAGACTAATGTTTACATAATATGAAAATGAGTGATGCACGATATAATCAGTAGCGTATCGAAATCGGCCATATCGGCCATAAAAATATCGGATTGGTCTTAAAATAATCCCTATTATTTTCACAGATATTGATGACGCAATAATAATCGTCCGTCAATGGCTTTGTACAATATTAAAACTCAAATTAAAGGTGGAAAATTAACCGAAAAAATTAACCGTGGTTATCATGTCACAGTGGTTATTATGAGACTGTCACAATATGGGCATATATTGACATTCCCATATATGGGCTTAATATTGATGACATGGATTTCCATATCTGCGCATAACAGGGATTGTAGGTGTGACGTCACGAGGCGTGACGAGGCGTGGCGTCACAAGGCGTAATGGACTGCCAACCATATATGGAGGAATGACTGACCGAACGACTGACGGTTTTCATAGTAATCTGCGTAATCTTTGGTCGCAATAACACTTGTCACTCAGGTGTCATACTTCATTATTATTATTTTTACGTAAGAAAATATGTAATGCCTACTGTGAGTTCAAGATTCACACAGAAGTACATGCATTGTGAAAAACTTAGGTTGGGGGGTACACATAAATACACATAAATACAAACAGTAAATAAATAATAATACTAAACCTATCTAAAAGGTTTTAAAAAGTTGTAAAAGAACTCAGACAGCATACAAGGCCGTAATACCTGCACAGAAAAGTTAATTGTTCATTTAGGCTTGTTTAGCAGTTTTACAGACTGGGGGAGAAAGCTGTTTTTTATGATTGATGCTCTGGTACCTCTTCCCTGAGGGCAACAGTGCATGTGAACAGACTGTTATGGGGGTGTGTGGGGTACTGTTATGGGGGTGTGTGGGGTACTTGATGATCCTGAGAGACTTCTTGAGGCAGCGCTGGTTGTACAGCTCCTCCAAGCTGGGCAGCTGACATCCTGCAGTGATGCGCTCAGCTGTGCGCACCACCCTTCTGAGAGCCTATGGTCCCTGTCTGTGTAGCTCCCATACCAGCTGGTGAAGCTGCTCGTCAGCAGGCTTCCTGATTATTTGTGGATGCAGTCTGTTACATACTCGATGATTGTATATTTATATGTATTATATATGATACCGTGACTATATTTCTATATATTGTATATTATACAAGGAGTATTTATATATATATATTATATGTTATACGGTGATTATATTTATACATATATATATTATAGTATACAGTGATTATGATAGTATGGAGTTGTCGGTCTTATGCTGTTGCATAGTATGGAGTGCTGATTGCAGTTCTCAGTCACAGGTCTGGCTGGTGCTCGGGGGCGGAGACCTACCTTCCACCTGCCCACCTCGTCAACGGGAGCCTATCATCATCAGGAGGCCAGCCAGAGGAAGACTACTTAAGGGCAGCTGTGATGCCAGCTCGTTGGCAGTGTGACTCAGTCTGTGGTATTGAGAGCACTCTGTCCTGGGAGCTGCGAAGCTACACGTATATAACCATACACCAGGGTCTCCAGTGTGGAGCACCCTGCGTGTTTATTCTGTCTGACCTAGCTCGCTGGTGGATGTTACAAGTAAATATGCTTACCTTGAGTTGAATGATAAGTTATAAGTTACAGGAGTATGGGAGCGTGGTTTTTGTAATAGTCATACTTTTGTTAGGCAGTAGGTAGTGTAGAGAGTGTATGTAGATTGATCCTTTGTAACCTTTTTTCCTTTTGTGGCTTAGATAGAGGGTTCATTTTGGTGTCCAGCATAGGTATAGTCCCTTTTGTTTGTTTCCCTGATTTGCCCCATACAGCCTTTTTTGGTGCATTGCATATTATTTAAACACTACGTAATTGAAACCTTGTAACTCGACTTAGCTCGAGAGGGCTCAGCCCAAACCTTTAAGTTGGTTGGAAACCCAGAAACTACCGTTATTAGTCGCTTACAGGTTGTCTAGACAGGGGGTTATTGATATATATATATATGCCCGTATTATATATATATATATATATTCTCGCTATACCACCTGTCTATTGTATAAAAACCTTATTGAAATGGTGTGAATAAACATGAATTCACTTGCCAGCCTTGTTGCGTCCTTTAAGTACCCCTAGATATATAAAGGAAACGTAACACAGTCACACAGAGCTGTATGCAGACCCAGATCCTGAAGCTTACTAATATAGCCTATATGGTACTATGGTGTTGAATGCAGAGCTGTAATCCACAAAGAGCATTCTCACTAGGTGTTCCTCCCCTCCAGGTGGGAGAGGGCATACAGAAGGACGTGAGCAATGGCGTCCTCCGTACTCCTGTGCGCTAAGCGAACTGCATTGGGTCCAGGGTGGGGGGAACATATCAAGTATCTGTAGAGCAGTGTAGACCACAAGTAAAATGTTAATTTTTATTTAAAGAGGGTGTAAGGGAAAGTGTTTAAATAGCTCTTTATTCCAATAACAGTCATTGCTTTGAAGTGTTTTTTTTGGCTTTCACCTTTATTTTATATATTTTTTATGGAGGGATAGACAGTACGCTGACAGGAAATGGGGAGAGAGATGGGGGGGTGACATATGCAGAAAAGACTGTTGGGATCGGCAGTAGAACCCGCGGCACACTGCCAGACTGGAATACCAGCCAAGGTGCCTGGACCGCTGAGCCACGGCCCAGGCCACTATGGAGTGTTTATTCAGTAACTGGGTCTCCCTATCTCCTCAACTCTTTAACCAAAAATAAATATTCCAGCAGGGAATATTTCCTTTAAAAATAGCAGATCTACAAGCTTACAGCTTGTGTTGTGAACTTGTACGTTTGGGGCACCGTGCTGAAAGTATAGTATAACTAAGGCTTAACGCTCTGGATTTTGCTGTGCATGTTCCAATCATAGAGGGACATTATCTGTGTATACTGTAAGTATACTGTACATGCATGGACTGTGAGTATGGGCCTAGAGGTGAATGTAGGCTACTGCTGTTTGCCAAATGTGATGTTATCTGTATTCTTTCTCTATAGATGTCTCAACTTCAGCCCGGTCTTAAAATGACATTGTTGTTCATTGCAATTAAAGAAAATTGTGAATCCCTATATGTGGATCTCGTCTCTCCTTTACATTATGCACATGGATATCAAAGTCATTTCTGGATTTCATTCAATATTGCAAGCAAGCAAGCACATCCTTACGTGTGATTGAACAAGTCATTGTTGTCATTGTCATTGTGGGTTTTTCGTCCCCTGGAATTGCAGTTCTTTTAATCAATGTTTGAATGTATAGGACTAATGTACCCATCTACCAGAGCTAAAAAGGAGTGTGAGAGTGCTCCTCACCTTATAGAAAGACCAAAAAATAAAGAGGGACCAAGATTTTATCCCACTATACCTTCAGCAGTGAAAGCCTTCCCTTTCTCTTACATCACCAGGCTCTTCACACTCATTTTGCTTTATTGAGCAACTTTACAGACATGTATTTTATTATATCAAAACATAGGCCTACCGGCAGATTCAATTATTTTTATTATTAAATTGTTACACAACTCTAAAGGTCGAATCTTTACCATTACTTGAATCACAGGGCCGCTTACAGCCATTTTGGCACTGCAGGCTTCCCACCTCTAGATCACGCTGGGCTCACCTATAGGCAACGCAGGATACTACAGTAGGCCTATGTGCCAGTTGCCCGACCCAGTGCCAGGCCCGACCAACATCCCCCACTTAAAGCAGGCACCACTATCAGTGCAACAGATGAAATCATGAATCATTGTTGTGGACAACATCGTCTCATGAAAAATACCTCAAATGGCGCCGTTTGTTGTGGAACAGGGGTGCAAAGAGTGTTATTTTATTTCATTTCATTTCATTTCATTTCATTTCATTTCATTTCATTTTATTTTATTTTATTTTATTTTATTTTATTTTATTTTATTTTATTTTATTTTATTTTATTTTATTTTATTTTATTTTATTTTATTTTATTTTATTTTATTTTATTTTATATAAATATATTTTTGGAGGGCTAACTTAGAACCATAGAGTTATTATAACAGACATGGGCCGGAACTTAGAACTTCACTGATGCCCCTCTTGTTCAAGAGAGTGGTCTCTGTCTCCACCTTGTGGTTTCACCAGGCTTTCCACCTCTACAACATCACTACTTATCAATCACACACAAGTGATAATACCAATACAGAGTGGTGGCTAAGGCTAACTTCATATGACAGACACCAGCAGTTTTCTTTTTCTAGCTAGGGAAAACCCACACTCTTTAGGAGAAAGTAAGTTTAGAAATCCGAAGTGCACATGAAATGCTGCTGAAGGACATTAGAAATGCCTAATTACTATGGGTCAGTATTTTTGTTATACTAAAGATGGACAAACACACTATAGCAATGGAACATAGCTTTAACTCGTTTCTTTTACAAAAATATAAACACCCATGTATTTATATAATTGCTAATTATGCCAAATATTCCATGATATTTCTATCATCATGCATGTATATACAAATTCATTAAATCTGTAAATTCAATCAGCAAGGGACAACGACAGATGCTGATGTTTGAGAAGACCCATAAGACGCAACAAAGTATTCAAAAAAGTCAACCAAATAACATCTCCTCACTGGTCAGTGGACATTTTTTTGGGGGTGCATGGTGTGCAGGCTCCACACGGGGAGGCCCTTTCGCCAACCCTGCCTCGGGTGTGGGGCACTGATGACGCGGAGGGGGGAGCACACCGCCAGCACCCACAGCAGGAATCAAACCCAGGACCTTCTAGCTGTGAGGCGACAGCACTACCAACTGTGCCACCATGACCCCTAGTCAGTAGTCAGTGGTCATTAAGAATACATTGAGCACTCTAACAGGAGCACTCATCCAAGGTTACTTCGACTATGCATAAACCTCATGGTACCATAGCACCACAAAGGCCCTAAAAACAAGGCTCCAGACATCCCAAAACAAACTGGTTAGGCTACTGCTTGGCCTTAATCCTACAACTCACCTTATATACAACTCACCTTACCCCTGCTCGTTTTGCTAGGTTGGGATGGTCATACATCCCAATGCCATGCCATACTACACGCAGAACGTTGCGTCCGTTGCAAGCTATACAGATTGTCGAGGTGGCACATAGTGCCTCAACTATGTTCACAAGATGTGGTAGTACCTCTGTTTGAGCTTTTATTTGATAGTCAATCAATGGAGAGAGACGGAGACAACAGGGAGAAAGAGTAGAGCAGTGACATGCATCAAATTCCTCAAGTCCCCCCCCCTGACTTTATTGCTATATGCTATAGTATGCCGTCCGAGACCATGGGCTATAGCTCATGGTCTCGGAGTGATGTTCGTCTTTTTTTTTCAAATCCTCAAAAATGTAGAAAAATGACGTGCTACAGTATGCAGTCCAAGGCCATGGGCTGCACTTGAACCCACAACCTGTGGCTCACGTAGACAGCAACTTATCAGAGTGAGCCACTATGCTCTCTGAGAATCTCCTCAGCTTTCCATTGTTCTTCTCGGTGTTATTCTCCAAAATGTGGTCCGTTAAGAGTGGAAGGAATTCAGCAAGACTTGAACCCACAACCTGTGGCTCACATAGACAGCAGCTTATCACAGAGTGCCACCATGCTCTCTGAGAATCTCCTCAGCTTTCCATCTCTTTCCAGTGTTCTTCTGGATGTTATTCTCCAAAATATGCTACAGAAAATGCGTCACACTTTTTCGTCACACTTTCTCGTCACGCTTTTTCGTCACGTTTTCACTTTGGCATGCTACTAGTCCTACATACTTACACCTAGAAACCCAATTCAAACCTATTTAGGTTCATCTTACGGTGGACATGTTTGCCTGAAAAGGAATCTCTGAAATGTTTCATAGTTTTAGAAATATAGTGCTTTCAAATTTGAGACATTCACAATGGGGCTCAATGGCAGATATTGGCACGTCAAAAAAGCACTTTCACCTAGAAACTCCATTCACACTTTTTATAATTCAGCTTTCTGTGGAGACACATGCTGGAACTTTTTACTTTGAAATGTTTTGTAGTTTCTGAGTTATTTAAGTTAAACGCCCAATGCATTCCCAATGGCAATAGCACAAACTTTGGCATGCTACTAGTCCTACATACTTACACCTAGAAACCCCATTCAAACCTATTTAGGTTCATCTTACGGTGGACATGTTTGCCTGAAAAGGAATCTTTGAAATGTTTCATCGTTTTAGAAATATAGTGCTTTTAAATTTGAGAAATTCAGAATGGGGGTCAATGGCAGATTTTGGCAAGTAAAGATTTGAGTGGGGTTTGAACCCACAATCTCCAGATCATGCAGCCAGTGTGCTAAGTCACTGATCTACTTGCTACCTGCCACAACATAGTCTGCTGTTCCCTTTGAGTACAACATTGATACAAAAATAAAATACAAAAAATAAAATAACAGGAGATTTGTCTATTGTTTCTTTTGCTGTTGTTTATCTCTAGACGTTCGAATGTTTATGAACCACAATGGAAACACGTCTCTGGCTCTTCTGTCATTATCTATTCTGCCTTTTAAGAACAGCATGCACATTAGCTCACTGGGTACAGAGCCTGCCTGGGAATCAGGAGGCTGCAGGTTCAATTCCTGGCTCTGACATAGTGTCCCAAAATCATGATAATATGACATAATATATTATGCCGTCCCAAACCATGGACTATAGTATGTCGTTTTTTCATGATTTTCTTATTTTCTCTCAAATAGTCCAAAATCACGAAAAACGACATGCTATAGTATGCCGTCCGAAAAAAAATTATAACTTTGGCATGCTACTAGTCCTACATACTTACACCTAGAATCCCCATTCAAAACTATTTAGGTTCATCTTACGGTGGACGACATGTTTGCCTGAAAAGGAATCTTTGAAATGTTTCATAGTTTTAGAAATATAGTGCTTTCAATTTGAGAAATGTATAATGGCAGATAGTGGCACGTCAAAAAATCTTTCACCTAGAAACTCCATTCACACGTTTTATAATTCAGCTTACTGTGGAGACACATGCTGGGACTTTTTACTTTGAAATGTTTTGTAGTTTCTGAGTTATTTAAGTTAAACGCCCAATGCATTCCCAATGGCAATAGCACAAACTTTGTCATGCTACTAGTCCTACATACTTACACCTAGAAACCCCATTCAAACCTATTTAGGTTCATCTTACGGTGGACATGTTTGCCTGAAAAGGAATCTTTGAAATGTTTCATAGTTTTAGAAATATAGTGCTTTCAATTTGAGAAATGTATAATGGCAGATAGTGGCACGTCAAAAAAGCACTTTCACCTAGAAACTCCATTCACACTTTTTATAATTCAGCTTTCTGTGGAGACACATGCTGGAACTTTTTACTTTGAAATGTTTTGTAGTTTCTGAGTTATTTAAGTTAAACGCCCAATGCATTCCCAATGGCAATAGCACAAACTTTGGCATGCTACTAGTCCTACATACCTACACCTAGAAACCCCATTCAAACCTATTTAGGTTCATCTTACGGTGGACATGTTTGCCTGAAAAGGAATCTTTGAAATGTTTCATCGTTTTAGAAATATAGTGCTTTCAAATTTGAGACATTTACAATGGGGCTCAATGGCAGATATTGGCACGTCAAAAAAGCACTTTCACCTAGAAACTCCATTCACACTTTTTATAATTCAGCTTTCTGTGGAGACACATGCTGGAACTTTTTACTTTGAAATGTTTTGTAGTTTCTGAGTTATTTAAGTTAAACGCCCAATGCATTCCCAATGGCAATAGCACAAACTTTGGCATGCTACTAGTCCTACATACTTACACCTAGAAACCCCATTCAAACCTATTTAGGTTCATCTTACGGTGGACATGTTTGCCTGAAAAGGAATCTTTGAAATGTTTCATCGTTTTAGAAATATAGTGCTTTCAAATTTGAGACATTTACAATGGGGCTCAATGGCAGATATTGGCACGTCAAAAAAGCACTTTCACCTAGAAACTCCATTCACACTTTTTATAATTCAGCTTTCTGTGGAGACACATGCTGGAACTTTTTACTTTGAAATGTTTTGTAGTTTCTGAGTTATTTAAGTTAAACGCCCAATGCATTCCCAATGGCAATAGCACAAACTTTGGCATGCTACTAGTCCTACATACTTACACCTAGAAACCCCATTCAAACCTATTTAGGTTCATCTTACGGTGGACATGTTTGCCTGAAAAGGAATCTTTGAAATGTTTCATCGTTTTAGAAATATAGTGCTTTCAAATTTGAGACATTTACAATGGGGCTCAATGGCAGATATTGGCACGTCAAAAAAGCACTTTCACCTAGAAACTCCATTCACACTTTTTATAATTCAGCTTTCTGTGGAGACACATGCTGGAACTTTTTACTTTGAAATGTTTTGTAGTTTCTGAGTTATTTAAGTTAAACGCCCAATGCATTCCCAATGGCAATAGCACAAACTTTGGCATGCTACTAGTCCTACATACCTACACCTAGAAACCCCATTCAAACCTATTTAGGTTCATCTTACGGTGGTCATGTTTGCCTGAAAAGGAATCTTTGAAATGTTTCATCGTTTTAGAAATATAGTGCTTTCAAATTTGAGACATTTACAATGGGGCTCAATGGCAGATATTGGCACGTCAAAAAAGCACTTTCACCTAGAAACTCCATTCACACTTTTTATAATTCAGCTTTCTGTGGAGACACATGCTGGAACTTTTTACTTTGAAATGTTTTGTAGTTTCTGAGTTATTTAAGTTAAACGCCCAATGCATTCCCAATGGCAATAGCACAAACTTTGGCATGCTACTAGTCCTACATACTTACACCTAGAAACCCCATTCAAACCTATTTAGGTTCATCTTACGGTGGACATGTTTGCCTGAAAAGGAATCTTTGAAATGTTTCATCGTTTTAGAAATATAGTGCTTTTAAATTTGAGAAATTCAGAATGGGGGTCAATGGCAGATTTTGGCAAGTAAAGATTTGAGTGGGGTTTGAACCCACAATCTCCAGATCATGCAGCCAGTGTGCTAAGTCACTGATCTACTTGCTACCTGCCACAACATAGTCTGCTGTTCCCTTTGAGTACAACATTGATACAAAAATAAAATACAAAAAATAAAATAACAGGAGATTTGTCTATTGTTTCTTTTGCTGTTGTTTATCTCTAGACGTTCGAATGTTTATGAACCACAATGGAAACACGTCTCTGGCTCTTCTGTCATTATCTATTCTGCCTTTTAAGAACAGCATGCACATTAGCTCACTGGGTACAGAGCCTGCCTGGGAATCAGGAGGCTGCAGGTTCAATTCCTGGCTCTGACATAGTGTCCCAAAATCATGATAATATGACATAATAATTATATTATGCCGTCACAAACCATGGACTATAGTATGTCGTTTTTTCATGATTTTCATCTTTTTTTCAAATCCTCCAAAATCATGAAAAACGACATGCTATAGTATGCCGTCCGAAACCATGAACTATAGTATGTCGTTTTTTCATGATTTTCTTATTTTCTCTCAAATAGTCCAAAATCACGAAAAACGACATGCTATAGGGTCAGGGGACCTTAGTATAATTGCCTTATTTGAATCTGAATCCAACATATAAAAAACATATTTGTGATTTTTGTTCGTTTAATTTGATTCCAGCAAACAGAAATTTGCTAGTTTTTCCTTTTTTTGTTCAGAATTGAAAAATGGGAAAACGCTAAACGAAAAATAACAAAAACTGGTCAAGGGACCTTAGTATAAGTATGTTTGTTCAATTTAATCCAGCAAAAAGAAAATTGCTATTTTTTTCCTTTTTTTGTTCAGAATTGAAAAATGGGAAAACACTAACCGAAAAATCACAAAAATGGTGGTGCCTTAGTATAATTCTGTTTGAGTCCAGCAAACAGAAATTTGCTATTTTTTTCCTTTTTTTTGTTCAGATTTGAAAAATGTGAAAACTCGAAGCCAAAACCCAGCTTTTAAAAGCTGCCTCAAAGTTGAGTTTTCAGGAGAAAAAAAGCACGCAAAAAAAGCTGTTCATTCCAAGCTTCAAAACGAAAAAGCTGGTATACATAGAGATAACATGGGAGCACGAAGTAAGAAGCTGCTTGATTATGCCTTTGGTTTTTTTGCACTACTGATTGTTACCCGTTTCCTTTCTTGTCAGTTAAAATTAGCATTCATCATCACTTCCATCTTGTCCATCACCTAACCCTAACCCTAACCCTAACCCTAACCCTAGTTGTCTGGTACCAGATTGGTTACCATATGGTACCAGAACAAAACCAACAAAAAAGCAGTTGAATTGTCTGGAACCAGTGGCGCAGTGTGTTAGGACACTGCCACATGATCGGGAGATGGTGAGTTCAAACCCCACTCAAGTTTTTACTTTCAAGACCGATTTCAGAAGAAGAAAACCAACACAAAAGCAGTTGAGTTGTCTGGAACCAGTGGCGCAGTGTGTTAGGACGCTGCCACATGATCGGGAGATGGTGAGTTCAAACCCCACTCAAGTCTTTACTTTCAAGACCGATTTCAGAAGAAGAAAACCAACGACCTATCAACCAACACATTCAAAGGCATATCAATCCCATTAATCCATTTTCTTATCAAGTTGAAGGCATTCCGGATTTTGTTGAGGGTGGGTTGGGTGTTTCACGGTTTCTCATCAACTCCATGTTAAATCACACAATTACCCCCCAACGGACACTAGCCCTAACCCTAACCCTAACCCTAACCCTAGTTGTCTGTTACCAGATTGGTTACCATATGGTACCAGAACAAAACAAACAAGAAAGCAGTGTGAATTGTCTGGAACCAGTGGCGCAGTGTGTTAGAACGCTGCCACATGATCGGGAGATGGTGAGTTCAAACCCCACTCAAGTCTTTACTTTCAAGACCGATTTCAGAAGAAGAAAACCAACAAAAAAGCAGTGTGAATTGTCTGGAACCAGTGGTGCAGAGTTTTAGGATGCTGCTACATGATCGCGAGATGGTGAGTTCAAACCCCACTCAAGTCTTTACTTTCAAGACCGATTTCAGAATAAGAAAAGCAACAAAAAAGCAGTGTGGATTGTCTGTACCCAGTGGCACAGTGTGTTAGGACGCTGCCACAAGATCGGGAGATGGTGAGTTCAAACCCACTCAAGTCTTTACTTTCAAGACCGATTTCAGAAGAAGAAAACCAACAAAAAAGCAGTGTGAATTGTCTGGACCCAGTGGCTCAGTGTGTTAGGACGCTGCCACATGATCAGGAGATGGTGGGTTCAAACCCCACTCAAGTTCAAACAAAAAAATAAAGGTCCAGGGTGCAATCCCACCCCAGTCTTTACTGTGACACTTTGCTTTCCACACTGACATCAAGTAGCACAGAAAAGCTGTGTTGTAGTAACCATCAGTTAGCTCAGTGTGATGAGAGGCTGTCCTTGGGAGCCACAGGTCCAGGGTTCAAATCCCACATTAGGCATAACTGTGACACTTTGCTTTGCACACTGATTTCCTGAAGGACAACTTTAAAGCAGCCCAGAAATTCACCATGATTGTGTGCCGGTAAGTGGCCCAGTGGATAAATCAGATGATATCCGTAGTATACCTAGTAGAAGTGTGCCGGTTCAAACCCGACATACTCCTAGTAGGCGGTGATGGTTCAAATCACTGACACCTAGAGTAGGAGTGGCCCTGTGGATAAATCAGATGATATCCGTAGAATACCTAGTAGAAGTATGCCGGCCGACATACTCCTACTAGGATGGTGCTAGTTCAAATCACCAACACCTACAGTAAGTAGGAGTGTGTGCAGTTAAGTGGCCTGGTGGATAAATCAGATAATATCCATAGAATACCTAGTAGAAGTCTGCCGGTTCAAACCCGACATAGGATGGTGCTCGTTCAAATCACCATCACCTAGTAGGTAGGACCGTGTGCCGTTAATTGGCCCGGTGGATAAATCAGATAATATCCATAGAATACCTAGTAGAAGTCTGCCGGTTCAAACCCGACATAGGATGGTGCTGGTTCAAATCACCATCACCTAGAGTAGGTAGGACCGTGTGCCGTTAATTGGCCCGGTGGAAAAATCAGATAATATCCGTGGGATGGTGCTGGTTCAAATCACCATCACCTAGAGTAGGTAGGACCGTGTGCCGTTAATTGGCCCGGTGGATAAATCAGATAATAGCTGTAGAATACCTAGTAGGATGCTGCTGGTTCAAATCACCATCACCTAGAGTAGGTAGGTGGTCAGGTAAGAGTATGTAGGGGCAGAGTAGGTTGAGGTGTAGATAGGGGGAGGAGTAGGCGAGGGTTGGTCAGTTAGGGGGAGGAGTAGGTGAGGGGGTAAGGTAGGGGGAGATTAGGCGAGGGGGGGGGCAGGCGAGTAGGTGAGGTGGGGCCAGGCAGGGGAAGAGTAGGTGAGGGGGTGGCAGGCAGGGGGTGAGTAGTGAGGGGGGCCAGGCAGGGGGAGAGTAGGAGAGGAGGGAGGCCAGGCAAGGGGAGAGTAGGAGAGGGGGGAAGCCAGGCAGGGGGAGAGTAGGAGAGGGGGGAGGCCAGGCAGGGGGAGAGTAGGTGAGGAGGGAGGCCAGGCAGGGGGAGAGTAGGTGAGGGGGTGGCAGGCAGGTGGAGAGTAGGCAAGGGGGGCCAGGCAGGGGTAGAGTAGGAGAGTAGGAGAGGAGGGAGGCCAGGCAAGGGGAGAGTAGGTGAGGAGGGAGGCCAGGCAGAGGAAGAGTAGGAGAGGGGAAGGCCAGGCAGAGGAAGAGTAGGTGAGGGGGTCCAGGCATGGGGAGAGTAGGCGATGGGGGCCAGGCAGTAGGAGGGAGGCCAGGCAGGGGTCTTCCTGACTTTTTTTTATTTTTTATTAGTAAATAAGTTAAATATTTTTTTATAAAAATATTATAAATATTTTAATATAATCTTTTTATTTAAAAAATAAAAATAGGAAGAGCCCACTGCCTACTCTCCCCCTGCCTGGCCTCCCCCTCTCCTACTCTCCCCTGGCCTCCCTCCTCTCCTACTCTCCCCCTGCCTGGCCTCCCTCCTCTCCTACTCTCACCTGGCCTCCCCCTCTCCTACTCTCCCCCTGCCTGGCCTCCCCCCTCACCTACTCTCCCTCTGCCTGGCCTCCCCCCTCACCTAGTCTCCCCCTGCCTGGCCTCCCCCCTCACCTACTCTCCCCCTGCCTGGCCTCTCCCCTCTCCTACTCTCCCCCTGCCTGGCCTCTCCCCTCTCCTACTCTCCCCCTGCCTGGCCTCTCCCCTCTCCTACTCTCCCCCTGCCTGGCCTCCCTCCTCTCCTACTCTCCACCTGCCTGGCCCCCCTCACCTACTCTCCCCCTGCCTGCCACCCCCTCACCTACTCTTCCCCTGCCTGGCCCCCCCCTCGCCTACTCCCTGCCTGGCCCCCCCCTCGCCTACTCTCCACCTCCCCCCCTACCTACTCTAGGTGATGGTGATTTGAATATTATCTGATTTAACCACCGGGCCAATTAACGGCACACGGTCCTACCTACTCTAGGTGATGGTGATTTGAACCAGTACCATACCACTAGGTATTCTACGGATATTATCTGATTTAACCACCGGGCCAATTAACGGCACACGGTCCTACCTACTCTAGGTGATGGTGATTTGAACCAGCACCATTCCACTACGTAATCTACAGATATTATCTGATTTATCCACCGGGCCAATTAACGGCACACAGTCCTACCTACTCTAGGTGATGGTGATTTGAACCAGCACCATCCCACTAGGTATTCTATGGATATTATCTGATTTATCCACCAGGCCACTTAACTGCACACACTCCTACTTACTGTAGGTGTTGGTGATTTGAACTAGCACCATCCTAGTAGGAGTATGTCGGCCGGCATACTTCTACTAGGTATTCTACGGATATCATCTGATTTATCCACAGGGCCACTGGCACTCCTACTCTAGGTGTCAGTGATTTGAACCATCACCGCCTATTAGGAGTATGTCGGGTTTGAACCGGCACACTTCTACTAGGTATACTACGGATATCATCTGATTTATCCGCTGGGCCACTTACCGGCACACAATCATGGTGAATTTCTGGGCTGCTTTAAAGTTGTCCTTCAGGAAATCAGTGTGCAAAGCAAAGTGTCACAGTTATGCCTAATGTGGGATTTGAACCCTGGACCTGTGGCTCCCAAGGACAGCCTCTCATCACACTGAGCTAACTGATGGTTACTACAACACAGCTTTTCTGTGCTACTTGATGTCGGTGTGGAAAGCAAAGTGTCACAGTAAAGACTGGGGTGGGATTGCACCCTGGACCTTTATTTTTTGTTTGAACTTGAGTGGGGTTTGAACCCACCATCTCCTGATCATGTGGCAGCGTCCTAACACACTGAGCCACTGGGTCCAGAAAATTCACATTGCTTTTTTGTTGCTTTTCTTCTTCTGAAATCGGTCTTGAAAGTAAAGACTTGAGTGGGGTTTGAACTCACCATCTCCCGATCATGTGGCAGCGTCCTAACACACTGCACCACTGGTTCCAGACAATTCAACTGCTTTTTTGTTGGTTTTCTTCTTCTGAAATCGGTCGTGAAAGTAAAGACTTGAGTGGGGTTTGAACTCACCATCTCCCGATCATGTGGCAGTGTCATAACACACTACGCCACTGGTTCCAGACAATTCAACTGCTTTTTTGTTGGTTTTCTTCTTCTGAAATCGGTCTTGAAAGTAAAGACTTGAGTGGGGTTTGAACTCACCATCTCCCGATCATGTGGCAGCGTTCTAACACACTGCGCCACTGGTTCCAGACAATTCAAACTGCTTTCTTGTTTGTTTTGTTCTGGTACCATATGGTAACCAATCTGGTAACACAACTAGGGTTAGGGTTAGGGTTAGGGTTAGGGTTAGGGTTAGGGCTAGTGTCCATTGGGGGGTAATTGTGTGATTTAACTTGGAGTTGATGAGAAACCGTGAAACACCCAACCCACCCTCAACAAAATCCGGGATGCCTTCAACTTGATAAGAAAATGGATTAATGGGATTGATATGCCTTTGAATGTGTTGGTTGATAGGTCGTTGGTTTTCTTCTTCTGAAATCGGTCTTAAAAGTAAAGACTTGAGTGGGGTTTGAACTCACCATCTCCCGATCATGTGGGAGGGTTCTAACACACTGCGCCACTGGTTCCAGACAATTCATCTGCTTTTTTGTTGGTTTTCTTCTTCTGAAATCGGTCTTGAAAGTAAAGACTTGAGTGGGGTTTGAACTCATCATCTCCCGATCATGTGGGAGCGTTCTAACACACTGCGCCACTGGTTCCAGACAATTCACACTGCTTTTTTGTTGGTTTTCTTCTTCTGAAATCGGTCTTGAAAGTAAAGCCTTGAGTGGTGTTTGAACTCACCATCTCCCGATCATGTGGCAGCGTTCTAACACACTGCGCCACTGGTTCCAGACAATTCACACTGCTTTCTTGTTTGTTTTGTTCTGGTACTATATGGTAACCAATCTGGTACCAGACAACTAGGGTTAGGGTTAGGGTTAGGGTTATGGCTAGTGTCCGTTGGGGGGTAATTGGGTGATTTAACATGGAGTTGATGAGAAACCGTGAAACACCCAACCCACCCTCAACAAAATCCGGGATGCCTTCAACTTGATAAGAAAACGGATTAATATGCCTTTGAATGTGTTGGTTGATAGGTCGTTGGTTTTCTTCTTCTGAAATCGGTCTTGAAAGTAAAGACTTGAGTGGGGTTTGAACTCACCATCTCCCGATCATGTGGCAGTGACCTAACACACTGCGCCACTGGTTCCAGACAATTCAAGTGCTTTTTTTTTGGTTTTCTTCTTCTGAAATCGGTCTTGAAAGTAAAGACTTTAACTCACCATCTCCCGATCATGTGGGAGCGTTCTAACACACTGCTCCACTGGTTCAAGATAATTTACACTGCTTTTGTGTTGCTTTTCTTCTTCTGAAATCGGTCTTGAAAGTAAAGACTTGAGTGGGGTTTGAACTCACCATCTCCCGATCATGTGGCAGCGTTCTAACACACTGCGCCACTGGTTCCAGACAATTCACACTGCTTTTTTTTGTTTTTTGTTCTGGTACCATATGGTAACCAATCTGGTACCAGACAACTAGGGTTAGGGTTAGGGTTAGGGTTAGGGTTAGGGTTAGGGTTAGGGTTAGGGTTAGGTGATGGACAAGATGGAAGTGATGATGAATGATAATTTTAACTGACAAGAAAGGAAACGGGTAACAATCAGTAGTGCAAAAAAACCAAAGGCATAATCAGACTTAAGCCGTGTTAACACCAAGGAAGCTAGAAGCAGCTTCTTGCTTCGTGCTCCCATGTTATCTCTATGTATACCAGCTTTTTCGTTTTGAAGCTTGGAATGAACAGCTTTTTTTTGCGTGCTTTTTTTCTCCTGAAAACTCAACTTTGACGCAGCTTTTAAAAGCTGAGTTTTGGCTTCGAGTTTTCACATTTTTCAAATCTGAACAAAAAAAAGGAAAACATTTGGAAATTTCTGTTTGCTGGACTCAAACAGAATTATACTAAGGCACCACCATTTTTGTGATTTTTCGTTTAGTGCTTTCCCATTTTTCAATTCTGAACAAAAAAAGGAAAAAAATAGCAATTTTCTTTTTGCTGGATTAAATTGAACAAACATACTTATACTAAGGTCCCTTGACCAGTTTTTGTAATTTTTCGTTTAGCGTTTTCCCATTTTTCAATTCTGAACAAAAAAAGGAAACACTAGCAAATTAAAGGAACAAAAATCACAAATATGTTTTTTATATGTTGGATTCAGATTCAAATAAGGCAATTATACTAAGGTCCCCTGACCGTCATGGTTTCGGACGGCATACTATAGCATGTCGTTTTTCATGATTTTGGAGGATTTGAAAAAAAGATGAAAATCATGAAAAAACAACATACTATAGTCCATGGTTTGGGACGGCATAATATATTATGTCATATTATCATGATTTTGGGACACTATGTCAGAGCCAGGAATTGAACCTGCCAAAATCTGCCATTGACCCCCATTCTGAATTTCTCAAATTTAAAAGCACTATATTTCTAAAACGATGAAACATTTCAAAGATTCCTTTTCAGGCAAACATGTCCACCGTAAGATGAACCTAAATAGGTTTGAATGGGGTTTCTAGGTGTAAGTATGTAGGACTAGTAGCATGCCAAAGTTTGTGCTATTGCCATTGGGAATGCATTGGGCGTTTAACTTAAATAACTCAGAAACTACAAAACATTTCAAAGTAAAAAGTTCCAGCATGTGTCTCCACAGAAAGCTGAATTATAAAAAGTGTGAATGGAGTTTCTAGGTGAAAGTGCTTTTTTGACGTGCCAATATCTGCCATTGAGCCCCATTGTAAATGTCTCAAATTTGAAAGCACTATATTTCTAAAACGATGAAACATTTCAAAGATTCCTTTTCAGGCAAACATGTCCACCGTAAGATGAACCTAAATAGGTTTGAATGGGGTTTCTAGGTGTAAGTATGTAGGAATAGTAGCATGACAAAGTTTGTGCTATTGCCATTGGGAATGCATTGGGCGTTTAACTTAAATAACTCAGAAACTACAAAACATTTCAAAGTAAAAAGTTCCAGCATGTGTCTCCACAGTAAGCTGAATTATAAAACGTGTGAATGGAGTTTCTAGGTGAAAGATTTTTTGACGTGCCACTATCTGCCATTATACATTTCTCAAATTGAAAGCACTATATTTCTAAAACTATGAAACATTTCAAAGATTCCTTTTCAGGCAAACATGTCCACCGTAAGATGAACCTAAATAGGTTAATAATTATGTTTAGCGTTTTCCCATTTTTCAATTCTGAACAAAAAAAGGAAACACTAGCAAATTAAAGGAACAAAAATCACAAATATGTTTTTTGTTCCAAAGATTCCTTTTCAGGCAAACATGTCGACTGTAAGATGAACCTAAATAGGTTTGAATGGGGATTCTAGGTGTAAGTATGTAGGACTAGTAGCATGCCAAAGTTATAATTTTTTTCGGACGGCATACTATAGCATGTCGTTTTTCGTGATTTTGAACTATTTGAGAGAAAATAAGAAAATCATGAAAAAACGACATACTATAGTTCATGGTTTCGGACGGCATACTATAGCATGTCGTTTTTCATGATTTTGGAGGATTTGAAAAAAAGATGAAAATCATGAAAAAACTACATACTATAGTCCATGGTTTGTGACGGCATAATATATTATGTCATATTATCATGATTTTGGGAGACTATGTCAGAGCCAGGAATTGAACCTGCAGCCTCCTGATTCCCAGGCAGGCTCTGTACCCAGTGAGCTAATGTGCATGCTGTTCTTAAAAGGCAGAATAGATAATGACAGAAGAGCCAGAGACGTGTTTCCATTGTGGTTCATAAACATTCGAACGTCTAGAGATAAACAACAGCAAAAGAAACAATAGACAAATCTCCTGTTATTTTATTTTTTGTATTTTATTTTTGTATCAATGTTGTACTCAAAGGGAACAGCAGACTATGTTGTGGCAGGTAGCAAGTAGATCAGTGACTTAGCACACTGGCTGCATGATCTGGAGATTGTGGGTTCAAACCCCACTCAAATCTTTACTTGCCAAAATCTGCCATTGACCCCCATTCTGAATTTCTCAAATTTAAAAGCACTATATTTCTAAAACGATGAAACATTTCAAAGATTCCTTTTCAGGCAAACATGTCCACCGTAAGATGAACCTAAATAGGTTTGAATGGGGTTTCTAGGTGTAAGTATGTAGGACTAGTAGCATGCCAAAGTTTGTGCTATTGCCATTGGGAATGCATTGGGCGTTTAACTTAAATAACTCAGAAACTACAAAACATTTCAAAGTAAAAAGTTCCAGCATGTGTCTCCACAGAAAGCTGAATTATAAAAAGTGTGAATGGAGTTTCTAGGTGAAAGTGCTTTTTTGACGTGCCAATATCTGCCATTGAGCCCCATTGTAAATTTCTCAAATTTGAAAGCACTATATTTCTAAAACGATGAAACATTTCAAAGATTCCTTTTCAGGCAAACATGTCCACCGTAAGATGAACCTAAATAGGTTTGAATGGGGTTTCTAGGTGTAGGTATGTAGGACTAGTAGCATGCCAAAGTTTGTGCTATTGCCATTGGGAATGCATTGGGCGTTTAACTTAAATAACTCAGAAACTACAAAACATTTCAAAGTAAAAAGTTCCAGCATGTGTCTCCACAGAAAGCTGAATTATACAAAGTGTGAATGGAGTTTCTAGGTGAAAGTGCTTTTTTGACGTGCCAATATCTGCCATTGAGCCCCATTGTAAATGTCTCAAATTTGAAAGCACTATATTTCTAAAACGATGAAACATTTCAAAGATTCCTTTTCAGGCAAACATGTCCACCGTAAGATGAACCTAAATAGGTTTGAATGGGGTTTCTAGGTGTAAGTATGTAGGACTAGTAGCATGCCAAAGTTTGTGCTATTGCCATTGGGAATGCATTGGGCGTTTAACTTAAATAACTCAGAAACTACAAAACATTTCAAAGTAAAAAGTTCCAGCATGTGTCTCCACAGTAAGCTGAATTATAAAACGTGTGAATGGAGTTTCTAGGTGAAAGATTTTTTGACGTGCCACTATCTGCCATTATACATTTCTCAAATTTAAAGGCTGCTTCCCACTCTGCTGTCCTGATTCTCCTAGACCTATCGGCGGCATTTGACACAGTGAACCACCAGCTGCTCCTAGACACCCTAGCGGATCTAGGCATCGGCGGGACAGCACTAAAGTGGTTCTCTTCCTATCTCACCGACCGGACCTACCAGGTTTCCTGGAAAGGTCTGCTATCATCCCCCCGAACCCTCCAAACTGGGGTCCCACAGGGATCTGTACTTGGTCCGCTCCTTTTCTCACTGTACACCAAATCCCTTGGCACTATCATCTCTGCTCACAATATATCCTATCACTGCTATGCCGATGACACACAACTGTTTCTATCCTTCCCCCCCTCTGCCACTCAGGTGGAAGAGCGCATCACTGCATGCCTGGCCGACATCTCACAGTGGATGTCCTCCAACCACCTCAAGCTGAACCCAGACAAGACTGAGCTTCTCTTCTTCCCAGCTAAGTCCTGCCCTATGCGGGAGCTAACTATTTCCGTAGACAACGCCCTGGTAACGTCTGTCCCAACAGCCAGGAACCTTGGTGTTGTCCTGGACAGTCAGCTCTCGTTTAAAACTCACATCACAGCTGTCACTCGATCCTGTAGGTTCACACTCTATAACATACGACGAATTAGACCGTTCCTCACCCAGGAATCAGCCCAGCTCCTAATCCAGACAACAGTCTTGTCAAAACTTGACTATTGTAATTCGCTCCTTACTGGCCTACCGGCATGTGCACTTAAGCCTCTCCAACTGATCCAAAACGCCGCAGCTCGTCTGGTCTTCAACCAGCCAAAATTCTCACATGTCTCCCCCCTGCTCCGCTCCCTGCACTGGCTCCCAGTCGCTGCCCGCACAGAATACAAAACTCTGATGCTGGCATTCAAAGCAACCAAAGGTATGGCTCCCCCATATCTTGCAAGCATGATTGAACCCTACAAACCCTCCCGCGCACTCAGATCAGCCAACGCAGGAAAGCTGGAAGTACCCTCACTAAAAACGCCGGGACAACGCTCCACACGTCCCAAACTCTTCTCCCTTCTGGCCCCAAAACTGTGGAATGCACTCCCCGTTGCAATCAGAACTGCAGCATCACTCCCAATCTTCCGCCGTAGTCTGAAGACCCACCTTTTCAGACTCCATCATGGCCCATAGCACTTATCCTACCCCCTTAGATAGCACTTTTTAGACTTAGATAGCATTTGAAACAGACTTATAGCATGTCTTGTAGACAGCACAATAATTGCATTGTATGTAGTCATAGCACATCATAGTACATATGTATAGCATAGTATAGTATATATGTATATTTAATATGTATAGTGTCATTATATAGATATGTTCTAGTTACGTTCTTAGCTTACGCATGTTTCTTGATAAATGCATTTTATATATGTGATGTATTCCCATACTTTTGTTCTTGCCTAATGTAAGTCGCTCTGGATTAAGAGCGTCTGCTAAATGCCTAAATTGTAAATTGTAAATTGTAAAGCACTATATTTCTAAAACTATGAAACATTTCAAAGATTCCTTTTCAGGCAAACATGTCCACTGTAAGATGAACCTAAATAGGTTTGAATGGGGATTCTAGGTGTAAGTATGTAGGACTAGTAGCATGCCAAAGTTATATTTTTTTTCGGACGGCATACTATAGGGTCAGGGGACCTTAGTATAATTGCCTTATTTGAATCTGAATCCAACATATAAAAAACATATTTGTGATTTTTGTTCCTTTAATTTGCTAGTGTTTCCTTTTTTTGTTCAGAATTGAAAAATGGGAAAACGCTAAACGAAAAATTACAAAAACTGGTCAAGGGACCTTAGTATAAGTATGTTTGTTCAATTTAATCCAGCAAAAAGAAAATTGCTATTTTTTTCCTTTTTTTGTTCAGAATTGAAAAATGGGAAAGCACTAAACGAAAAATCACAAAAATGGTGGTGCCTTAGTATAATTCTGTTTGAGTCCAGCAAACAGAAATTTCCAAATGTTTTCCTTTTTTTTGTTCAGATTTGAAAAATGTGAAAACTCGAAGCCAAAACTCAGCTTTTAAAAGCTGCGTCAAAGTTGAGTTTTCAGGAGAAAAAAAGCACGCAAAAAAAAAGCTGTTCATTCCAAGCTTCAAAACGAAAAAGCTGGTATACATAGAGATAACATGGGAGCACGAAGCAAGAAGCTGCTTCTAGCTTCCTTGGTGTTAACACGGCTTAAGTCTGATTATGCCTTTGGTTTTTTTGCACTACTGATTGTTACCCGTTTCCTTTCTTGTCAGTTAAAATTATCATTCATCATCACTTCCATCTTGTCCATCACCTAACCCTAACCCTAACCCTAACCCTAACCCTAACCCTAACCCTAACCCTAACCCTAGTTGTCTGGTACCAGATTGGTTACCATATGGTACCAGAACAAAAAACAAAAAAAAGCAGTGTGAATTGTCTGGAACCAGTGGCGCAGTGTGTTAGAACGCTGCCACATGATCGGGAGATGGTGAGTTCAAACCCCACTCAAGTCTTTACTTTCAAGACCGATTTCAGAAGAAGAAAAGCAACACAAAAGCAGTGTGAATTATCTTGAACCAGTGGAGCAGTGTGTTAGAACGCTCCCACATGATCGGGAGATGGTGAGTTAAAGTCTTTACTTTCAAGACCGATTTCAGAAGAAGAAAACCCAAAAAAAAGCACTTGAATTGTCTGGAACCAGTGGCGCAGTGTGTTAGGTCACTGCCACATGATCGGGAGATGGTGAGTTCAAACCCCACTCAAGTCTTTACTTTCAAGACCGATTTCAGAAGAAGAAAACCAACGACCTATCAACCAACACATTCAAAGGCATATTAATCCGTTTTCTTATCAAGTTGAAGGCATCCCGGATTTTGTTGAGGGTTGGTTGTGTGTTTCACGGTTTCTCATCAACTCCATGTTAAATCACCCAATTACCCCCCAACGGACACTAGCCATAACCCTAACCCTAACCCTAACCCTAGTTGTCTGGTACCAGATTGGTTACCATATAGTACCAGAACAAAACAAACAAGAAAGCAGTGTGAATTGTCTGGAACCAGTGGCGCAGTGTGTTAGAACGCTGCCACATGATCGGGAGATGGTGAGTTCAAACACCACTCAAGGCTTTACTTTCAAGACCGATTTCAGAAGAAGAAAACCAACAAAAAAGCAGTGTGAATTGTCTGGAACCAGTGGCGCAGTGTGTTAGAACGCTCCCACATGATCGGGAGATGATGAGTTCAAACCCCACTGAAGTCTTTACTTTCAAGACCGATTTCAGAAGAAGAAAACCAACAAAAAAGCAGATGAATTGTCTGGAACCAGTGGCGTAGTGTGTTATGACACTGCCACATGATCGGGAGATGGTGAGTTCAAACCCCACTCCAGTCTTTACTTTCACGACCGATTTCAGATGAAGAAAACCAACAAAAAAGCTGTGTGAATTGTCTGGAACCAGTGGCGCAGTGTGATAGAACCCTCCCACATGATCGGGAGATGGTGAGTTCAAACCCCACTCAAGTCTTTACTTTCAAGACCGATTTCAGAAGAAGAAAACCAACGACCTATCAACCAACACATTCAAAGGCATATCAATCCCATTAATCCATTTTCTTATCAAGTTGAAGGCATCCCGGATTTTGTTGAGGGTGGGTTGGGTGTTTCACGGTTTCTCATCAACTCCAAGTTAAATCACACAATTACCCCCCAATGGACACTAGCCCTAACCCTAACCCTAACCCTAACCCTAACCCTAACCCTAGTTGTGTTACCAGATTGGTTACCATATGGTACCAGAACAAAACAAACAAGAAAGCAGTTTGAATTGTCTGGAACCAGTGGCGCAGTGTGTTAGAACGCTGCCACATGATCGGGAGATGGTGAGTTCAAACCCCACTCAAGTCTTTACTTTCAAGACCGATTTCAGAAGAAGAAAACCAACAAAAAAGCAGTTGAATTGTCTGGAACCAGTGGCGTAGTGTGTTATGACACTGCCACATGATCGGGAGATGGTGAGTTCAAACCCCACTCAAGTCTTTACTTTCACGACCGATTTCAGAAGAAGAAAACCAACAAAAAAGCAGTTGAATTGTCTGGAACCAGTGGTGCAGTGTGTTAGGACGCTGCCACATGATCGGGAGATGGTGAGTTCAAACCCCACTCAAGTCTTTACTTTCAAGACCGATTTCAGAAGAAGAAAACCAACAAAAAAGCAGTTGAATTGTCTGGAACCAGTGGTGCAGTGTGTTAGGACGCTGCCACATGATCGGGAGATGGTGAGTTCAAACCCCACTCAAGTCTTTACTTTCAAGACCGATTTCAGAAGAAGAAAAGCAACAAAAAAGCAATGTGAATTTTCTGGACCCAGTGGCTCAGTGTGTTAGGACGCTGCCACATGATCAGGAGATGGTGGGTTCAAACCCCACTCAAGTTCAAACAAAAAATAAAGGTCCAGGGTGCAATCCCACCCCAGTCTTTACTGTGACACTTTGCTTTCCACACCGACATCAAGTAGCACAGAAAAGCTGTGTTGTAGTAACCATCAGTTAGCTCAGTGTGATGAGAGGCTGTCCTTGGGAGCCACAGGTCCAGGGTTCAAATCCCACATTAGGCATAACTGTGACACTTTGCTTTGCACACTGATTTCCTGAAGGACAACTTTAAAGCAGCCCAGAAATTCACCATGATTGTGTGCCGGTAAGTGGCCCAGCGGATAAATCAGATGATATCCGTAGTATACCTAGTAGAAGTGTGCCGGTTCAAACCCGACATACTCCTAATAGGCGGTGATGGTTCAAATCACTGACACCTAGAGTAGGAGTGCCAGTGGCCCTGTGGTTAAATCAGATGATATCCGTAGAATACCTAGTAGAAGTATGCCGGCCGACATACTCCTACTAGGATGGTGCTAGTTCAAATCACCAACACCTACAGTAAGTAGGAGTGTGTGCAGTTAAGTGGCCTGGTGGATAAATCAGATAATATCCATAGAATACCTAGTGGAATGGTGCTGGTTCAAATCACCATCACCTAGAGTAGGTAGGACCGTGTGCCGTTAATTGGCCCGGTGGTTAAATCAGATAATATCCGTAGAATACCTAGTGGTATGGTACTGGTTCAAATCACCATCACCTAGAGTAGGTAGGACCGTGTGCCGTTAATTGGCCCGGTGGTTAAATCAGATAATATTCAAATCACCATCACCTAGAGTAGGTAGGGGGGGAGGTGGAGAGTAGGCGAGGGGGGGGCCAGGCAGGGGAAGAGTAGGTGAGGGGGTGGCAGGCAGGGGGAGAGTAGGTGAGGGGGGCCAGGCAGGTGGAGAGTAGGAGAGGAGGGAGGCCAGGCAGGGGGAGAGTAGGAGAGGGGAGAGGCCAGGCAGGGGGAGAGTAGGAGAGGGGAGAGGCCAGGCAGGGGGAGAGTAGGAGAGGGGAGAGGCCAGGCAGGGGGAGAGTAGGTGAGGGGGGAGGCCAGGCAGGGGGAGACTAGGCGAGGGGGGAGGCCAGGCAGAGGGAGAGTAGGTGAGGGGGGGAGGCCAGGTGAGAGTAGGAGAGGAGGGAGGCCAGGCAGGGGGAGAGTAGGAGAGGAGGGAGGCCAGGGGAGAGTAGGAGAGGGGGAGGCCAGGCAGGGGGAGAGTAGGCAGTGGGCTCTTCCTATTTTTATTTTTTAAATAAAAAAATTATATTAAAATATTTATAATATTTTTATAAAAAAATATTTAACTTATTTACTAATAAAAAAAAAAGTCAGGAAGACCCCTGCCTGGCCTCCCTCCTACTGCCTGGCCCCCATCGCCTACTCTCCCCATAACTGGACCCCCTCACCTACTCTTCCTGGCCTTCCCCTCTCCTAATCTTCCTCTGCCTGGCCTCCCTCCTCACCTACTCTCCCCTTGCCTGGCCTCCCTCCTCTCCTACTCTCCTACTCTACCCCTGCCTGGCCCCCCTTGCCTACTCTCCACCTGCCTGCCACCCCCTCACCTACTCTCCCCCTGCCTGGCCTCCCTCCTCACCTACTCTCCCCCTGCCTGGCCTCCCTCCTCACCTACTCTCCCCCTGCCTGGCCTCCCCCCTCTCCTACTCTCCCCCTGCCTGGCTTCCCCCATCTCCTACTCTCCCCTTGCCTGGCCTCCCTCCTCTCCTACTCTCCCCCTGCCTGGCCCCCCTCACTACTCACCCCCTGCCTGCCACCCCCTCACCTACTCTTCCCCTGCCTGGCCCCACCTCACCTACTCTCCACCTCGCCTGCCCCCCCCCTCGCCTAATCTCCCCCTACCTTACCCCCTCACCTACTCCTCCCCCTAACTGACCAACCCTCGCCAACTCTCCCCCTATCTACACCTCAACCTACTCTGCCCCTACATACTCTTACCTGACCACCTACCTACTCTAGGTGATGGTGATTTGAACCAGCAGCATCCTACTAGGTATTCTACAGCTATTATCTGATTTATCCACCGGGCCAATTAACGGCACACGGTCCTACCTACTCTAGGTGATGGTGATTTGAACCAGCACCATCCCACGGATATTATCTGATTTTTCCACCGGGCCAATTAACGGCACACGGTCCTACCTACTCTAGGTGATGGTGATTTGAACCAGCACCATCCCACAAGGTATTCTACGGATATTATCTGATTTATCCACCGGGCCAATTAACGGCACACGGTCCTACCTACTAGGTGATGGTGATTTGAACGAGCACGATCCTATGTCGGGTTTGAACCGGCAGACTTCTACTAGGTATTCTATGGATATTATCTGATTTATCCACCAGGCCACTTAACTGCACACACTCCTACTTACTGTAGGTGTTGGTGATTTGAACTAGCACCATCCTAGTAGGAGTATGTCGGCCGGCATACTTCTACTAGGTATTCTACGGATATCATCTGATTTATCCACAGGGACACTCCTACTCTAGGTGTCAGTGATTTGAACCATCACCGCCTACTAGGAGTATGTCGGGTTTGAACCGGCACACTTCTACTAGGTATACTACGGATATCATCTGATTTATCCGCTGGGCCACTTACCGGCACACAATCATGGTGAATTTCTGGGCTGCTTTAAAGTTGTCCTTCAGGAAATCAGTGTGCAAAGCAAAGTGTCACAGTTATGCCTAATGTGGGATTTGAACCCTGGACCTGTGGCTCCCAAGGACAGCCTCTCATTACACTGAGCTAACTGATGGTTACTACAACACAGCTTTTCTGTGCTACTTGATGTCAGTGTGGAAAGCAAAGTGTCACAGTAAAGACTGGGGTGGGATTGCACCCTGGACCTTTATTTTTTTGTTTGAACTTGAGTGGGGTTTGAACCCACCATCTCCTGATCATGTGGCAGCGTCCTAACACACTGAGCCACTGGGTCCAGACAATTCACACTGTTTTTTTGTTGGTTTTCTTCTTCTGAAATCGGTCTTGAAAGTAAAGACTTGAGTGGGTTTGAACTCACCATCTCCCGATCTTGTGGCAGCGTCCTAACACACTGTGCCACTGGGTACAGACAATCCACACTGCTTTTTTGTTGCTTTTCTTATTCTGAAATCGGTCTTGAAAGTAAAGACTTGAGTGGGGTTTGAACTCACCATCTCGTGACCATGTAGCAGCATCCTAAAACTCTGCACCACTGGTTCCAGACAATTCACACTGCTTTTTTGTTGGTTTTCTTCTTCTGAAATCGGTCTTGAAAGTAAAGACTTGAGTGGGGTTTGAACTCACCATCTCCCGATCATGTGGCAGCGTTCTAACACACTGCGCCACTGGTTCCAGACAATGCACACTGCTTTCTTGTTTGTTTTGTTCTGGTACCATATGGTAACCAATCTGGTAACAGACAACTAGGGTTAGGGTTAGGGTTAGGGCTAGTGTCCGTTGGGGGGTAATTGTGTGATTTAACATGGAGTTGATGAGAAACCGTGAAACACCCAACCCACCCTCAACAAAATCCGGAATGCCTTCAACTTGATAAGAAAATGGATTAATGGGATTGATATGCCTTTGAATGTGTTGGTTGATAGGTCGTTGGTTTTCTTCTTCTGAAATCGGTCTTGAAAGTAAAGACTTGAGTGGGGTTTGAACTCACCATCTCCCGATCATGTGGCAGCGTCCTAACACACTGCGCCACTGGTTCCAGACAACTCAACTGCTTTTTTGTTGGTTTTCTTCTTCTGAAATCGGTCTTGAAAGTAAAAACTTGAGTGGGGTTTGAACTCACCATCTCCCGATCATGTGGCAGTGTCCTAACACACTGCGCCACTGGTTCCAGACAATTCAACTGCTTTTTTGTTGGTTTTGTTCTGGTACCATATGGTAACCAATCTGGTACCAGACAACTAGGGTTAGGGTTAGGGTTAGGGTTAGGGTTAGGGTTAGGGTTAGGTGATGGACAAGATGGAAGTGATGATGAATGCTAATTTTAACTGACAAGAAAGGAAACGGGTAACAATCAGTAGTGCAAAAAAACCAAAGGCATAATCAAGCAGCTTCTTACTTCGTGCTCCCATGTTATCTCTATGTATACCAGCTTTTTCGTTTTGAAGCTTGGAATGAACAGCTTTTTTTGCGTGCTTTTTTTCTCCTGAAAACTCAACTTTGAGGCAGCTTTTAAAAGCTGGGTTTTGGCTTCGAGTTTTCACATTTTTCAATTCTGAACAAAAAAAGGAAAAAAATAGCAATTTTCTTTTTGCTGGATTAAATTGAACAAACATACTTATACTAAGGTCCCTTGACCAGTTTTTGTTATTTTTCGTTTAGCGTTTTCCCATTTTTCAATTCTGAACAAAAAAAGGAAAAACTAGCAAATTTCTGTTTGCTGGAATCAAATTAAACGAACAAAAATCACAAATATGTTTTTTATATGTTGGATTCAGATTCAAATAAGGCAATTATACTAAGGTCCCCTGACCCATGACCATAGTATGTCGTTTTATCATGATTTTCATCTTTTTTTCAAATAGTCCAAAATCACGAAAAACGACATGCTATAGTATGTCGTCCGAAAATAATTATAACTTTGGCATGCTACTAGTCCTAAATACTTACACCTAGAATCCCCATTCAAACCTATTTAGGTTCATCTTATGGTGGACATGTTTGCCTGAAAAGGAATCTTTGAAATGTTTCATAGTTTTAGAAATATAGTGCTTTCAATTTGAGAAATGTATAATGGCAGATAGTGGCACGTCAAAAAATCTTTCACCTAGAAACTCCATTCACACGTTTTATAATTCAGCTTATTGTGGAGACACATGCTGGAACTTTTTACTTTGAAATGTTTTGTAGTTTCTGAGTTATTTAAGTTAAACGCCCAATGCATTCCCAATGGCAATAGCACAAACTTTGGCATGCTACTAGTCCTACATACTTACACCTAGAAACCCCATTCAAACCTATTTAGGTTCATCTTACGGTGGACATGTTTGCCTGAAAAGGAATGTTTGAAATGTTTCATCGTTTTAGAAATATAGTGCTTTTAAATTTGAGAAATTCAGAATGGGGGTCAATGGCAGATTTTGGCAAGTAAAGATTTGAGTGGGGTTTGAACCCACAATCTCCAGATCATGCAGCCAGTGTGCTAAGTCTCTGATCTACTTGCTACCTGCCACAACACAGTCTGCTGTTCCCTTTGAGTACAACATTGATACAAAAATAAAATACAAAAAATAAAATAACAGGAGATTTTTCTATTGTTTATTTTGCTGTTGTTTATCTCTAGACGTTCGAATGTTTATGAACCACAATGGAAACACGTCTCTGGCTCTTCTGTCATTATCTATTCTGCCTTTTAAGAACAGCATGCACAGTAGCTCACTGGGTACAGAGCCTACCTGGGAATCAGGAGGCTGCAGGTTCAAGTCCTGGCTCTGACATTGTGTCCCAAAATCATGAAAAACAACATGCTATAGTATGCCGTCCAAAACCTTGAACTATAGTATGTCGTTTTTTCATGATTTTCATATTTTTTTCAAATAGTCCAAAATCATGAAAAACGACATGCTATAGTATGCCGTCCGAAACCATGACCATACTATGTCGTTTTTTCATGATTTTCATCTTTTTTTCAAATAGTCCAAAATCACGAAAAACGACATGCTATAGTATGTGGAGACACATGCTGGAACTTTTTACTTTGAAATGTTTTGTAGTTTCTGAGTTATTTAAGTTAAACGCCCAATGCATTCCCAATGGCAATAGCACAAACTTTGGCATGCTACTAGTCCTACATACTTACACCTAGAAACCCCATTCAAACCTATTTAGGTTCATCTTACGGTGGACATGTTTGCCTGAAAAGGAATCTTTGAAATGTTTCATAGTTTTAGAATTATAGTGCTTTCAAAGTTTTTTATTTAAGACAAAATAGCACAATCAAACATGTTAACATCATGAATAAAGAAAACAAACAAAAGAAAACAACAAAGAAACAAAGAAACAATCCCACCCACCCCTCCCCCCGGGACCAAAGATGCCACAAAATGCACACCTGTGCCAAGATTCTGTGCAATAGAATAATAAAGAATAAATCATGTCCTTGACCATATCTGCAATGCTAGGCCAAATATTCATGTTTTCCTCTTTTGCTCCATGTAACCTTGCCGTTGACATCTCCAGATAGATGATATCTAGAAAGGTTAAAGCCCATTGGCGAGATGTCAATGTATGAGGAGGTTTCCAGCGCATAGCAACCATCTTCTTTGCCGATAGTGCTTTCAAATTTGAGAAATGTATTTGGATAATTTAAGGCATTTTGTTCCAAAAATTAGTTTTGCAAAAATCCACCTGTTGGTGGCGCTATAACAGGCCAATGTGAAAAGGGATATATCCCTCAGCCTAGTAGGAAAGTCTGTGAAAGATTTCACGTAAATTGCACGCTGCGTTCATTATCACCTTCTTAAAGTTTTCAGTTTATATCAGAAAACAAAAAACTAACTAATACAAAACAAATTATGCAACTCATTGAGTTGCAATGAGTTGCATTGGTGTAGTCTACCTTAAAAACTGTTTTGTCCCAACGCGACCCTTTGGTGTGCTTTGGGCTTAAGGCCTATAAAGGCCTATATAACCTTCAAAATTCTTTCTCATCTAAGGGGACCGGAAAGGCTAAGGACCCACCACCCTTCCATCTGCCCATCTTCTCAGGAAATGCCTACTGTACATGGTGGTTAGCCGGGGTTATGTCCTCAGTGTATTTGAGGACAGCCGCATAAAGGAACTGATCAAATGCATGGGCAAAAGACTTGTACAGTCCTGATGAGCATCTCTGGGCCACCATCCAGCGTATTCCTGGTGTTCCAGGCTCGATATGGACCAATTCCAAGTATGACATGTCAGACATGAACTCTATTACACGGCTGGTGAAGTGGGAGTGGCATGAGGGGTCACAGGGATATACCCAGAGGCATAATTAAGGCCAGTGTGTCATGACACACATGTTAGGGGAATATGTGTGTATGGTGCTGGCCGCTGGGGATCTGCAGTGGATAATTGAGCAGCACCACCTTTTTGCCAATACGTTTGATGTAGACACATGTCATTGCTAGCCGATGTCTGGAGAAGTACCTCAGAAACAAGGTACTGGCAGAGCAATAGTATATGGTCTCAGTTTGAGACACGTTGGGATTAAATTAAAGCACTCCTTTTCAACATACATTTTCTGGACCTGTGCCCCCTATCCAATATCCAGGTCCCCAAGAATTCATGCAACTAACACAATTCAGAAACGACGCCTCATTTGAATTAATGTCTATAATAATAAGTGCACTTGAATATATTAACTGTGAAAACAGATCTGTCTTACAGTATGTGTGTATACAGTATGTTATGATTATTGTAGATATTTAGTTATGTTTATCTACTTTCTTTCTCTTTAATATATTTTATTGTGGATACAATGTTGATGTAGCCACTCTAGTCTCTGATGACCATGGAATGACTGTCAAGCTCTGCATACTTTGTGAGTTTTAAGTTGTATTATATAGAAATTTCACGAAATACCTTTCGTTTATGGGTAGGTTTCCTTCAAAACCTAGCTGCAGAACATTATTTTATGTACTCCCAGGACAGAAAATTCTAGAATTTTCGCTGTCCTGGGCTCTAAGGGTGACGTAGGAAGCCACGCCTATCCCGTATAGATACCTGCGTGGCTACGTCAGCCCTCATTCAACTTTTCTTCTGCTAAGCTGCGAGAACGAACTTTAACATTCCAGTGTGTGCAGGGTAATATATCTCGCAAACTCGGCCGAGAGATTAATTCTTTAGGACCGTGAGATCTCTGGCACACTCTCGAAGCAAACAGAAGGATACTTCTCGAGAAAAAAAGCCGAACTTCGACACAAGTGAGTTCTAGGCAACTTGTTGCTACGCTAGCTTGTCGATAAAACAGCTCGCGCCTCTTTTTCTCTCTCGCTAAAGCTAGCGTTTGTTAGCTTAAAGCTATCCATAGTTAGCTTAGCGCTACTAGGCAGATACGCCTGTGGTCTACTATTACACGCCACGAGGAAGATAAACCTGTGGCTGTTAAGCACTCGGACTCCTCTCTCTACAAGCAACCATGTCGCTGACGAGGGAGACCCAGCCCGGGGAAAGACGCCATCGAGGACAGCCGGTGCCCGCCGACTGTCAAGAAGGCCCCAAACAAAAGACGTGCTCCACCTGGGGATGCGGGAACACGATGTCGGGCAAAGACGGGCATGACGAGTGCATGTATTGTCTCGGCCTCACCCACACCCGTGAGTCCATGGAGGAAATCGGTCCCGTTTGCCTCCATTGTGAGAAAATGGACGACGACGTCCTAAACAACAGGCTCGGACGTGTCCAAAGGTATTATGACAACTTTGCCGCCCACGGACTCCGAGAGAGGAGCCCCACTCCTCCCCCGCGACGAGCAGAGCCCCAACCGGAGCCTCTTCTTCAAGAGCAGCACCTGCCGGCGCTAGCCGAGACAGGTACGCTACTTCAGCCTCTGCAACCAGGGCTCACGAGGCCACTGATTACGAGGCTCATGGCGCGAGGCCAAGGGATACCTTCGCACCGCGCCGCTCTTCCCCAGCTCCACGTGCTCGACAACACGTCGTGCAGGCCACCATTGAGTGCCCGCCCAGACATACAGCTAGATGCAGACAGCCTGCCGTTGCACCCAGCTATATGGTGGACCGCCTGGACCCTTCCCCAGACCGCGCAATGTCTCCCGGTGGGGAGCATTGGACTACCAGGGAGGAAGGGGAGCTTCGTGATGACGAGCTCCCTTCCTTCCAGGAGCAACTCCAGGACTACCACGTCCTGGACGAGGCCTACGCGGACGAGCGAGATGGCCATGATGACCTCTCCCCCGGGGACTACGTCAGCACCACTCGTCGCCCCTTCGACGACCTGGATGCCATGGACATACAGGAGCACCAGCAAGCCAGGGCTCCTGTCCCCCCGCCTCCTGTACCCCCCATGGATGACTCCAATATTTACGAGATATACAGGAAGGCTAGTGCACGCTGTAACCACACATGGCCTAAGTCAACTGTCAAGGTACTACCATGGGAAGGCAGGACTGATGAGTCCGCCCCCCCCCCTGCACCTAGAAGACAGAAGCTCCCTATGGCACAGGGCTTCGAGGAGGCCATGATGCACGCCTGGGACGAACCCCTCCTGAAGGTGGATTTTCCCAAGGCCAGCGCCAAGGGGCCCAACGACATACCAGATAAACAAACCCTCGCCATAGACTTCATGCCAGCTATGGACAAGGCTATAGCGGCCTACCTGGCCAACCCTGCAGCTCCTAGAGTGGATCACCACGTAAAGGAACCGCAGCTCCTGTCCAGCAGCGTGAGGGAAGCCTCAAAACTGAACAAGTGGCAGTATGCACACATGTCATTCGTGGCGAAGGCCCTCAATGCAGGAGCACTTCTCCAGGGTTCCATGAAGAGCCTCCTCATTGAGATGGGACAGAAGTCCATTAAAGTCCAGCTAGCGGAACTGCCAGAAGACCTGGCCGAGTTACGCCGCCTGAATCACGAGATGGCCACCCTCCAGAGGGACTCCACTCTCCACAACGCCAAGGCAATGGCATGTTCCATCCTCCAGGAGAGATGGCGTTGGGTCGATCAGACCAGCGCCATCTCCCTGGAGACAAAGAAAGAGTTTGTGGCTGGAAATATCCACCCAGACAGTATGTTTAAGGACGCTCTGGCCAAGATGTCAGAGACCATCCAACAGCTCGAGTCCTCCACCAAGACGATGAAGGCACTCGAACCGCTGGCCAACCAGGCCGCCCCGGTAGGCCGCCCCAAGGCTAAGAAGGCACCCTGGAAGGCCAAGACCGATGACAAACCCAGGTCCCAGGACCGGAGCGGAGATAGACAGCGACAGCCTGCAGGCCGAGGCAGAGCAGACCGCCGCACCTCTCCGCCGCCCTACAAGGCCAGGAGCGCTCCCAGAGGCCGAGGCCAGGGGAAGCGCAAATGACCTGCCCGGGCCGGGTCATCTTCCCCACCACACTCAGAGTTCAAGGCCAGAGGTGGGGATCACAGATCTCACCTCAGAGCCTGCGCTGAAGCGCTTAAGGGGGCCTGTACACAGTGCTGTGAGCACCGTTGTACAGACCCCGAAAATTGTTATGTGCAATTCACATGTGTATGTTTTTCCACGTTGTTCAATAAAGAAAACAAAAAAACAAAAAACACAAAAAACAATAAAACCAACTCTGAAGGGCATAGGCCCAGTGGGAAAGATAACCCACACTGTGACAAAGCTGTCACAGGCCAAAAACTCCACGCCAATTTTTTCCAAACTCAATACCGAAAAAATTCACTAGAGGGAGACATTTCACACAAAGTAAGTCTTCCCCTAGGCAGGCCATGCACCACGCTGACAAGCACAGGGAACCCTTTGTCACGTCATCTGTCACAATGGCGGATATCCGGGGCTTCCCCGTGGATAATCCGTACAATTCAGACAGGATACAGGCTACAGTTCGCCTCGAAACCGCCCACTTCCAGGAAAATTATTTTCTCAGAAGCGAGCGGGCAAAAGGCCGCCATTCTGCAAGAGGAAATCAATTCTTTAATGCAGAAAGGCGCCATCACAGAGGTGGCCCTCGACCAATCAATGAACGGTTTTTACTCCCGCTATTTCTTGGTAAAGAAAAAGGGGGGCGGACTCCGTCCCATTCTAGACCTGAGGGCATTGAATCGTCACTTAAAAAAGCTGCGATTCAAAATGCTTACTCCACCAGTCCTCCTACGCCTAATTCGCGAAGGGGACTGGTTTACGTCAATAGACCTGCAAGACGCATATTTCCACATTCCGATTTACCCGCCGCACAGAAAATTTCTGCGCTTCGGGTTCAGAGGAAAAGTGTACGAGTACACAGTCCTTCCCTTCGGAATGTCACTGAGTCCCAGAGTCTTCATAAAGTGCACCGCGGCAGCTATCGCTCCGCTCCGACAGCAAGGGATCCGTCTCGCTACATACGTAGACGACTGGATCCTACTTGCAGACTCTCCACGAGAAGCACTGTCGCACACACATCGTGTGCTCAGCCACCTCGACTCGCTTGGGTTTATAATAAACCACGAGAAGAGCATGCTTATGCCAACACAGTCAATAGACTTTATAGGCATAACACTGAACTCAATCTCTTACACGGCCCGCCTGAGCCAAGAGAGAATAGACGCAACACTGCAGTGCGTGGCGTCATTCAAAAGGGGACGCTCGATTCCTTTTCATGCATGCCTCCGGATGGCGGGGTTAATGGCCTCTGCGGTCTATTTAATCCGCCTAGCAAGGCTACATATGAGACCTTTCCAACGATGGATAGGCTCTCTACATGTACCAATGCACCGTCGGCACCAGAAGGTAACAGTAACATCACAATGCATACTAGCCCTTCAATGGTGGTCAGACAGGAAAACCCTCTCAGAGGGCGTCCCCATGGGAAAGCCTCTGATCAGGAAAGTCATCACTACAGACGCCAGCATGACAGGCTGGGGAGCCACGATGGAAGGACTCACAGCCAGAGGTTTATGGTTGGGGCCACTACGTGCCCTTCACATAAATTACTTAGAGCTCATGGCAGTCTTCCTCGCCCTGAAACACTTCGAGCAGCGCATCCTGGGTTGCCATGTCCTAGTCAGGACAGACAACACCACGGCCATGTGCTACATCAACAGACAAGGTGGACTCAGGTCCCCTCGTCTTCATCAACTGGCTCAGAAACTGATCCTGTGGTGCAACACACGCGTCCTCTCAATAGTAGCGTGTCACGTCCCAGGTCTTCTGAACACAGGGGCAGACCTGCTGTCCAGAGGACCTCTCCGCTACTCAGACTGGTCACTACACCCTCATGCAGTGGCCCAGGTCTGGAGCAGGTTTGGGAAATCCAAGGTGGATCTCTTTGCCACAGAGGAGAACACGAAGTGTCCCCTCTTCTTCGCAATCAGGGGACCATCAACGTTGGGGCTAGACGCTCTGTCACACCAATGGCCCAAAACCCTTCTCTACGCCTTTCCCCCGCTATCCCTCATCAGCCCCACTCTGGACAGAGTGAGGACTCAGGGTCTGAAGGTGCTCCTAATAGCCCCGTCGTGGGGGGTCTGGAGGTCGGAAATAACCCCTCTCCTCTACGACCAGCCGTGGAGAATTCCCCTTCGAGCGGATCTCCTCTCTCAAGCGAGGGGGGAGATCTTCCACCCTCACCCCCAGGACCTAGACCTATGGGTCTGGCCCGTCAAAGGGTGATGTTGACTGCCGTGGGTCTACCTCCGAACGTAATCGAAACGATTCAGAAAGGCAGAGCCCAGTCAACAAGGGACCGTTACGAGACAGCCTGGCGCGTCTTCGAGCATTGGTGCTCACGAAGACCAGACCAAACAGTCCCCTACCAGGCCTCAGTGATCGACGTCCTGTCATTCCTGCAGGAGCTCCTAGACAACGGTCTAGGCCTCTCCTCAGTCAAGGTCCATTTGGCGGCAATCTCTGCCTGCCACCCAGGCTTTGATAACCAGACGGTGTGGAAGCACCCGCTGGTAAAACAATTCATGAAGGGTGTACGCAGGGAACATAGGACATGCAGATCCCTCGTTCCCTCGTGGGATTTGTCCCTGGTTCTAAAGGCGCTGGCTACAGCACCCTTTGAACCACTACAAACCGTGAGCCTCAAGCTCCTAACCCTGAAGGTGGCTCTCCTGATCGCACTCACGACAGCAAAAAGGGTCAGCGACCTACATGCGCTCTCGATCTCTCCAGACTGCATGAGGTTCGATGAGGGGTCGACCAAGGTCACCCTAAAGGCAAACCCCGCCTTCATTCCCAAAAATGCTCTCTCAGTGTGTGTGCCAGTGAACCTACAGGCTTTCCATCCCCCGCCGTTCTCCTCTGACGAAGACAGCAGGCTTAATTGCCTCTGCCCAGTCAGAGCTTTACGCATATACGCGGATAGACTGGCTCCCTTCAGACAAGGAAGCCAACTCTTTGTGTCCTGGGGTGCCAGGACCAAAGGAAAGCCCGTCACGAAGGTCACTATCTCTAACTGGATAGTGGAAGCCATCCGTCTGGCCTACACTAGCCAAGGCGTGGATTCCCCTCAAGCCCTGAGGGCCCACTCCACAAGAGGTGTGGCAGCTTCCTGGGCACTCTACAAGGGTGTCTCCATTCAGGAAGTCTGCACAGCAGCAAGCTGGTCTACACCCTCGACTTTCGCCACATACTATAACCTAGATGTGGCAGCGCATTCGCTAGCGCACGCGGTCTTGGGGGCCGCTGCTCAGTAAGGCATCAGGGCAGCATAGCGCTGCCTCCTGCTCTCCACAAGGACTAGGTTCTGGACCCAAAAGGGTCCGAGCCCCTCCCAAAAGGTTTACCTGGGACCCACTGGAAGTTCAGGTCACGGGAGTTCATAAAGTCCCATAAACGAAAGGTATTTCGTGAAATTTCTATATAATACAACGTTAAAGGTTACTTTAGTAACCACGGTTGTATATATAAATTGAACGAAATACCTTTCGTGGAACGCCCTTCTGTTCTCTAAAGCAGAAGAAAAGTTCCGAATGAGGGCTGACGTAGCCACGCAGGTATCTATACGGGATAGGCGTGGCTTCCTACGTCACCCTTAGAGCCCAGGACAGCGAAAATTCTAGAATTTTCTGTCCTGGGAGTACATAAAATAATGTTCTGCAGCTAGGTTTTGAAGGAAACCTACCCATAAACGAAAGGTATTTCGTTCAATTTATATATACAACCGTGGTTACTAAAGTAACCTTTAACGTTACTATGTAAAATACTTCTAACGTACTGTATTGTGATTAATTAAAAACATTCTCATATGCCGGTATACAGTAGCATGGTTCATTAGCTAAATGTGCAACATTCAACAGTAAACAAACCAACATATAGAGTATAACTGTATAGGCTACACTACAGGGTATCTGCACATATAAAGTGACAATTTAATGACTTGTGTTTACCAAGTACTCTGATCTTTCACATTGTAATTTGCTCTGGATAGGTGTGTGCATGCTAAATCCCTACATTGTAAATTAATTCATTATTAAATTATTAATTATTAATTGTAAATAGTCAACATACTGTGATATAGTACATTTGTTTTATTTGTTTATGACATAGAATAATAATATAGCCTAAGTAATTAGGACAAAGTATTAAGTTGGTTGTAAAAAGTTAAATATTAAAATAATAATAAAAAGACATGTAGTCTCAGATTAAGACCAGCAGGTGTCCTCCATCTAAAAGGAATCAGAAGAGGACCCACAGACTCAGCCATGAGTTTGGCATGGAGGAATGCAGAAAAGGAACCTACCATTTACAGCTAGCTCTTAATAATGGAAGGATTATGCAAATACCTTAGGGAGAACAACAAACATATTATTCATCTCATTAATGAAATAGTGTGGCTTCTGTTTCTTTGAACACCCTTAAAACCATGGGATATTTTAAATATTAACTCAGAAGAAATTGTGCCATCATGGATCACCATACAAACACAGACTACTATCCCCATATTTGTTTTATGAAGTTATTACTAGTCTAATGCTTTTTAGTTTTAGTTTTGTCTCTCTTCTGATGAGAAACCTTTCAAAAGTCTGTCAGAAGCATAGCATTTCTTGCAGAAAAGAGACTTCACTAATTGGGTTGCAATGAGCAATTTGTTTAATCTCTAAATCAAAACATTTCTCACGAATCGGAATGAGGCCAATTATAGAGCAAATGCTGAGCAAGCCTTATTGGATAATGGCACATACCTGTACACAAAATCCACAATATTAACTTAACTGAGAATTGAATAACTTGCAGAAAAAAATTAACAATATTGTACTGTGTGCTCCTCCTGGGTTCACCATAGTCCCAAACTCCCAAACCACATCAGTCCAATAGATTACACATCATGTTGCGCCGTGCGGTTATGTAAATGCCTTAGCTGCTAGCACTGAGACAATAGCCCGCCAAGGTAAAGTTACCTACGTATCCAGCTCATTGTAAGCTTTCCCGGAAGGCATTCTACATTACATATCTTTCTGGACTTAACTTGAGTTTTTGTCAGTAAAATCACAAGAAAGTAAAATGGCTTGTTCGGTATGAAAACCATATCCATGTACTCTGACAGAGGGCAATGGAATCAATGTTTGCATTGCAAGCCTCTTCCCTGCTGGATCCTAAGAACTACATGTATAGTTCTAATTGGTGAGATCATCTCATGTGCTTTACCTGTTTCATTGAAAATGTGTTTAAGCTTTAAAATATATCTATCTATATCTATAAATGCACCATATCTCTGTGTGTACGTGTGTGAAATGGTAAATGGTAAATGGTGCATTTATATAGCGCCTTTATCCAAGGCGCTTTTACATAGATTGTGCATTACATTCACCCATTCACACACACATTCATACACCGATTGCAGCGGAAGCCATGCAAGGTACCAACCAGCACATCGGGAGCAATTTGGGGTTCAGTGTCTTGCCCAAGGACACTTCGACATGTAGACAGGAGGAGCCGGGATTCGAACCACCGACCCATGGATCATTGGACGACCTGCTCTACCTCTTGAGCCAGAGTCGCCCCACATCTGTAATCCACGTAACTTGAGAACCGTTCGCCCCACCATCTCCAAATTGGACACACGTGTTCCACACCACCACAGGGAGAGCAGTGCCCGGCATTGAGTTGGTCAGACACACAGTTGTCCAGAACTGCCAAGGCCTCTGCCTAGACTCTGGACAGGGCCCAAATTAGCCAAATGATCACACCTGATCACCCCTAGATCTATGGGTTCTGACATCACAATGATGTTCTGACATCGGCATAGACTATATTTGGCCATGCCTGACAAAGAACTCCATATATGGGCATATAAGGGACACAGACAAAATAACTTTACAACTTGCATAGTTCTAAGTAGACCAGTGCCCAATGGGCACTGCTCTAGTTCAACCAATTTTATCAATATGCTCACTCCTGGTTTAACTGGTAGCAGTGCAATAAATTCAAATGACAAAAGATGCCAATGTGTCAGTTTGGTCTGCTGTGCTGACTGAATTAATGACTCACACATGTTTATTCAAATTGATTGAATGGGTAGCCTTTTACAATTTTACAATTCAGGCATTTAGACGTACCACTTGGCATACAGTAAGTACATGTGTGTCATATGACCCCGGGGGAAAGAGAAGACGTGAAATACACTGTTCCAGTCATAAAGTAAAAGCTGAACAGCTGAAGTTATTATCTCCAGTTCTGGCCTGTGACCCTAAATTGCTTTCCTTCTGTTACCTCTGGATGCTGCCTAACACTCAACATCCATGGACGATTGCCTGTGGGGCCTCAAACCCAGTACTGCACGGCCCAATTTCCTCGAAGGGCCCTTGAGGAAATTGTTGTTGTTGTTATTTTACTTTACATTATTGTCCAAAAAGTGTACATTTCATGTACTGTAAAATAATAGAAGAGTTATCCATCAGGCTTGATGGTTCAAGGATAAAATAGTGGCATAAATTAATAACAGTGAATTGGTATATGAAACATTAATGTACAACTGCTACCTCTGTGACCACAACTCCTGCCGGCCTTTTACTGATAGCCACAGAACATCTGTGGCACCCCACAGGATTCTTGGATTCTTACAAAAGGGATACTATCAGGCAAATGGATGAGCCGTGTTAACTATTCAGTATCTTCATCTTCTGGTATGAAAAGCACAGTTGCAGTTCTTAGACGCAGTCACGCAGATAGGGAGGTCTGCCTCTCAGGCTCACACTGAGCTTAAAAATGACTCAGACGGAGTTTGACAACAGGATTATTTGGGGAAGGTTGTCTTGACTACAGTCGCAGCCTCCATACAAATAAAATTACAATTCTTGTTCGATAGAGAATATATGTAACTGAAAGCAGCAAGATGATCAATGACAATTTAGCAATAGCATTATATTATACATTATATATATAGGATATTTTGTAAACACAATTACAATTGCCAACAGACCATAATAATTGTTATATTTATATTGCTGGGGATTATTTAAAACTATAATGAACAAACTAAAGTTTAATTAATAAAAAAATAGGTTGTTAATTTTTTTTCAGAGTGACAATGAAGCACTGATGATCTCAAAGCAGCGGTATTGTCACCGAAAAGGCAGTAACCAAGCAACAAGGGGAAGATTTGAGCTATTTTTGTAAAACTGTTTTTAAAAAGTGTGGTAAGTTTGAGGGAAACTTGCATCTGAATATTTGACATTTTGAGAACTATATTAAGAAGAATGCTTTAAGACATTACTTAAATGATATGAGCTGACAGCTGAGCAGGGAGCCCATGGGTCTCCACTCACAAACACCAGTGCCCCCAAACACACCTCTCCTCCCCGCTCCCCCAGCCCCATACCCCTCCTCCTGCATCATTCACAGCTAAGAATTTGTCTACACCTGGAGACAGCTCAACATCCACACCCTCACCCCTGATCATCACAACTAGCCAGGTGAGGAAGCAGTTCTGCTTTACACTGGTCTTGACCAGTGTAAATGAGGCCGGAGGGCCAGACAAAACCAACCATATAGTGGTAAAGGCTCCAGGTAGATGGCAGCAGTGTTGAAGAAGTGCTAAAGAAGGCGCCCCAGCTCAGCGATTATTACAGGACATGTTCTTTGATGTCACATTATCATGAAGAACTTCGAGAGACATCCTGCAGCACCTCAAGCCCCTGGTGAGAGACTCCCATGATGTCCAGCAGTTTACATATAAAGGCAAACATTAGGGTGGAGAATGCCAGAGACTCTACCCAAACCTGGCGAGGCTGTGCAGCACTGTGAGAGGCGTGGATTATAGACTACCTCACCAGTAGACCACAGTATGTCAGACTACAAGGCCTGTCAGCTGTGTTGGTGACCATCGAATTGTGCTGTCACCTTTAGGCCTACCCTCTATACCACTGCATCAACTCCACCTACAGAAGTTCTCTCCTCTGATGACCACTGGTGATGGACTATTGTTATTCTCATTTATCTTGGTTTGGTTAATGGCTCTTACTCCCTGTACCTACACTTTGCAACCCTGTTTTCAAAAGCGCTTTATAAATAAAGATCATCATTATCATATAAGCCTACAGTACAATGGTGCCAAGATTTGATATGATTTATTATATATGAATTTCTATTAGTCCACCCTCTGATGGGGAAAGCAATCTCTCCATTCGTGATGTGGTAAATCAATTATTCAGGTCCAAAATATGTCTGAGCTATCCTTTGTGTTCTAAAGATTTTTGTTGAAATGTGTGGCACAGCTTTGATTAGAACGCCATTTTGTTTCCATGTTATGGAAGGTATATTTACACTAGAAGTATATGTAGTGCCATTTTCTACATCATGACTCCAATTTCAACTTCATCAGCCTATGCTCCTTCAAGACATGCAGGTTGTATGCAGGTTTCATCTATATTTACAAGAGTTGCCCTCTCCAGCTCTGGTAAACAACCATGTGACATCCTTGGCAGGTGCATGCATTCCCTATAAGCCCAATCACCAGTCTCACATGGCCTATTGAGGTGTACCCATAGTGCCCAAAAACAAAACAAAAAACAATACAATAATTACTTCTCAGGAATCAGGAATAAAATGCAAACCAAATACTATATATTATAAATATATACAAATACAATAATATACTAATGTAAAAGATATGCCTAGCACCATTTTGAAATAATAATGTAACTTCTTCTTGGGGCCTCACAAGCCAGGCATGCTATGTTGCAACACAACAGAGACCTGTTGTTGTGTGTCACTGCTGTATTTGTTTATTCAATACCAATTTAATTAATGAAATTTGTATTAAGTTTAACTCCCCTCAAGCTTTTGGTATAAAACCATGAGATTGGTGACCTACATTGAAAAGTCACTAAGCATAATGGAATTATCCTTATCTGATTATAAATTGGAAAAGGGTTAGTGTAGTGGGAAATCAGGATGCAATATTAACCAATAATTTTCTTTTACTAGAAATACTTTCTTATATCATCTATTTTACATGCATTTAGGAGGCTTTATTACTTTAAATTATGATACTGTAGGCCCTTTAATTTATTTTAGTTTTTATTTTAGTTTTTACTTTTACTAGCACTATCACCTGGAAAGGTTGATACATTTAAGGAAATTAACTTTTGTTTATAATTACTAAATACTACACAGCCTATATGAAATAAATACCATATGTCTCCTTATAGGACTAATGAAAAAGTACACAGCATGTAGGGAGTATAAGAATTATTCCTTAAATAATCTGCTGAGAAGCATTTAAGTGAAATCACTGGCACATATCAATGCATTTAATTAGCTATAAGCAAATCATAATCTATTTTGACATAGGCCTACATTATTCATTTTAGCTTAATACTTAAACCTATCTTATTGATTAAAATAAGTCATGGGCAACAATGTTTAAATTCAGGTGAAGTCAAGCAATTATCAGCACTTTTATCCCTGACTCCTGCATCTTCATTTCTCCTTTAGCCTTAATGTTCCGATTTTTTGGTTGATTTTTATGGCGATTCACATAGCCTACAAGATGCTAGAATTTGTAAACGCACTGTTTCCTTGGTAAATATATATATATATATATATTCAGTATATATTATTTTTTTCTGTCTGTCTGTCTGTCTGTCTGTCTGTCTGTCTGCCTGTCTGTCTATGTCTGACAGACAGACATGTGAGATTGTCTATATATGTCAGACAGACAGACAGACAGACAGACAGACATTCTGTCTGACAGACAGACTAGAATAGAATAGAATAGAATAGAATCCTGCATTGGTTATATAGCAATGAGTTTGTTCTAACGCACGTGTCCTTATTTTCCCTTTTCTTTGCCATTAAGGTGATATCCATATTGCGAACATGAAGTCTAGACTTCATCTGGCTCAATAGAACAACTTAGGACACCGCTACATCTCGCGACTCGCGCAGTCTTATACGTGCCTTGGAAGAATGCAATGCATGAGTAGAACAAATCACTTTATTATAAGAAAATATACCCCATAAAAGTGAACAATATTTACAAATCAAAATATAGCCTAGTTAAAAGATATAGCACGTTCACCAGTCACCACGATCTCCAGTATGACAACATCAGTATCGGCTTTCTGGTTTGAATCCGTTTAAAAACCGAACTTCACAACAATACTGGCGATCATAGTAATGCCAAAGGCGCACACACATACGCACACACAAGATTCTCATCGTTATTTGTATACACAGCCATACCAGGATAAGAGAAAGACATTTGTGAAAAAAGAAATAATAATAATATTTACAATGAAATGAACGGATGAAAATTAACAGATTGCATGCAGAAGATGTCCAATAAAATGATGTGTCCAGCCCACCAGACGATGTGGAACATATTGCGAAATAAATAAATTAACAAACACAAACAGATAGTGTGCCTCTAATTTATTTCTCCGGCTGTACCGAAAAGTTTCAGCATTCATATTTCTCAGAACAGCTCTAAATTGGACCTATACTACACGCTAATAACTACATTGCTGGATTTTTCCATTTGCCTGTATTGATCAAGCCAGTCCTTGAGCTCTGAGATCCGATATCCCTCGGGTCCTCTGCCTCCCTGATAAACTATTTTCCCGTCTTGGAGTATATAAAGTCTGTCAAAATAAGCTCCGTACGCCGCGTTGGAAGAGTTCTCCATGCTATCGACTACAACCAGGCATTCGGGGACCTCCAGGCGCATCAGCTGCGCCGCGCTCAGTCTGTCCTCCAAACACCGGTGTTTGGGAATTTGGTAGGGTGCGTCGGAGCTCACCCACCCGTCCGAGGGGTGCGCTTCCTCTATGTACACAACTACAGAGTCTGCTATATCTGCGTGCTGTTGCACAACACCCTGGAACGCCTTCAGGCGCGCCATGAACGGTGGTCAGGTGCAACTGCCAAAGTTGAGGATGAGCGGTCTCTGTTCCTTTGCGTAATCGAGGATCCGACTGCGCGTCTGGTCCAGCTGAACAACTTCGGTGTTAGGCGCGCCGTGTCCAAGGTGCGCTGCTTTCAGAAAGTCCAATTTGTGTCCGTGCCAAACTGCCCTAAGGGACTCCAAGGTGCACATCCTGTTGGAATCGGATATGCACAATGGGGGGTCGATGATGGCATCTCCCTCTGGCTCCCTCACGCTGAAGAAGACCCTTTTCCTTATGCATAAAAAGTCAAGCAACCAAAACATTACGGCTGCCATTAGAAAACGTGGCAGGAGGACAAGACACACTATTGCATTTTTAATAGCCTTGACTGTATTCATTGTGACTTTTTAACCCCCAGCAAGATTGCTGTGCGCGCCACAGTGAAACTTCAGTGCTTAGCTGTGTCCTTGCGGCTTGCACTACGATTCTGCAGGCTCAAGTTCGGCCACTTGCAACTTCCCTCTTTTTATAGCACCGGCAGATTTGAATGAATAACACCCCGCCTCCAAACTGGGGCCGAGGCAAGGCCTCACAACATGGTGGGGATTACCTTCTGTCAACTCCACAGCCAAAGAACCAATGGGGGGCCACACCATGAGCATATACAGTTAAACTTTGAGAATGTATAGCCATGCAACATTTCAGATAATGCAGTATTAGGCCTAATAATATTTGTTGTGGCTTACCTGAATTCTTATGAAAGCTATAGTTTACTTATATGCGTTCCACTTCATATATATATATATATATATATATATATATATATATATATATATATATATTGCGACATGGTGTTTTGCTACAACCCAAAAGTGAACTTGAAGTTTTGAGAGTTTCACTTAATGGTCAATAACAGAAAACTTCTGGCTACCAGGAAACCAAGACAACCATGGAGTTGTGAAAGTGCCGTTGCTTATACACACAATACGCACTGCGAGTAGGCTAGTGCAACACACACTGTGCCAAAAAGTGCCAAGCCGACCCTCATAATAACAATTTTCTCCGCGGCTCAAGAACACAATGGCAAGATCCAAAGCATAGGCCCAAAGAATCCATCCATCCATCCATTTATCCATCTTCAACCGCTGAAGGTCGGGTCACAGGGGCAACAGCTCCACCAGAATGCTCCAGACTTCCCTATCCAGAGTAACATTATAGTGACTTCCTCCTGGGGGATCCTGAGACGTTCCAAGGCCATGTGTTTCCTGCAATCACTAGGACCTAGTGGGACGTGCCTCGAGGACCTCCCTAGGGGAGATGCAGTCACCCGTCGAAAAAACCTCATTTCGGCCGCTTGTATTCGCGACCCACACTTCATGACCATAGGTGAGAGTATAGGAATGAAGATTGCTTGGCCCAAAGAATATACAAGACAACTGGTGGACACTAGGGGCTCTGGGGAGAACTGTAAGTATCTTTTTATATTAGTATAATTTATTGTAAGAGTGACTGGATGTCAAGTAGACAGTAACTGTTGGTATATAGTGATAATAATCTATACAACTGCTGCTTTTAGTCCTTATAGAACTTGTGTCTATACTGCCTGGTCAACTATTGGTCTCTGTAACTCCTCTGTGCTAGTAACCAATGTCTAATACAACTGCTGTTTTAAATCCTTTAGACCCGTTATTGACCTTATATCAACCCTGAAACATACCTTAGTTACGTCACCAAGAACGGTGGTCCTTTATTGGCTGTTGATGGTGTACAAGTACAGACAAGTAATAAATAATAATAATAATAATAATAATAATAATAATAATATACATTTTCACAAATTTCTATTCCATTGAAAAACAATGGCATAAAAATTGCAATCCAAAATAAACAACATAAGATGCTACTAAAATCAAAGCATATAGGGAAAAGACCTATAGCAGATGTGACTTCCTATAAGTATAAACAGAAAACACTTTGTTAAAAAGGTAGCTTTTTAAGGTATAGTCTTTAACAGCGTCAGTAGTTGTGGGGCTCTCAAGTGGTCAGAGTGCTAACAAATACATTACATTGTTCATCATGAGTGAAATGAGTTTCAAATTATAAAACGGGGAATGGGTGATCATAAATGGGTTCTAAATTGTAAAACGGGAAATAGGGCCATTTCTCCCCCCATGCAGGACCAGTTCTCTCGAGTAGCCCTACCTTTAAAAGTTCTCTCCCCATAATGGGACCAGTTCGCTCAAGTCCCCAGTTCTCCTGTTAGCAGGGTGAATCGCACTCACGCACGCACGCACGCACTCACTCACTCACTCACTCACTCACTCACTCACTCACTCACTCACTCATAGTTTTATTTATGTTGAACTGGGCCCATTCTCCATTTTCCAGTGTAATAGGCCTACAAATTCATATGGTCACACATAACACAAACACATTACAGGGGTTCTTGAAGATGCATTGTGGAAAGTTTGCAGATGATGCATCTAATTGTCCAGCTATGCTATGTAAACAGCACTTCCTCCCAATGTGGCAACTGCAGCGGAGCAGAATTTGGTCAGTAGATTCACTTTTGACTTTGACATTCCCGACACCTGCAGACCCCTCACAACCAAGTGAAGTTTACACTTGTACAGGTGGTTAGCTATTTAAAACCTCGGAAAGAAATGCTTCATCCAGACTAGTCAAAAGTAGACCCTATACCAAAATTCTGAACTCTCTGTCTCTCTCTCTCTCTTCAACAACAATCACATTTGGTGTAATAGGCTAGCTGTGAATTAAACATCACAGCCACAATTACATAGTTTGAACGTGGTGTATAACACAGTTGTAGATTTTAACTGAAGACAGAGCATAATGGCATTATGTCCTTAAGGTTAATACATCAATAATACTTCTGTCATGCCTTGTTGTATCTCGCCTTGTAGACACACGCATGTGCGTGCACGCACACACAATATTAATAGCCTTCTTGTCGGTACAGTATGTGTGGAAAATACCCCACTAACTCCTGTCATGGGTATCAAAGTCATTATGAACCACGCCTCGGCCTTCTGACAAAAGCTTTGGCTTGACATGATTGGCTTATTTCGAAACAGATATTAATTTAACTCCGAGTGTACAAATGTAACCCATAAGTACATGCAGAGTTAAAAATAGATAAATCAACACTGGGGATTTACTGTGTATATAACCACATCTACTGTAATTTACTGTGTATATAACCACATCTACTGTCATTTACTGTGTATATAACCACATCTACTGTAATTTACTGTGTATATAACCACATCTACTGTCATTTACTGTGTATATAACCACATCTACTGTCATTTACTGTGTATATAACCACATCTACTGTAATTTACTGTGTATATAACCACATCTACTGTAATTTCCAGTAGGCTATATTCTAAAACTCATGCAGGCAATTAAATGTCCATTCACTGACTTTTCCATTATCCTTATTGCATCCCTATTCTGGGGTGGAACATTTGTAGAAAATTGCAAATCTACAAACATCTCAACCTGATGCATTGTGAGTTTGTACAGTATCTGCTATTATCGGCAGAGACATTCCCTATTAGTTACAGATTTGGACAAGAAGGGAAGACTTGCATGCGGTTGCTGCAAAAAAATTATAGGATTTGGTGTCACTCAATTTAGGTATTATTTGTATTTATTTTTGAGGGGCGCTATAGCCCCTCTTATGTCCAGCTTTGAGGGTTTGTGTAAACACAAACATTATTTTGCTACCACCACCTATGACTAGTTTTGAGTCATTTTGTTTGTGTAAAAACTCTAGAGTGAAAACACAAACATTGAATGCCATTGACATTGAATGGCCATTTTTGAGTGTTTGTGTAAACACAAACATTGAAGACAAAAGTGAGGACGCAAATTGTGATTGGCCAGAATGAGATGATGTATGATATTTTAGAATAGCCAATTACTTTATACCCCTTTTCCTCCACAATTTGTCGTTAAGCCAATTAATTCCTACCCACACACATTTCTGTGTTGTCACTGCTGTTGACTCACCTGCCAGTGAGGAGCCCCCACCAGGACGACATATAGCCTTCGTCCTGTACTCCTCACGCTCAACACTGCTGACAGGTGCCGCCCCAGCCTGTAGGAGTACAAGGGGCTGTTCAAATACAGAACTACAGTGTTTCTGCTGGGGTAGTGTGTGACTAACCAATAACCATATGCTTTGAAGACAATTGCAACATTGTGTTTTAATTCACCGCACAATGCTGGCACTTACTACATTGAGGATGCATGGACAGTATCTATAGACAGGTCATTAGTCAATCATTATGGTTAGCCAGTGCCATCTGGAGTATGTGTATGGTGATGTCCTTTCTTTTTTTTTCTCCAAACGTTCACATCTTTGATGCCTCAAAGTCCATATAGAACATATAGTCATGAATCACCGTTTCATGTAGAGTTTCACATGCTGAGTCTTGAAGAAAAAATGTTGATGCCCCTGCCTTTGAGGCTGTTGTGAAAGAACACACTCAAGTATGTTGAGTGAATTCTCCAACCATGATTTATCCCCCAACGGTCAGTTGCCTTTAAATGAAGGGGCAGAGAATTAAATATCCATGACCCCTCTTATAATAATCAAATACATTGATATAGTTTAGTTACATGCGACAATGCTCAATGAAAAAAGGAGAAAAAAAGAGAAAAGTCAAAGTCAAGTGCTACTTAAAGGCATAGTATTTCCCCAATAATTTCCCTCTAGCAACGCAGTTATCAGCCACTGCAGAAACACATTTCCCTCTCGCTTGCCGGTTTCATTATGTGTTTTGGTAGACAGGACATTTTTGGGCTACCAAAACAAACTGTGAAAACACCAAAATACAGCAAGAGGGGCAATGTGTTTCTGCAGGTAGACACACCACCACACTACTCCTGGTAGGTATAGAGGGAAATGTTTAAAACATTTATATTGTATTGTTATGTAAACACAGGGCAAAGTTACATATTATGCCTTTAAATTTGTTATGTCTGGTAGGGCTATATTTGTCACAGTTAGTCTTAAAAGACTAGAACAGCAAATGATAACCACATAATATCTACCAGGTCATCTGAGGACATTACATACAGTACACCACAGCACCAGTAGGGATACGTTATCTGACTGAAACAGCTAATAAAGCTGCTCAGCAGATAATAAAAGATACACCGAATGAAGACACATTTTACTTAACACACTGTAAGAAACTTCCAAGCTACAAAGAAAAGAAAATGTTAATACAATGTTGTTTACGTGAATATTGTAAATGTAGTCACTCTACAATACCTGTAAATATAGCATATACGCAAGTTTGTTAAATGATTTGTGTCACACTTTCAACAGAAGGCTGCTGTTCCGCTTAACAGCAAGGTAATACCTCATATGTTGTAAAATAATATTAACATTGACATACTATGCCGAGTGATAAAAAATGATTTGCGATTTGATGTTATGAGTCACAGCCAACCCTACAGGGGGTCGTTTAAAGCCAAGCATACAGAGTGCCAACTTCAACTTTGTTCCACTTTGATATCTGTTTCTGAACAGTTATAAAGTGTCTGCTACTGTCAATTTAATTTATGTCTGGGAGCACATGGCCAGCTGCTGTCATTTTATGGCTTGGTGTGTTTATTCAACAAAGGCATTCGAGGTCTCCTGGACACATACTGTAGACATACATCAGTTAAGCCGTAATCGCCAGTTACTGTAAATCCCTGCGTAATATTTGACCTCAGTAGTTCAGAATGTAAACCAGACTCAGTCATATAGCATCAGACATGAGTCATGACATTTGTCAACTCGGTCTCTAGACTTTATGACTCGGAGAACAGTCAGTAGGAGTATACTGTAACTGCAAGTGGATGCTTTTTTTTTTTTTTTTTTTTAAAGCATTCTCATATGCGAAATGTCTGCAGCCTACTCTGGTTTAAACCTAAAGTTAGATTCTACAAAATAAAGGCGCCCCATGCGCAGCATCAGAGGTTGAACATTAGCAGCATGCCCAGTGCCATATAGTTGTATTCTGCTATCACAAGTCTGGTGTGACCTTGTAGTGACCTTGTGACACAAGGTGACACAAGGACATAAAATACACATTAATCTGGTATCAGGTACAATTTCACAGCACGTTGACCAGAAAAAGAAAATAATCTGATCGTTTGTGACAAGAAAGTAATCATTTATTTTGTATTAGGTATTCTACTCATTTGTTCATTTAAGTAGTTGATTAAAACAGCAAGTGAATTCAACACGATTAACCATTGGCTCAAAACTAAACGTATTGATACACTGATTTGCTACCGTCACTGACTACAGAGCTATAGATATAGATGCCTAGCAGGTACTACATAAAAAAGACCAATCATATTGTTCAGCCACAATTGCATTTCCATGGGAGGGTTGATTAACTGTAATGTATGTATTAAAAATACATGTCAGCTTGACTGTGAATTTATTTTGTGCTGATGTAACAAATATCAGTTCAATAGTCTATGTTTTATGACTAGTAACCTCTCATATTGTGTCTAAAAACATATTAGTGTCAGTGCCAAAATAATGAAGATTATTATTTCAGTGGTGTGCTGTGATTTCTCATTGTGGACAGCTAATTTGGAACTAACTAACTAACTGTAGTCTTTATTTTCAGTGAGCTAGTCTTAATTCAACTAGTGGAACATGTTCTTTACTATTACACAGTAAAATCCATAGTTACTTTAGTAATAGTACAAATTAAACCAAATAGGTTAAGATGCGTGACCAAGCCTTTGCTGTCAGAGTCCCCAGGGATCTGGAACGATCCTTTTAGAACATACTTTTTTACGGAAAAGCTTTTACATAATCAAGGTACCAAAAAAGAAATGTACAGAACATCGAGAACATGTATCTTTACACTTTTTTTTATTGTATTTGCACCACATTCTTCTAATCACTTGCTCTTTTCATGTATTGTGCAGCACATTGTAAGATTGATTTTGAAAGAGCACTACAATAATTTGTTTTCTTTGTTTGTCTTGGTCTTTTCTATATCTCAGTCGGCTCCTTTTCTCCTTTTCTCAATGAGGCAGCTCAGTTATTTCCTGTCACCTACCTCATCTTACCTGCATTAACATCTGCATAAATCTGTGTAAAGGTGTTTGGGGTTGGGGGCATACCTGTTCCGTCTAACATTTGCATTGAGTCAATTGTCTCATCTCTGCGGGTGAAACACAGAGATGGATTCTAAGTCCACGTACTACTCTTACCTTCTATAAACTTCGTTGGAATCTTGGCAGTGGCGTGTGGTTCATCCGAGGACAATGCAGATCTGGGAAATCAGCCCGTTTCTCCAAGCTTACTTATTGAGGTGGAAAGATGCCAGAAACCACAACTGATGAAATATCATAAAGACAAGCCCCCCAAAACAGTTTTATGATAAGAATCAATGCGGGCTCCTTTTCCTTTCAAGTCAGTCACTGATACCCACCTCCTTGTACAGAATTGAATAAGTATACGGTCGGTCTTCACACCCACCACACGCCCCCACCCCCCCACACCCTTCTCCTTCCACGACCTCTTCTAAATCAAAGAGCACTAGTGTTCCAGCTCAACTTGAATGAACTGCTGTTGCCTGCCCTGTGGGCTGTTTGTATCTCAGCAACTGGCAAGCCAAAAAGGAACGGACTAACGTGTTATAATAATCTGTTTCATCTCATCTACTTGCATCATTCTCAAAGGGATGCTAAGCAGCATCTTGGTTTTAATATCATTTTACTCGCAGACTATATGCACATAGTTTATATCCTTGAAAGAGGCATAAAAGTGGATTTAACTGCCATTTGGGTCACTGGAGGTTAAAGGTCCAAACAGATGTCAGTGCATGTTATGTCCATTCACTACCAAGTCATGTACACAGCAGGTCCTCCATCACTGCCAACAGTTTTCTAAAGCATACTACAGTCATAAGATTTCTTACCTTCTAGGAAGCCATTTGTTGCAATTATTTTCAGTATTGTATGAAACTTAAACTTGCGTGAGATATGTCACCCTCATTTTTGTAAAAGTTTCGTTATTCAGTGGAAGGCAAGAATTCATTGGAAAAGTCCAAAATAGTCCCTGAAGAGAGGATGTTAGTTGGAGAAGCAGATTTTAAGGTGGGCTAATCACCTAAAGGTTTTAATTACAACTAGAAAAAAGAAATTGCCATGTCAAAGCAGTTGACGTTTCCATGTCCAGACTCATACTGTACCTATATTATGTATGATGAGTTGAATAATACACGTACATACAGACAACCCGGAAACATAATGCTTATAGCCGTTGCCAGGGGAGGCATGGAAATATGGAAATTGGGTAATACAAAATAAATAAATGGTGGTATGCTTTGGGTAAGTGCTGACAGAAATATCAACTGTTATATGCAATAAGCTAAACATGTTTAATCGTCAGTAGCACTTTGTAAACACTAAACACGTTTATGTGTTTGTAGGTACTAGAGCGGTGCCCATTGGGCACTGGCCTACTTGGAACGATGCAAGTTGGAAATTAATGCCTCACCCAGTTATGTCTGTGTCCCTTTTATGCCCAGATATGGAGTTCTTTGTTAGGCATGCCCAAATATGGAGTCTATACAGATGTCAGAACATCATTGTGATGTCAGAACAATCATTGTGATGTCAGAACACAGAAGGGGTGATCAGGTCCAGAGCCCCGGCAGAGGCTTTTGTGCTGGTTCTGGACAACCGGCTATCCGACGGACTCCCTGTGGGGGTGAACGCGTGTGTCAAATTTGAAGTCGCACGTACAGAGACTTGGTGTATTTATAGATAGATAGATACAATCAAAGGTCATACATAATACATACGTGTTTGAATTAGAACACTAAACTGTTTGAGGTGTTCTTGTGAGGTGTTTGAGGTGTATATTCGTGTTCTAGTGTATTTTATTGCCAGAAATAAACATTTGGCATTTAAATATTACACACTGGTGTTTTGGTTTTAAACGTGTCACATTCCAGGATTTTATAGTGCAGTAAACAAGTTAACAACACGTATTGTCCTTTCAGTTATTAAATGTGAAGACAGATTTGCTAGAAAAAAGGGTTACATTTTCTAGGTTGAATCTCACATCTAGTGGAGATCTTGACAAGACATGTTTGCCAGTTGAGAGAGTAAATCAGTTCAATCAGTCTGAGAAACAGTATTGTTTTACTTGTCTTCTGAAGGGAACATGGCAAATATACAGTAGCCTACATGCAAGCATCAGTGTCTAGCAATTTCCTCCAAGAGAGCTCTCCTTTTAAAGTAATTTGACTCTGTTATAACAGGCCTCAACTGATGGCAATATGACACTTTCTCTGTGGTGCACCTTTAGGGTCAGTGGTAGTGTTACGGACCATCATCCCCATTTGACTCAGGAAAAATGTGAGCTATGCGTTAAGCATGTTTAACCGCATCTCTGAGACACGGTCACATTTGACATTTGAAGTTGTAAGCATGAGCCTCCCTGCAGCCTAGCACACTAGAGCTGTGAAGTCGGCTAAACAGCAAGAAATGAAATTACTCCTACAGTATAGTTTGGAAATGAAGTAATGTGTCAATATAGCTTTCATTCACATAGTGTCACAGTTGTTACAATACTACAGTATGCATATTGAAAGCAGATTGTCACGTAGAATGAAATACTATCATTATACATGGCTCGAAAAACATCTGACACCTTTTTAAGTATTTTGAGTGACTGTATTGTGCCAAGATACTTTCAACATGTTGAGCCCTGAAAAATCCAGCAGCTTTCAAAGATGCAGGTGGACTCTTCAGCTATTTATTATATACGAGTTGTGAACCAAAACTTAAAATGCAACTTCAATCACTGCATTTTGACCTGTAACTCAGCAAGAACAGGCTCACTATGTCTGTCATTGGCTGAAGAACATGCATCGCAAATAGAATTACTGTTAAGTCAACGTTTCTAACCAGGATCAAAATAAGATTTTACACCAAACAAGTGGTTTAGAGATGTCCTGTAATTGTATAATGTTCTCATATCAGGATCAGATCATCTCTATTGACCTATTTTTCATCAACAGAATAGAAAAGATGTGAGATGTGAACATATATTCTAACTCAAGCATCTCATTTTACACGTTTGATAAAGTATTGCATTTCTTTTGTTGGGCATGCATGGCTTTTATTTTCTGGCCTAATCTCCCTGACATCATTGTTGACATTTAAGGAAGCCCTGTGACCAGACTTAATCACTACGGTTAAAAACAAAGTAGAAGGGAAGATAAGAAAATTAGGGAAATGTTCTTGAATAATATTCACAAACCTTTCAACTTTTCAACTTCCTGTGCAGAGCACCAAAATGGCAAAGTCCAACTGACGAGAGAGTCAGAGAGAGAGTTTTCTGAAAAAGATATGATAATGATGTTGATTAGGTTGTGGGAGAAATGTCCTCACGTGGCTTCGTTCAATGGTTTACTGCTGTCCATTTGATAGTATTAGGGAGCCTGGCCTCATCGATGCCAATCTACTAGTCAAATTAAATCTTTCTCTCTCTCTCTGAAAATGTTGGTATATTGATCAGTTTGTGGTGTTTCATTAATTTTAGGACCCAGTGTTGCATTTTCAGATGAGAGAATGTTGGTTGCCAATTCAAGAGACCTGATATTGATGTGATTTTTAGTGTTATAGGACTTCTGTCTCGTTTCTTCTTATGACATACAGTCAGTAAATCAGTCAAGCCTCATTAAAACATTTGATATGACATGGAGACCTCTCTTAGGCTACCTTGTTTATACAGACCATATTTTACCTGAATGTCAACGGAACATCCCCTCCCCCTTTCTCTTTATTCCTTGGATCATGTCACAACTCCCCATATACAGGCCCTACCAATTTGTGCCAAACCCACAGATTTTGTCCAAAACTCACACAAATCGGTACACTCTGGAGTCATGTGATCAAGATGTATCAGTCATATTGTTCATGTTCCATTCCGATTGGCTATGACTGACTTCCAACTTCCTCCCAGGAGTGCACTTTTGTAGTTTCATCTCGGCCAGGCCGGATGGCTGATAGTATACTTTATTCAATACTTTGTTTAGAAAAATCACAACAATGTCATCAATTAGGAAAACGCCAAAGTGGACTATATTGTTCCTTAATAGAAGGCCTAACAGCTGAGATCTGTGAACAGTAAATATCCATCACCACTTGACTGATCGGCATGAAACTTTGCACATACGTACATTCCCAGTGGGCCAAAGAAGTACCTCTACTCCAATTTTCTAGATTTTGTCCACTTGGACTCGAGGATAAATGTAATCTTTGGTGGTCACTGTGACCTCATTTCCATCCCATTCTCATGAACATGATATCTCAGTTAAGGATGTCAAGGATGAACTGATTACAACTTTGAGGGCAACGTTCAAGGTCACTGTGAAAATCACACAAAACATAGTTTTGGAAATAGCTCAAGAATTTAAACACGGTCAACTTCAATGTTCTACAAAAACACTTATCATAAAGGTTACCCTAATCTCAAGTCACCACCTGAAACTGATGCGACTGTATAGATTGTCTGAGCTGCCGGGTTAAATATGTGTGTGTAAATCATTCATGTTTTTATAGCTTCTTTGCAGCAACATCCATATTTGAAGCTTCGTCTACTGTTGTGTCATGTGACATTGTGTCCTTTCAGAATCAGCTTTATTGGCCAAGCATGCAATGTGAACACAATGAATTTGACTATTATTTAACTCATTTTTGGGTTCTGTACAGTATGTACAGTATTCAAACATTACAAAAATGTGATGCTGCTATATAAATATTTGAAGCTTTTCAGAAAACTTTAGAAGGATTTAGAAAGATTTTTAGAATCGGCCTCAGGCCTAAATGGGTAAATGAACATTAATAGACACACAGCAGGACGACAAAGCTTAACACAGTCATAACTCATAATGGGTCATAGTATTCCTACTGTATATCACCAATAACTTAAAGTGCCTCACATCATTCACACAGGTAGTAAAAAAGAACAAACACATAGAGGGAGAAAAGAGTCAAAAACAACGTGCATATATATGGAGAGCGAGAGACGGACGGAGAGGCCAAATATCTCAAAGGAATTCACTCAAAGTCTTCACTAAAGCCCAGGCGGTGGCGTAACCGTCTGGGCACCCGACTGGTAATCCAGTCGCAGTGTGCCGCGGGTTCGACTCCCGAGCCCGACACGGCCTTTACTGCATGTCTTCCCCCATCTCTCTCCCGTTTCCTGTCAGCCTACTGTCTGTCCCTTCAAAAACCAATAAAAGGCGTAAGCCGCAAAAAAATATCTTAAAAAAAAAAAAAAGTCTTCACTAAATATATTACTGTATTTAAGTATATAGTATGTAAACTGCAACTGGTTGGCGGAGGCATACAACCGCAGTGCAGTATTTCTATATTACACTCCCAAATTTTGTGAAAATCATCTGTTTACGTGACTAAAGTGGAAAATAGTTAAATGTGGGGTTTTGTGCTTGCCAAAAAAACCTGTCCCCAGGCGAATGAATGAAAACAGTGCTGTCCTCATAAGGTCATTGTGCACTCAACAGTGTTTAATAGGATGTGTTTTCCGCTCTGAATTGTCTCGGTGATGACACTACTAAAACAGTGGGTTTCAAAACTTTTGTGCCCAATAGGCACACAAAAGTAAAAATCTCAAGGCACACCTGTATCCATAGCAAAAAAGGCCTGTGTACAAGCTCACAACCTGTCCAACTGTGACACATTGTGAGCTTGCATAGATCTGCCAGATTCAAAGTGATTACATTTTTAGGGTATAGAATGTCCCTCTGTGCTGGGAACTTAGTACACAAAGTACTGGTATAGTAAATAACTAATACAAAAATGAATATAAGAAATGTAATAACTTTTTGTATACAGCTGTATATATTGCGAGAATAATGTACAGTTGTCACAAAATCCAAAGGCACAGCTGGAATTGTCTCATGGCACATCAGTGTGCCACGGCCGGCACATCATTTGTATCTGTGATCCTGGACAGGAAGGTGTAAAATGATAGTATCCTCAAACCACAAGGACAGAATAGGTTTTTACATTGTAATAATGACATCACTTAAATTTATCTCTGAAAGTGTCAAATATGACCTGTAACTCTGGACTTTGCAAGTTAGTCATTTAATTTGAGTGTTTCTTTATTTTCTTTTTGTTGGTGAATTAACAGTTAATTCAGTGGACATGAAATGCAATAATGATTTGATATGTGATATGCTGTAACCACATTTTGACAATAATGGATTACATCAGAAGAGCCAAATGACTAAACACAGGAAGTATAAATAAGGGTAAAACTTGCTCATACGGTACCTTTAATTAAAGCTTAATTAAGCTTTAATTAGGGGTACCTTAAGAGGTGTTACCTAAAAAGTATACCGGTATCGGTATGTATAAAAATAACATAAAAACAAACTTTAGTTTGACTGTAATTAGAGCGTGACACAACATGGCTGAAGATATAGGCCTGAGGGATCAGGGATCAGGTGCCTCTAAACTTTCAACAAGTAATCAGAGGTGAAAACATTTTGATTCCTCTTCTCACCTTGTGTTTTTCCTGTGACAACCACACCAGGAGATTATCATAAATTATTTGAAAGAGCAATACTGTGGATCACCTGCAAAAACAGAGCCTGACGAGTCATAGTTGATAAACAACATCTCAGTGTGTGAACAACAATATTGCTTAATAACTGAAGCCTGATTTATAAAATGTGGTACAACGGTCAAGTAACAAAAGCCATTCTACAAGCTCACAATGTATCGCTAAATGATGCGTTGTGAGCTTGTAAATCTGCTATTTTTAGCGCACATTCATTCTGAATCATGCTGTTCCTACTTGAGTTCCACCTTTTCTCTTTTCCTCCTTTCCCCCTCTATCACTCTTTTCCTCCATTCTGCAACCATGTTTTCTGTCTCGCCCCCACATCCCTCCTATTTGTTATTACTTGGCTTTGTCAGATTCCCCCGGTGAATCGTGGCATCACACTCCTTTCAACGCACCAAAAATGCAGCAGTGGCCTGTGCCATCAGTTTGCAGTGTTCTCCCTTTTATCTGCCCGGACATATTAATACAAGAAATAGGAAGCGCTGCGGCAGGCAGTTCCCAAATGAATCAGTCTCAGACTCCCCCCGCCCCCCCCGCCCCGATGGGAAAGTCAGGTCATTTCAGGTCTGACTTCTGAGTGAGAGACCAAGAATAAGAGAAAGAGAGTCAGTGAGAGAGACAGCGATGGAGAGACACAGGGACAGAATGAGAGAGAGAGGGAGAGAACACGAACACGCAGCCTGTTTTTGAGGACACTGCGTCTGTGGCTTGGGTGTCCTCGTTATTTGGGACACGGCACACCAATGGATGTATTAAAGGAAATCACATCCTATTAAACACTGTTGAGTGCCTAATGACAAGTTTAAAGTGGAGCGTGACAGGAGAGCAGGGAGAGAGGAAGCACAGGTCATAAATATAATATATGTATGTGTGTATACAATATATACATAATATACATACTGTGTATACAGACTATACACACAGCATATCCTCTGTCTGTCTGTCTGTCTGTCTGGCAGGCTTGGGCAGTATCACCACGGTATGATTTTCAGTACGTCAAAAAATGCAGACGCTCCTATTTCTATTAAATTGATGTGGAGATGCTGTATTGAGGCGATGTATTGGGAACTTAGCCAACAGAATAATTATATGGAGGTAGAAAAGTAATTATTAGCTAGTCATTTCTGCTCTATCGATAGATATATGAATATGAATCATGCAAATAATGTCACACTTTATAACTTTATATTGAGTTGACTTCTTCCAAATACAAAAGCTGCTTATTAGCCACACAATGTTATTCAACTGCCAGTCTGTCACCACCACCCACACACCATCTCTGTTCAGCCCACTGATGTGTCAGTATCCACCGCCGCAACAAGTGTTACTGGGTCCTCCAGCCAAGGTATACTTTATCTATGGAAGAAGGGCACTTATTTCCTATTTATTCATTATTCTATCGACCACAAGTACTTAAACCCGGCAAGATATGTCTAAGTAGGCAAATTGCATATTAGAGACACCACCCCATCCGCTACCAGCAGACTGATTTGATGTATTTATACATTTTGTAGCCTACACAAATACATTTTTGCAGTATAATGTGCCGTATAAATTGCATACACAATATGCAATTAAGGTCAGGTTGTAATTGCACAGACAATCACAAACTGGCACATTTAAGTATTTTACTAAAGTGGGAATACGTGATAAAACATTAACTTGCAAAGTCAATTCTCAATTTTAAGAAGGCTCTATAGTGAGGATATGGTTGAAAGAGTAATGGAATGCAGTATACTTTAAATGTTATCCACTTAAACCCAGACAAAATAGCTGATCCACAAGCTTTTTGAACTTGTAGATCTGCTAATTCTGCTATTTTTCGTTTAAAAATAGGGATGGCGATGTAAATGCATGTGCATAAAAAACAAAACATTCCAAACGCAAATTTTAGTCTGGCAAAATCTGTTGCTGATGTCCTCATTTACTCCTACGCAGCGCTGAGAAACTTTCTGTTCTCATCATCACATCCCGACAGACAGTCTGGTTACATAAGGAGTCAACACTAGTCCACTTTCAATCTGTGATTCCATATTTAATGTGTTTGTGGGGGAGGTGAGAGGTATTTTTAAGGAGTAAACACCTACCTACGTACCAGTCAAAGTGTTAAGGGCTGTCTGGCAGAAATAAAGATAAATCTATACGTCTGAACTATTAGGACTACTGCACTGCCTGTTTAGTCACAATCTGACTATGATTTGTAAGGAACATGGTACGATTTAATTTTGCGTAAATGGTTACACAAGTACTCATCCAATCCAATCTGCTTTAAATTGCTGTGGCGAAACAGTTTTTCCAGGCTGACTTTCTTTTTTTTCTTCTTTTTTTTATCGAGACAGCATCTATTTGATCACGTACAGTTTTTTTGGGGGGGGAGGAGGGGAGGGGGGGGGGGGGGTAAGAGAGATTCCCCTTTGCTTCTCTGTTTTTGCACTGCAACATAAAGAACATCTGGACCTCAATTGGTGTGCTCGACAAGAGCTATATACTACAATCACTGATGACATGCATTACATTGACATTTTCTGCCGTAATGTGATGCTCATGTGGCCTCTTGCATTCCAGGGTTATGTTGAGAAACCTCCAGATTATTGTGACTGCTGTTGGCTTAACTTACAGCGGGATAAAGCTCTAGACTAGAGTCTGTTGTGGAACACCAGCAGCATTATCGTTGTTCTGGGATTCATTCACAATTATAATGAAGTTAGAACTTTTTGTATGGCTCTGCAAGTCACAGTGATTTAGTCCAATGACGCAATGCAGTCTTTTTTGGTGTTGTTCCCCTCTCTCTCCCTCTCTTTCTCTCTCAGGTGCATTCGGTTGCCACGGAAATAAAGCCCTTTTTCTCATCCATGTCATCAGTGCACTTTTCATTAGGAATGAAATAATGAAATAACAAGGTAGCTTCGCCTACTGTATATACAATTTGTGTGTGTTGTGTGTCTGTAAATGTGTGTGTGTGTGTGTGTGTGTGTGTGTGTGTGTGTGTGTGTGTGTGTGTGTGTGTGTGTGTGTGTGTGTGTGTGTGTGTGTGTGTGTGTGTGTGTGTGTGTGTGTGTGTGTGCGCGTGTGTGTGCGTGCACGTGTGTGCATGTGCATGTGCGCGTGTGTGCATGTGCGCGTGCGGCGTGCGCACTCATGCGTGCATGTGCGTGTGGCATGTGTGCATGTGGTTTTGCTCTGTCTTGATTGCCTCTGACTATCTGACTATGACCCTGTATCTCCTCATTCTCCATCATTCTCTTATTTTCTGTGCTGACAACATTCCTCATATATTAAGACCACCGATATGAGTCCAACTAGACACAGTTGCATCTCAGATCTGACTTGCTGACATGCTGTGAGTGGGCATGGAGGCAATGAAGGCTAATGGTGAACTGAGAGAGAGAGAGAGAGAGAGAGAGAGAGAGAGAGAGAGAGAGAGAGAGAGAGAGAGAGGGAGAGAGAGGGAGAGCAGAGGCAGGACTCAGCTGTGTACTCACTGTTTCATCCACCCCGAGTTCAGATGAGGACAGGCTTGTACACTCACTGCCTTGAGATTAGCCACAGTATTTTGGAATGGAGCAGACAATAAAATGGAATATTTCAACCATCTCTATACCAACACATCCAATCAATAACACAAAGCCAATGTGTATGCTATATGATACGATACACAACACTACATCTGTAAATCTTAAATGTATTTTGTATGTTTTTAATTCACCACGTTACACGTGAGATCATACACAAGAGCTGCAGTCAAACACAACAAAATCCCCCGTGTTAATTGAACTCTGCATGACGGCAGCGGCTCAGGAGGAAGAACAGCCGCTTGGGAAACTGAAGGTTCCCGGTTGGATCCCCAGCTCCCCCTATGTTTGTGTTAAAGTGTCCTTGAGCAAGACACTGCACCCCTAATTGCTCCCCATTAATGGTGCATTTATATTGCAGTAGCACTTTATCCAAAGCGCTTTACATAGATTGTTCATTACATTCACCCATTCACACACACAATCATACACCGACGAAACCATGCAAGGCACCAACCTGCACATCGGGAGCAATTAGGGGTTCAGACAGAGTCTTGCTCAAGGACACTTCGACACTAACTCTGGGGGAGCTGCTCCATCCGGCCACTCTACCGGCCACTCTACCCCTGGGCCACTGCCGCCCGATGAGCAGAATGGTGCCACTGCCTTGCATGGTTTCCTCTGCCATCAATGTGTGAATGTGTGTGTGCCGTTAATGAATGAATGTAATCTACATTGTAAAGCACTCTGGATAATAGCGCTATAGAGCACCGACATCTGACGTCAATATAAGTAGGGGGGCGCTAAGTTCACAGGTTCATGTACTTTTTTATTTGCATTGTAATCCCCATAGAGGGATTTTTTGATCGCCTTATATAAGAACTGTGTTTGAAAAATAAACAAATCATCCTGGCCGTTTCACTCATATGGATATAACCAAGAAACAGACTGTATCAAATATGACTGACTGACTGACCATCGTAAACGACAACACTTCCCCGACAATATCGCCAAGACAGTTTGTTTATTTTTGGACCACAATGCTTATATGAGACGATTTTAAGATGATCCCATGTTATTCTCCATAGAGAAAGACTTCTGTGAACCAGGGGATGAGCGAGTGATGTCAGGACTTCAGCACTCTATATAAATGCATCATTTACCCAAATGGACCCCATTTCATGTCCATTTGGGTCCTGAGTTAAATGAACACAGAAGATTTGCTGTGCAGGGTGGTGAGATACAACATGGATTTGTAGTCATCCTCATACAGGGATAAATGAGACGTAGCTTGCGGAGTTAGTTCATTCAGACAACCTCAAGGGGGTTCATGCCATGCTCAAAGGCGCATACTATATTCAAGGGGTTAACATGCTGCATACTATGTGGGTGTACAAGTGTGTGCAAGTCCCTCACGTCATTCGCCGATGCGGCAGTCAGCTGACCAATTGGGCGGGCTACTTAAGCTCACCAGTCAGTCTGCATGCTCTTCCTGCCTTCCTCTGCATATGGTCCCTGGTTGTATGTGATGTTTTTTCCCACCACCACCCCAGCACCACCGGTGGGCTCTGCTATTTATGTTCCCCATGGGGGGTTATTGTATATCTATCTCCCTGCTCTTAATGTTTTATGTTGTTGCTTAATCTTGCCGAGCAGGGAGAAATCCAGCAGAGCCGAACGCCTCATTACTCATTCTGTAATAAATATTGGTAAATATATTCGTGAGTTGTCTGACTGAACTAAAGTAAAGACTTAGTTATGTGAGGGTGTCACACACCGAAAATAGAGGATTCGCAAGCCCATAACGCATCGGAACACAACGCGCTGTAGCTTTGAAGATACACTATACACTAAGATACACTATTTTCAGTGCGCGGCACCCATCTACAACCAAGCATAACTCAGTCTTAAGACCTCCATGGATGGTGGAAAGGATCACAGAATAATGTTGCAGAACAGAGAAGAGCAACGGGAGAGAAAGATACGCTTCTCTGTGGTAATTCTGTTGACACATTGATGGCTAAAAGGCTATAGGCTCATGGGGGGGGGGGGTGCACATAATGAGAAGCATGTAAGTGAGAATAATGAGAAGCAGAATGTATGCGGAGAGGGGACCCTACGTGCTCTGAATGCATGGTGGAGAGGCGTAACGTATTTTTACTGACATTTCAGATCCCATCGATGGTTCTGTACAGCCCTAAGACGTCCTTACTCAAGGTTAATGTCGTGATTAATCTTTGAGACCAAACACAATCACTGTTGGTGTATAACAACGCTACAAAGCTCCTTCTATGACAATTTGATGTGTGTCCTCCGATGTGTTTGGACTTAATGCAAAAGGACAGTCTGAAAAAAGCCCCCTCCAGTAATTCAGTCCATATTGTTTTTTTTTTTACGTCTCTTGCATTAGCTATGCACCAGTTTTGCATAAAACATGCAGTGAGGACCGGGGCCCTCTTTCTATAGCCTACAGTATAGATTTCCTGGAATCTGGGGGGCTTTAACCTAAAACAGCTTTGGGTTGCCAAAAAAAAAAAAGTTTTTGAATGTTAGCCCAACAGCTTGAGCTTCAAATGGCCAACAAATAGTTTGAGTGAATGAGAGCCCATGAGTGTATTCCATGTTGGCCTTTCAGTGATAAAGGTTTAGTCTTTCAGTTGCAGGGCAAGTTTGGAAAACAGTCCAACAAATGTCAGTGATGCAAATAGCCTGCAGTCTGCATCCTGCCTCTTTAGATTCACTAAATCATTGGTTCCCAACCTATTCATTCCAAAGTACCACCTCAGATGCCAATTATTTGACTCTCGAAGTACCACCATAATAACTGATGTTAAAATACAGGAGCGTATACCTGCCCTTTTTGTTCCATTCCTAAGCCAATAATGCTGCTGCTCTGACAAAACTAAATCACTAATCAGCACAACTGATGATATTTCTAATGTGATTAATCTGTTCTCAAATCTTCTATTAAGTGTGCATGCTGTCATGCTGTCCTGCTCATTTCAGCACGGCTGGAGAGCCTATTTCAACCAATTGCTTGGTCAGAAGAACTACCTGTAGGCCTACTAGTAATATAAATATTTCATTCCACTTTTGTCTTTTATCTCCATTTTGGGGCGACTCCTCTGTGTACCCCCAGAGCAGGGCTCAAGTACCACCAGTGGTACTAGTACCAGTGGTTGGGAACCTTTGCACTAAATAGAGAAAGGACACAATCATGTCAACCTCCGGGGGTCCTGGGATGCAATACTGTAGTCAGTAGACTCAGTACTGTACTCTAACGTCATTGAAGTGGGACTGTCCCGGGACCCATTACATTGAAAACTTATTTACAACATTAAAAGAAAATACTGTGTCAGAATGCTATCACTAGGAAGGACATCAAGCTTAATAACAAATAAGACTATATGCAAATTGGCCTGAAAAACTACAAATGACCCACTAACCAAAAGTTTAAAGAGAAGTTTTAAATAATTTGGGACAAAAATGCTTAATAGGCATCTGTGTTTCATATTGAAATGCCCCTTGTATGACACATCATTCTCTTTCATCCTCATTGCGGATGACTTACAGTAAATTTCACATGAAGGGCTAACTCATGACTAATCCCTTTACCGTTTGACGAACGTTTGTGAACAATTGCCAGAAGACAGTTAGGTTCGATTGAAAAGGGACATGCTTTTGTGGTTTGTTCTTGCTCAACTCGGGTATTAGCCATGGTTCAACTTACATTTTACAAGAAATGATGCATTTCCAGTAGACTTGGGACTGTTTAAGATTTTACTGGAAAAAGTCAGACAATGAGCGACAGCAGGGTGACTCACACCCGAGTTGAGCTAAGACTGAGGTTGGTTAACAGAGAGCACAGATGAGACTGAGGTTGGTTAACAGAGAGCACAGATGCCAAAATGTGCATTTGTGTAAAAGGTGAGTCCTTGTGTGTAAAGACTTTCATTGCATTTCTACTTTTCGATAAACTCTAATTTCAACAGAATTGTTAACATCTTACTTTTACTAGGTTTTATTCCTCATTGGTAAAAGTTCTATTCCTCATTGGTGTCCGTTATTAAATTTTTGTTACATATCTCATTTATGTTTGTTTTAATTCTGTGAGGGTACGTATCAGCCATACCTCTTCTAATATCAAATGTATTCATAAAATGTATATTTTCTTAATGTGAATCACAATACTCCTCCACATTAGACAAATACATCTCACTACACATCAAAATCCTCAGTGTTAGTTTAAGTCCATTTGTACTCTCACTCACTAGTAAGGATTGGGGGCTGATTTGTTTCTAGGGGTTGCAGGGCAATTACCCGGTATAAAGAATTTCACTTCTCACGCTGTTTTGTTTGTGTTGTATTTAGATTTTTCTTCTTAAAATGGAAAACCAAAAAAAGACCAGAGGAGGAAAAACACAAATATGGAAATTATAATAATTGCAACCTCTCTCCATGTAAATGTTGTTTGGCTGATGGGCAACAATCGTGCTGCTTTTATTAGATTATAGGTTGAAATAAATCTACATTTACCTACACTTTACACTCAAACAATTTTAAACTTGCACATTTCATAGGATATTACTGTATGTCTCTTTTCATATATTCCAAATGCAGTCACATTATTCATATTCACTGGACACACAGTGGCTCACAGCACAAGGATCTCTGTTGTGCTGCGCAAGTTCCCATATTTGTATATAATTTAGGCTCCATCAATGGCAATATTGTCATCCAAAAAACATAATGACCGTATCAATAGCACACCAAAGCACACCAATAAAGTATAGGGGGTGCACTAGCTATCACTCCTGAACTGACAATTTAATCCTCTAAATTTAGTACCTCAGAAGTGCAGCATGCAACAGTATTTGCTTCCATTCTTGAATTGACTACTAAATACTTGTCATCATTCATCATATTCACATGGTGGCCATTTTGCATCATACTAAAACTGCCACCCGGGGTGGCATGTCCTCTCAACCCGCAAATATGACATGAGAGCAAGTTGGCCACTGTGTGAATATAGTCAATGGGAAAACATGGTGTGACCCACCCACGCACAAACACGCACACACACACGCACACGCACGCACACGCACGCGCACGCACGCACGCACACGCACACACACACACACACACACACACACACACACACACACACACACACTGCATGACTGTGACCATGATCTATACTTCCATCTCTCATTGCTCATCACTGAAATAGATGGTTTGGAAAAATGGTTTGTCCACACATGAAAGGTTTGTGATGATTAAAAACAATTACACCAAAGCCCATCTTTGGGTAAATTACCCAGAGCCCCCTCTAGCATGCATGCTTGAGGTTGGTGGAGAGTACATGTGGTGGGAGACAAGCTCCGCTAAATGACAACTTGATGAGGACATGTTTTTTTACAAGAAAGAAAGAGAGAGAGAGAGTGCGAACAGACAGTCAGACAGAATCAGAGACAAAGAATAATGGACATAGTTAGACAAAGAATGTACTATGAACCATGACATAATGTGGCAACCTCGGTCCAAAATAAATAGACAAATGAATTATTTTCATCACAGAAGATCCTTAATGGCTACACCTCCTCATCCCCATTCAACCCTAACCGTGGGCGTCGCGTAGCCTTGGGGTGTGATCTAGTCATCACATCCGATTGACTATGCCAGGGGTACCCACACTTTTTTGACTTGAGAGCTACTTTCAAAATGACCAGCTCAACAAGATCTACCCACCTAAAAAAATATTAAACCATAGCTGAAAATAGTTTAAATATGTACCTGAGGGGGCTTTGGAATAGCGGAGCTGGTGTTACATAATTATAGACAAATATACTTGGGAATGGGAAATAGAGGGAGAGAAATGGAATACCGACACTCTTGAAAACAAAAGATTGCATTGTGGGTTTGAGCTGACAGGCCCTTTTTGATATCAATCAATCATGTCACCTTAATTCAAGTGGTAGATGCCAAAAATATCTATATCAATTCTTTATATTTCAATTAAATATTTTTTAGGGACATGCCATGTGATCTACCTGCACAGCCTCTGTGATCTACTGGTAGATCGCGATGTACCTTTTGGCCACCCCTGGTCTATGCAATGTGTAAAATCTAGGCAACCAAGTTAGCATTTCAGAACTGGGGGGGACCGACTTGGGGCAGACAAAGATTTTTCGAGAATTTCAAGGCAAATCTGGAGCCAAACTGATCAAATAAATACAAAAGAGTACAGATCTTTTACATGAAAAAAATCACACCCGTGTGAAGTGGTGCAACTCCGTGTGGGGGTCCCCGGGGCCGAAACGGTTGAGAAATGACAGAGTTACCATGTGGGGGTCCCTCTACTGTACCCTCTACTGTATTGTACTGTACTGTACTGTACTGGCACACCCAAAATCACCATATATACAGTTATTATGTGCGTGTGTGTTTGTGTGTGTGTTAGGTTGCGCACAGGTGGTGAAAAACAACCATGCTGTTTTCGTGCTCAGACGCACCCAGTCAGTCAGGCAGGCACCCACCCACACACATACTCACTTAAGGAAGTGGTTGCACCACTTAAAAATATCATCAATGACAACTCATCAATGGATAGAATATATTTTGTATTGAATATACAGTATAATGAGCGATACATTTATTATGGTTAATTTTGGCGATGAATTGGAACTGCTTATAGTATGTACTCTGATAAAGTGCATCAGTCCCAACCATAGGGACTCCGAATCCCCCGTACATAAACAGCGGGTCCAAAACAACAGGTGGTAGCTGGGGTGGTGGAGGGTGAGCAGCAGTGTTTGAGCAAGACAGCAGTGGTGGGTGCAGCAGCAGCATGACAGCAGCAAAGGAAGCAGGAATGAGCAGTGCAAACTTCCAGATTAAATAGAGCGGTCTGAGAATTAAATGAGTTTGTGATTGGATGAGTGGATGTGGAGTTGAGGCGGCCCAATTAATGGACGGCCGCCAGCAACTGCACTGAGTTTCCAGACTGAATTTACTCTGCGCAAGTCTGTGACTGGCGCGACGCTCATGTGTCCCCCCCCCCCTGTACCCCCTCCCCTCCCCACGGTATGAAGGATGAAAACTCTGCTGCAAATTCCAGTCCATGTGCACGCTTGGGGACCAGGTTCCTAGTGCGGGGTGGGGTTAGTTGTCTGGCACAACAGGATTTGTATCAGTACCAGGGTTAAAAGCCTTTAACTAGTGTAGATTTTAAATCCATCCTAAGCTCAGCCGCCACAATGTTAAGGCCCCCCGTTGCCATTCTGGACTCAGTGGGCTAGACAGTCAGAAAGGCATATGAGAAGTTTTGCACCATATTGTGCATGCAAAAGCACACGCGCGCACACACACACACACACACACACACACACACACACACACACACACACACACACACACACACACACACACACACACACACACACACACACACACACACACACACACACACACACACACACACACACACACACACACACACACACACACACACACACACACACACACACACTTATGACTGGATTTTCAACATCTGTTCCAAAAACGCTGTCTTAATGAGACAGAATTTTACCATTGGCGATGTGACTTGCTCGTCTCTTATGTGATCCGTTTATATTGTTATCATACCTAGTTAGTGTTACCCTAGTGTTATTCCATAGTGTCTTTGTTGCTATGGCAACTCTGGATCAATAAAGGTCTGTCTGTCTGTCTGTCTGTCTGTCTGTCTGTCTTTCCAAAAGAAGATGGTATGGATCAAATCAAAGTGAGTTACTGGTAAAAACTTTCGATCACTACAGTATTAATGCTTATTGACAGAAACGGAACCCATAACGGATCATAATTATACGTAGCTTGCGGAGTTAGTTCAGTCAGATCAGATATACTCGAGGGGTTTCATGCCGCGCTCAAGAGCACATTCATATACTCAAGGGGTTAATATGCTACATAACTATGTGGGTGTATTCAGTGTGTGCAAGACCCACATGTCATTCGCTGATGCGGCAGTCAGCTGACCAATTGGGCGGGCTACTCAAGCTCACTAGACTGCATGCTCTTCCCATAAACATATACAGTATAAAGACTAGATGGCTCAAGGCGGAGTCTCTGACGTAGTTCACCCCCAGGCCACAAGGCGGAGTCTCTGACGTAGTTCACCCCCAGGCCATCTGGCCTCGGGGTTACAGTACAGTATGTTCTATGGCAGCTCAAGCAAAAACAGTCATAACTTGCTCAAATCTTGACGGATTTACACACGGTTTGGTTTATTACAAACGTTAGCTACGTGGCTATGATTCAGGATGCTTATCTGTTTAATATTGTTTTTTTATATGGACGTCATATAAAAGCATATAATTATGACGTTTTTCAACCAAAATCGGTTGAAAATTGAATAAGTTATGGCACGCACGCACGCACGCACGCACGCACGCACGCACGCACGCACGCACGCACGCACGCACATATAACACTGCTAACATGTGGTTTTATTCATAAAGGTGGTATAAGTGATATACTTTGGTTAAAACAAAAGGTTTTTGTTAAAAAAGTTGAAGCTCTATATTCTGATCACTGCCGAGTGGTTGTTCAGTACAAGAGGTCTCTGCATCTCTCCAGTTATTTATAATCAGAAAATACATTTTAATCTAGAGAGAGAACAGTAACACATACACTTATGAGGTTTAATTTTGTGTTCCAGTTCCCATTTTGTCTGCTCATTTTGTTTTGTTTCAATAGTTTTCTCTCCCAATTGGATGAAATTGGTACCCTGACCTTTTTTTCTCTTGACTAAAGACCTGAAAAGATGGGTAGACCCATCTTTTCCGTACTGAACAAACACTCAACAGCAGAACGACAGCAATTACTACTATTATATGGGGAAATAGAGCTATTTAACACTTATTTTAACAAAATAATATATCACAGCACCTTTAAATGTGGGACTTTAGACTTTTCGGAGTCCTCTTCTAAATTGTATTCCCTGCTGTGGTGATTGTTTATCCGACTCCGATTTACCTCGGATGAACCAAAGTATTTGGCTGCGGGTAGACGTGGGCGAGAGATGGAGCAAGAGGGATTGAGAGAGAGAGAGAGAGAGAGAGAGAGAGAGAGAGAATGGCAAACAGAGGAAGAGGTAGGTGTGTGTGTGTGTGTGTGTGTGTGTGTGTGTGTGTGTGTGTGTGTGTGTGTGTGTGTGTGTGTGTGTGTGTGTGTGTGTGTGTGTGTGTGTGTGAGTGTGTGTGTGTGTGAGAGAGAGAGAGAGAGAGAGAGAGAGAAATGTGAGGTTGATTTCTAATTAGAGTGAATGTCTGTTCAATACCCCTGCTGTTCTAGTGATATGTCCATTGCATAGAGGTTGCTTTGAAATCAAAATGAACTTTCAGCCAATGAGCAATGTCTAACGTTTGGGATGATTAAGACACGGATAAAGATGTTGACTTTTACGTAATGAACTATTCACTGACCCCGACAGGTAGACTACTGCTTTTCTTAAACAGCAGTAAAACATAGTTTAGATAGATTGGAAATTGAAATGGGAAAATGTGGGACTCCACACGTCCCTATACATTCGATGACTGGACTGTAATACAAACACATAAGGAAATGATTAAAGACATACACAAGCAGCAACCTGGACTTACAGCATCTGCAGCAAACCAGTTACCTTAAATGACCTTTTGCTTCTGAATGCATTGTGTCACATTCCAAACAACCATTTATAATAAAGAGGCAGGGTGGTTATATACCCCTTGCTATATGACTCAGCATTATTCTCTGAGATTTGTATAGGTTTGTTGTGGTTTTAGTCCCTCAATGTGTGATTAGTAATTACTGCTAAGGTTTGGACTGAGTGCTGCGGTTACTCTATACATCCGTGCTTTTCCAAATCTGTCTTCATAGCTGTCAAATGGTCTGCTTCCTGAAATGATTTGATAACATTCAATGTATAAACGGCAGTACGTTCTTGGTGACAGTTTTGCTGAAAGATATTTTTGTTAATTACCGTACTTGATAAAGAAGAAAAGATATAAATTCAGAAAAATACTCATGAGCATCTTTAAACAGCCAGAATTTTACCAACTGACAGTGACACATGAGGACACGACCTCACATTACCCCAACCCATGGGGCGTGAGAGCATGAAATAGAGTTTTTGGCACCTGACATTCCTAATGTTCAAAGTAAATCCAGAGAGAACATTTATGCAAGAATAGGCGAGTATAGCCTTACCTAGTCCTACCTTATGAAATGGGGGAATAGTCAATTTGCCTATATTCCAGAAATACTGCAAAATAAAGATCGATACAAGTTCTCATTGGCAGATTCTTTTTAAACTCCTTAACTGACTGGATTTTGAAGGATTGAAAAACAAAGCATTCATTTTAAACATGTCTACTATTGCTAAAACGATTAAATAAAGATTTTTGACCAAAAACTGTTCTGAAGATTCACTTACTATTCTCTGAAGCCTAAAATGTACTCATACTTATGTGACACTGGCTGGAAACATCAAGCTGGCTGGATAACTGCCATTAAAAATCTAAATCCACAGTAATTTAGTCAAGTGAGTCTTCTCTAAACTGACCTGATTTGAACTTTATTATTCAAGAGCATATGACTCATTTGACCTCACCTAACCCATGGTGGAATCATTGTCATGCCACCACCAATAAAAGTAAAGTGAGACATTGTCACTGTGTTATTTTTCTGCAACAATCGGTACATAGAATTCAACATTCGTAGCTTGGCAGGCGCTCCAAGTTAAGCAAGTTTACAATTGAGAAAAAGCCTGTCTGTCTTTGCTTCATCATTGATCCCCCGCAAGGCATTGCTGCCCTTAAATCAAAATTTGTCTTTTCTAATTGCCTTGTGATTCTCAAGTGTGTTATTATGATGTTAGCAGCTTGTTATAATCAAATTACAGATGATAACACCTATCTATCTACTTGATAATCATAACATACCTGTGTGATTATCAGACTATAAAACAACTGACCACAAGAGAAAATGTTTTTTCTGAACATATTCCAAAAAAGCAGCCAGGCTTGGAAATAATATTTTACTGTCATATTATCATAGTCAAATGTTAATTTGTTAGCTTTAATTGACATTTTATGATTACCATTAGTCATGTAATCAAATAATGGAATCCTTGTAGTCTTTTCTTTTTGGGGGGCATTTTCATACTTTATTCAGATAGTCACAGTTAAGAGACACAGCGTATAAGCACTGACATTTCAGTGCAGGATTACAAAATGCACATTAAATGTATAGAATGAAAATGCCCAAGCATAGCAATGCTGTGCATGCTTCCATGTGAAGTAAGATGTAATAATTCCACAGAGAAGTTTGTTCAATATCAAGATGTTGGTTATGGTCTCCATGGAACGTGGCTGTGGACACGGAAGTACAGTTGGAGGCCATTGATATTGTCCTTTTCTTTTTCCTGAGGTTTGCGTGATCTGCGCAAAAGGACAGTTAACCCATTTTGGGCGGGAACCCCTTTTGGTGTTTTAAACATTATGTTATAATTTAGCTATTGAAAAATAGCAGATCTACAAGCTCATGGCGCGCTACGAGCTTGTAGGTCTGCTATTTTTGAAAAATCGTGAAAATATTTATTTCAGAAAACTGGAGGATTTAGAAGGATTTTTTTAAATTTTGAGGTCAGGCCTAAATGGGTCAAATGATAAGGGACAATATCGGTGGCACCCAACTGTAGGACCGAAGTTATGACCTATCTATAAAATGTTATATCTATGCGAAGAGCTTTAAATATTTTTTGGAACTGTCAACTGCACTCTGATCTAGTGCGAAATAAAGTCAGTGGTGATGATTGAGAGGTTAATGGGACTCTCTTGCCTTTCGGTAAATCAACTTCAACTTTAATTGTTCCCAGAGGGCGTCTGGTTTTGCAACAAGATATGGATACAAGACAATAACAGAAAGCCTGGGGTACATCAAACGGTGGTTGTGGGGGTGGGGGGTGGGGGCAATTTGACATGACAAATGAGAATTCAGCTTGTCGATTGTCTCCCACATTCAGCCAGCATGCATAAGCAATGCCATCAATGAGATGTTTGCTATCTCAAACCATTAGCTGCACTCTTAGAAGCTATAGTCTAAGTGGGTAACAAGTCTCAGATGATTCATGTCTTATCTGATCAGAGACTTTTACCTTGGGAGAAGTTGAAACATTCAACTGATCTGATGGGAGGTCTCAAAGCTGTGTCTTTTTTCAGCGAATGTCACAGATGGTCTTTTATCTCACACTGATGAAGGGCGGGCGGTAAGTGTGACTGATCACATACAAATGCACAGATCATGCGCAGCAGCTCAAACATATAAGCCATATGGAGCGACGAGCAGGAGATATGAGTAAGAAAAAGTGGACAAGCCAGAAGCTTGTGTGGGGGAGGAGTGCACACCAGAAAACCATATATCGAACACTTTCCCCAACTCTACTGAAAATGATGTGCAATAGAGGGGACCGATGCACTTATTATTTGTATTTGACAGCTAATTTTCATGGTTTAAGTACGCTTATCTATAGTTAATCAATGTAATACATGATGCAGTTGCAATGGAAGGCACTGCACATGCATCATAAATCCGCTATTCCATTAAGCAGTTCAGAAAACAGAATTAGCATTAAGGATAAGCCCAGGGCAGGGACTGTTGGCGTCATTGGCACTAAGTGATGTACAAATAAAGATTTTCTGAGCAGAACAATTGGAATACACTCACTGTGGTCATGATTGCACTGACTTTGTGATGTTCACATCCGCCCCACGCTTTGTTTATTTTGATGTAAATGGGCTACGTCACACATACACAAGTTATTTGGTGTTATTCACATGTACATATGAGTGGCATGCAGATCTCCCTCAGGTACAAATTCAAACGCCATATATTTCAAATGTTTCAAATGTGTATACAGTAGATTTTAAGTGGTTGACCACTACTCTATCCAATCCAGAATACTTTTTTGATTGTTGTCAACAAATGCCCATAAAATCAACATTTGGGTCATTAACACTCCCCGTGGCAATCATTGCAACAGAGGGAACATTCAGTTATCACATTATGTGATTAGCATGACTATTTCTTCAACGTTGCATGGCTGGTCCCAGTATTCAGGGGCTTCTGTTCATCTAGAAACCAATCTGGGTACCCTTTGGCAAAACAAAGGAAAAACAGTGCCCTCTTAGTCAACAGTCTGTCTTGAGAGACTATCTAGAAACTATAAGTTGATCATATATGTGGATCCCTTCTTGTACACCTGTTGCAGTATTCCCAGGGAATTTCCCATTGCTCAATAGAACTATATCCCTTTGAGTTTTACAATACCTATAATCAAATAAATTCTAAGAACATGTTACCTGCACAGCAAACTGTGTTCATTATCAATTCCACCCAACTCTCAATGTTGGACTAGAGCTTTATGCCTACTACGGCAGCATAGGAGATGTAGTGATGAAGGGTAATGGCATTTTTAAAAAGATAGTGTTTCTAATTAGGCACTGATTGTTCAGATTTCAAACTGTCAAGCAGTTTATAAATGAAAACGTAACTTAAACATACAAGTTTAAATTTAAATTAAACTCAGTGTAACAATTCATTATATAGTATAGCAAGCAACTGTAATGACAATTTAAACATTTCCAATTGCGAAATGGTGACAGGTTAACGGCAAACAGGTTAGGTAATGTTCATTTCTTGTCACCAATAGCTGTCAAAATTAGCTCTGTTAAGAAAATGTGGCATAGCCAGTATGACATCAAACCCTCAAGTGAAAGTAACAGAAATACGTAGCTAACTTTCACATTTACAGCTGTACAGAATAGGTACTGTAGCTGAAAGTTAGTAGCCTATAAACTTTTTTTTTTTTTTTACATAATATATGATGTAATAGTAAATAGTAACTTTACTTGTAACCTCGGCTACATTGAAAATGAGGGCTTGTCCTCAATTGTACTCCTGAGTATAAATAAAGGCTATGATGATGATGATGATGACGACTTACCCCTGATACTAATGAAGGCTGCGCCAATTCAGGTCAGAGTCAATGGTGCTGCTATTGTGCATGTTTGCTCACTGGAAAGGCTGGTACAATAAATGGAATGGGAGTATGGGACCTTAATTAGTATCATTAGAAACACCTGTGTTTACTGTTTACCCTATATGACCATGTGAAAAGGGTCTGTCAAGCTTATTACACCGTAATAACAGTACAGTTGTGTGAGACGTGTGTGTAAACAGTGCAGCCTGAAAAACAACTAATCTTTATTATTATTATTATTATTATTAATCTGATAGGCTCTGTAATGCTATTCAACACCATGTTCTTCTGGGAGGCAGTCAGTCAGTAGGCTGCTGTTTTTACACATGAAGGTATTGTCACATAGACAAGCACCTATAAATTCTCCAAAACACGTCCATCCATACCACAATAAACAAACACACACGACACACACCAAACTATGTTTATCCCACAATGAAAAGCAGGCAGTGTGTGTTTTTTCAAGCCATATACATACCTGATTGAAGATAATGAGGTGGGGCACATCAATTAAAAATTAGGAACAGCGTTTTCTCCATTTTCTGAAAAGTGAGTAAGACACACAGTGCTTGTCATGATACGTAAGACAGAGTTTCTTTGAAAACAGATGATTAGATTACCCTGCTGGGGCTGTGGTGAGCCATGGTGGTGAGGCTGCTGCCACCCTGATGCTCACCTCAGCTGCCCTCTCTCCGTCATCTCTCTACTTCCCTCCGTCTCTCACTTGCTGCCTTGTCCCAGCAGAACAACAGCACCCCCTGTAGCCTAAAGTTGGATCTGCAACCAAAACATTTCCAGCGGTGATGGGCTCTCACAAATTTCGCTCACGCCACGGATTATGCTGATGAATTTGCTGTCTTGAATCCAAATAAGAATACAGGTTTAACGAGGCTCCAAAGAATTGACAAAGATCTTTGGTGTTTATGTTCCTCCAAAACCACCAATAAAACAGTTCTGTGCATCACCTGGCAGCCCAAGTTAAACTGCCTCCCCATTTCCCAATAGGCTAACAGGTGAGACCAACCAATTAGTAATTGGTAGGCTATCAGTTAACTCAAAACAATAAGGCTAACCATGGCCCGTTAGTTATCTACACACAATTACATGTTTCCCAAACAAATTCAAAATGCATTTCCAGGCGTTTTTTGAATAAAATAAAGTAGCCATAGCAGATAAGAACATAAAACAGTGGCTGAACACTGAACAGACACCTCCAAGCCAGCTTGATATAATTAGTAACTGAAAACAGCTGTGTTCAGTAGCTTGTGCGCATGCATGGAATGTCCCTGCAGAGCACATAGGTGGCCGGGACAACACTTGTGTGCGGTCCAAAACACAGCCCAGCGCTTCCTACTCCACTGACAACCAATCACAGCGCTCCAAATTCCCTCCCATCATAGGAATAAAAAACTCGCGGCCGGGACCCCTGGGCATTCTCAGAATTTTTCTGAAAATCACTTCAACATGGCAAACAAATCTTGTTGTCAAATGTAAAGAGGTCATCAAATTTGAAAAAGTGGCTATGGCCGGGTTTTGACCAAGGAGTGTTTTGTCGTGCAAAACAAATGCTTGCTGGATTCAGAATCATGAACCCCCCCCCCCTCCCTAGTTTGACCCATTATCACATGTTACTTAAAGTAGAATAAAATGTAGTACATTTTAGTTGTTAATGGTAGGCTACAGCTACCCCAACTTTCAGCAGCTGTGTTCAAATTGAGAGGTGAACACATTTGTGAAGAAAGCTAGTGGTATGCATTTATTTTGCAGATTTACCATAAATTTCGCTATCTTTCCCCAACTAAAAGCTGCAGCATCACTTCCAACCCTTACAAGAAATCCCTGTGGAATTTCCAAGCTACTGCAGTCTCAAAGAACCGTTTGCCCCACCGACTTCAAATTCGACACACGCATTCCACACCCCGGAAGGGAGTGCAGTGCCCGGTATCAAGTCGGTCGGACCCACGGACCAGAACCACCACAAAAGGCTCTGGTCAGGCTCTGCCAGTGGGCCTAATGAGCCAAAGTCCCCTGACCTGTGCAATTTCTAGCCTCTGCCTCAGCCAATTGATTGCCATGGCAACCCCACACCTGCAAATTGTTTACTTAAGCACTCCACTTTTCAGTCAGTTTGCACTCTTCAGACACTGGCAGCTACAGAGATCTCCATGTGGGACACAGACAGATAGTTAAAACGGGTGCTATGACAAGTTGACAACGGGTTCCCAAGTTGCATCGTTCTCAAGTAGGCCGGTGGCCGACGGGCACGTACAGGTCTAGTAGTCTCAATGGTCAGCAGCAGACACTCAGCTAAATATAGCGAACTCATTTTATTAAGTTGCATGGAAGGCTTTATAATAAATAATGAATACAAAATAAATAATGATAATTTAATATGCAAGACTATTGTATACAATTTGTGTACTGCCACTCTCAGCTGAGGGGTGCCTCGTGGCACCTCACCTTGATACACATGATCAAAGTTAATGCATTTAACTTTGGTATTTTAACCAAAATGCACAGCCTGGATTGTCACAATAACTTTTTTTTTCACAGCGGTGCCATATTCCATTTAGTGTAGTATCATTGGTAACATCCGTGTTTTATATAACCTATTATTTCATGTCAAAATGGCTACTGTGGAAAGTCTACAGGACACAGTAAATAGACAGGCAACCTCACAGAATTCGGTGCCATATTGTGTTATGTACTACTATAGTATAGTTTTTCCACATCCCCTCATCATTGTCTCCGGCATGGGGAGAGAGTATGTTTTGCACTCCGTCCGTCCGTCCGTGTGTGTGTGTGTGTGTGTGTGTGTGTGTCCGTCCGTCCGTCCGTCCGTCCGTCCGTCCGTCCGTCCGTCCGTCCTTCCGTCTGTGAACAGCTAATCTCCGGCACCGTTAACCCGGTCGATGCCACATTTTGCACACACACTCCCTGGATGCCAACGATGAACCTCTGCCCAAAAATTCCCACAACGGCCTGTTATAGCGCCACCAGGAGGCCGCTTTGTGCAAAACAGGTTTTTGGACAGTACACCTACAGATTTTGTCCAAACATCACGCAAATCGGTACACAGTCTCTCTATAGCCATTCAACGAAACAGGTCTTTCAAATTTCTCAGACTCCATCCTGATTGGCTAAGATTGGCTTCCAAAGTTCGCAGGAGTGCTCATTTTCAAACAAAATGCTGCAAATCATGAACACATCGTGTTATTTCCGTGAAATTGTGTACGCACATTCCCACTAGGCCGAGGAGGAAATGCCACATGAACATTTTCAACTCAGCCTCATGGTGGCGCTATAACTGGCCGAAAAGTGTTTTTACCTCTAACTGCACGGATCTGTGGATAACTTTGTATGCCAACTCCCTAGAGGCCAAGGAAAAACCTTTGCCTGGAATTTTTCACATCTGCTCTTTATAGCGCCACCAGGAGGCCGACATATGTAAAACACATTTTCTAATATTACTCCTTCAGATTTTATCCAAATTTCACGCAAATCGGTACACATGCTCTCCATAGTCATGTGATCAAGACGGGTTTGTTTGATTTATCATAATCCACCCTCATTGGCTACGATTGACTTTTTTTCAGGAGTAGCCCGCTTTGTACCCGTTTTGTACAAATCGCCACAACTACTCAATGCAGCGTCCGATTGTGGTGAAACTGTGCATGCATATTCCCACTAGGCTTTGGAAGAAATGCCACTTGACAGTTTTCAAATCAGCCTCATGGTGGCGCTACAACAGGCCAAGCCGCGTCACACACACACACACACACACACACACACAGGTCTCCTGGTGGACACCTGTGCCCAGAAGGGCACTTTTTCTAGTTATATTATACTTCCCTCTCATTGATGCCAATGCGTTCGGTATGCTGTGACATGGCCGACCCCTGTGTGTACTCTCTGAGTCTGTAACCAAGTGGACAGAGTGTGTGCATGGCTCATTATTTTCACTGCCAATAGCTGGACAGGCATGAACTGCTCTGCCAGTGTGGTGCACAGACAGACTGCTTCAATGTGCCATTGTGTCTGACATTTTACACTTTTTACATAATTCAACTAAGACCTGCAAGGTCACCACACCACACACAAGTTTCAGAGATAAATTCGAAATACCCATTCAAGCTGAAGGACGAGCAGGAGCATGTCTGGTTGTCTCCTTGGCTGTCCTCCAGCTTGAACGAGGTCAGGGGACCTCTGGTGAGCTGGCTAGATGTGATACTGGTGGTCATCATGATAAGATGAGCAACGGAGGTGCAGAAAGTGACACTGAGGCTGCGGCACAAATTGATTGTTTGGCTGCAAAACATTTGAATAAGCATACAAGGAAAAGGGAACTAATAACTTCACTGACAGATTACCAGTCATTTTGGGACGAGACATACAGTGTCAGTACAGTAACCGAACTGTAACAAAGGTCTTGCAGAGTCCAGACAAACAGCCAGCATACAAACTACACATGCCACACAGGCCAGTGATGTGCAGAATGCCAAAGCAGCAAACCAAACATAAGGACCCAACCACGCTGTCCACAGCTCTCCTATGAGACACAGACCGAGTAGAAACAAAATTGCGCCATTTTATCAGGACCTATTAAGATAGGTTGAAAAGTGGTGAAGTGGTCCTTTAACATAACTGAGGAGATAACTGTACTCTTTTTAATTCTTTACATGCACTAATCTGTTTGGACTGCCGTTTTATTTTATGTGATGATTCTCAGGTCACATTCTCACCTAATACTTCGGTAGACTCGATGCGAATGGGCGGAGAAGTTGCGATTCTTGCACATTTAATTTGCTGCGGTTTGCCTTCACACTGGCTGTGTCAAGCGCAGCAAGGAAACGAAGCAGGGAATTTTATCAATGTGTTCAATTCAGAAAATACACAGTGAAGCTATGGTGTTAAAAAATATACTTTGAGTAATAGTTAGGACTTTTGACGTAAAGTGAGGGTAACGGGGTGTGTGTGTGTGTGTGTGTGTGTGTGTGTGTGTGTGTGTGTGTGTGTGTGTGTGTGTGTGTGTGTCAGCCACTGTTCTTTTGGGCACATGAACGAGGCACTGCGGAGACGGGAGCGCAAAATGATCCGAAGTTTACAATAGCTACTCCCAGAGTCCCATTGATGATCTGATCACCCTATAGCCTACAATTATTATGCATATGCCATGTTAGCTATACAGTTTATAAATCATGCTGAGCTGTGTTTTCATTTTTAAGTATTTATATTTAAACAAGATGAAGAAAGTCTCCACTCGGATCCCCACACACAGTGACAGCCCTCCATGTTTACGCATGACAGACAGAATATTCTGTACACTGCAGTGTTTTTTATGTGTTTCCTTAAGCAATAGATTAATGTGCTCGGGGCTTCGGTCTCCTTATTTGACCACGTCACATGGTAACCTAACGGGACATCTTTGTACTGCGTAAAATGAATATCCCTTCTCCGCCTCCAACTGTGCAGCTCCTTATCCGCCACATAGTTTGCTTCATTTCCTTTATTTGCTACGGATTGCATTCCCACCTGCACCGAATCGAAATCAAGTGCGATTGGAAGCGAAGTGAAACCCCCGTTTTTTGGCGGAGTAGAATGCGGTTCTTTGATGCGCATTAGGATTCGAATGAGCCTTCACACCTGCCAAACGAAGCGCACTTTCGGAGAATGCGCAGCAGGATTCGTTTTAATCGCAGTAAAGCTTTAGTGAATGTCACCTCAGTTAAAGCTAAGTGTAATGGAAGTGGATCCCTTCAGCATGGGCTGGGTCAAACAGCAGTGACAGAGCTGGGCTATGTAGGCCCACCGTGCAACCTCTCATAATTTGCTGATGTTTTGTGTTTGATGGAGAAAGGCTGTACTCTAGTACAGTATATTGTTTTTCCACATGCCCTCATCATTCTACCTCCCTCTGATTGATGCCAACAGTTCTACAGAATCCACAGTGGAGTGAACAGTGGCAGACAGTGGACAACGTGTGCTGAATGCTTGGCATTGGCTGACCCCAACGTGTACTCTAACCACCCGGCGAAAGTGGGCTCATTAAATTCACTGCCAATAGATGGACAGAAATTAAGTGGTCTGCCAGCACGGACTGCTTCAATATGTGTCAGGACTGGGAGCTCCCATATAAATGTTTTTAATAATTCAACCAAGACCTGCACGGTCAGCAGATAATTGGGTTTGGCCACAAACTTTTCAGACATCATTTTGGAATATTTTTTACAAATACAAATACTGAAAATCCCCCATCCTCACACCTTTTCTCTCCCTCCCATGTCTTAGTGGACACAGGATACAATGCTGGGTTTCCACAAATACATCTTTATTAATTCCTTAATTAAAGCCTAAAACCCCACATAATGGGTTCCATCTTTGATGTTTTCATATCATACTCAAGAAACATATCTTTACATCCATAGACATTTCAGTGGAATAATGATGTATGGTTATGTTCCATATATCCAACACAGTTTAGTTTCAGAAGGTGCAATTGAGGCTATAATTTCCATATATACAATAAGATTAGTTTAGAAAGGTGCAATTTGAGCATGATAGTGCGAGAAGAGGTGGGGGTTCTTGGTTCTTGTATCTGATTGTTCGGGGAAAAAAGCTTTTTTGCAATCTATTTCCGGTGGCTTTGAGACTACGAAAGCGTTTTCCATGCAACAGCATCTCAAACAGTCTGCTGTTACTTGGGTCCTTCAAAATGCCACTGCACTTTTAATTTATGTTAGTTTAATTATCTACACATTTGGCCAAAGTGACAGTTATTTATCATAACAACCATAGCAGAAGGAGGTGGTCTATACAGTAGTCAAAAGAGTTACAGTATAAAATAGGAAATGAGCCAAGAATGAGCCAGACAAGAACGCCAACAACAGTGTCTTTATGTACCCAGACCATACATGGCCTCATTTCATGAATGGCTTCTCTGGATACATTTAATTATCACAATGTATGAATATGCATTTCCATAGCTATGACATAACAATGAATAGAACATGAAAAAAGAACTGATTGGCAATAAATCAGCATTTTCTAATTAGTTTCAATAGTGTTCATCAAAAACACAAAATGTCTTTGTGTGCGAGTGTGTGAGCGTGTAAGTGTACTGTACATGCATACAGGATTTATCTAATGTGACTCCCTCATGTAACATCAAGGGATAATCGGCCTCTTTTGCTTGCCAAAACATTTGTAATGTGCTTGCCAATTAAATAGCGACACATCACTAAACATTACTAAAGATTTCCTCACAAATTCTCCAGGAAAATCCAGTGCTCTTCCTTTCCTGATGAGAATTATATATTTAATGGGTTCGTTTTCCCTCTTTGATTGTTCTCAAAGTGGAGCCCCAGGGTCCTTGAGGGGGGGTCCCCAAAATGAGAAGCCTAAATATAACATCAGTTTAACCACTTTAACCCTATTTATACTTGGCTTTTTGAAAATAGGCAATCTAAAGGCTCACAACACATCGCAATGTGAGTTTACCTCTCTAGTAAACTCTAAAAGTTTACAAATGACAGACTGTTGGAAGGGAAACCTGACACCCCCTGGAACAGCACAGACTGCCAATAACAATCACTGCCAACTCAACATCCCCTAGCTGTTTTGAAGATGCACAGTAAACTCCTCATTGTTAACGGAGAGTATACCCTTATCTGTCCATTTGTATACTCTCAATGAGGAGTTTACTGTGCATCTTCAAAACAGCTAGGGGATGTTGAGTTGGCAGTGATTGTTATTGGCAGTCTGTGCTGTTCCAGGGGGTGTCAGGTTTCCCTTCCAACAGTCTGTCAGTCTTGGCTCCAGGCCACCCATGAGTCAGGTATGGCAGGTGAGGACAGCCTGGCTACAAAACACTATACAACACCTAGGAGATGCTCCAGAATTCAAGGTAGGAAGCTGAACCATGACCTGAATCAGAAAGCATCATAGTTATTGCCAAATACATTACAAAAATGTTAAAGCCTCAAATGAGCTTTCGAGTATGTGGTAAAGTTATTTCTTATCTCATTATTGCACAGTCATCTGGCTTCTTGCATGTATACTCCCTGCTGTTCTATCTGCCACAATTACATTTGCGCAATTTAGGGACATGTAATTTGCTCTGGATAAGAGTATCTGCTATAAATGCCTAATGCATGGTATGCATGGTTATAATTGGTTGTTGATGGTTGGTGACGTAATTAAGATATGTTTCAATGTTGGGTGGGTAAAAGGTAACGTAGGTATGTATACATAAATATGCACTATACAAAAATGTATACATCAAGCAGAAATGTGTTCTACAGCAAAAATCACATAAGGATCAACTGAGAGACGTTTGGTATACATACTTTTATCTAATCGTTTTAGGGTTTTCCCTGTCAATATGATACTGCACACTACATCATATGATCCTGTCAGTGGTCCTCTTGGAGTCCCAGTTAACGTGTGGGAAGAGTTCGAGGGATGGGACAGCTTTGGTAATAACATAAAGAACACTCCAACATTCACAAACAAACTTCACATCTGGTACACCACGTCACACTAGCTTTTATCATGCTTAATGGTATTATGACGTGCATGATGCCAATGGAAAATCCCTGCGTGTAGGCACTCGCCTCTGCAGGGTCTGCATTTGTAATCTTGTTGCTTTGAGTGATGATTCAGCTCCAATTCGACTGCATTTTAGTCAAGTAAAGTGACAATAGATTAGAACCATAACGGGGGCCTATTTATATTTATTTATGTTTCGTATTTGACAATCAAATTGAAAGAGGGGCTGGAAAACAGCCAAGACACACACATCCAAAACCTACTACTCCTGCTTTACTACTAAGGTTTTGGTAACCTACTACCAAAAATAGTAACAGTTTAAGAATAAAAAGAGTCTGCACACAAATGTATGCTCCCAACTGTAGTACACATTTAGAAAATAATTTGTATTTGACAGTCCGAACATAACCCTGACCTGTACTTTCACTGGATTATATGGGATAACTCACAACTAAATGATATGGGTAATAGTAGGTGGATACTGGATAGCTTACATAGCTACTGTATAGCCATTTAAACTTTCACTAAAACGTTCTATTGGTTTATAATTTTTGTATTACACATTGCTCAAATAGGCTACTTCAGAAAGACTGATCCAGAGCTCAATGGACTGACCAGTCCATTGAGGTTTTCAGATCTCTATTGAAAACCTGCCTATTCTCTTTGGCTTTTAATTGCACTTGATCGTCTTATGCGTTCTTAATGCTGTCCTTGTCTGTGCACCGATGGGCGCTGTTGATTGACCTTACAGATGACCTTACAGGTAGCAGAATGGAATTGCACAATGATGACATCACCAGTGGAGGAAGCTGCTTGATTATTGCCAGTACTTCTAGTATAACATAGGACTATAAATAGATTAGACAAGTCTAGTGACTAGTCCATACCCGGGGATGTGTACAATGACTTTGGGTTATACACAGTAGTGTACACAGGCAAGATATCCATGTAATGCACAGACATTTTAACCACATGGTTGCCAAGTCATTACAAAAAATAAAAACAGAAAGTGTACCATACATCATGGGTCTGTGTATTTTGCGGCCAACTTGTTTTTAAATATTTATTTCTAAATGGTAGCTGGTCTAATTTAAAAACAGGGCAAATAAGACCTCCTATTCTCTCAGGCATATGGTTAGTTATTCTAGCCCTCTATTCTCTAAGATACATTGAGTATACTCTGCATGAAATGGACTATAATGGATTAAAATTGACTTAACTTGTCCAGGAAGATTGTTGACTTCACCCTGCCCTTGTTTATGAGAATATCCTCTAAATCCTGCTATGGAAAGAAAAAGCAAATAAAATATTAAAACTGGTCTACATTTTCTTAATGCTATCTGCCCAAATACAGTGCAATAAGTAATTGTTTCTGTTAGGTATTTACATGAAACTAGAGATTTCATCAAGTCATCCAGACCAAATCAAATTCCATTCATGATTAAATGGAACAGCACTTTTCCTAAGTAGTGTTACAATATGCATGCTTTGTTAGCTTTTACATCATCTCATTTGTTATAAATTAAATAGAAAAATAATTGCCTTACGTGGAATTGTACACCAGGTTTGAATGCAATTTATTTTGTGTATGTTCTCAAAATATAATATATTCATTGTTGACCTACTCCCATATAGTTTACATTGTCGTCGTTAGCCCACTCTGGAATTTGGTTTGTAAACATTAAAAATGTATTCATGACAAGATACACTTTCATAACATCAGATAGAGGATAGGTTTGTAGTGGGAGGAGGGGATTCACTTCATAACCAATTCTGTCCAAAGCCAGTATCCCATTTTTCTTCCAATATCATCATTCCAACTAGTACTTCCACTGCTGTTGTACCCTACCCTACTGGACTGGTTCACCTGCCAGTGAGGAGCCCCCACCGGAAAGAACATAGTGGCTTCAACATTCCCCGTTGCCAGGAGCCGTCGCAGCCTTGCAGTTACAAAGATCACCCTCCACACACAGCTACTGAACCTCCCTCTCTCTCTCTCAAGTAGGGCCCCCTTGTGTTCAAAACTGTCCATTGCCTTAAAATCAACCTTGATGGCATTTTAGAAGTACATTTTAGAGTTGGTCATAATTTCCTCCTGTATGGAAAAAAAAATACAGACTGCCTATAAGTTTACATCTTTGAGGACAATTAGGACATGTGCTTCCATCAAGAGAAGTAAAGCCAAAACGGATGTATGATTGAAAATATAAATTCAAATAATCTCTTTATTCATTCTATATAGTTATACACCACTAAAGACAGTGATAGGAGCACACAATGGGTATGAACATTTGTCAATTATTTAGAGGAATCTTTGCAAATTTAAACAGAAAAATATATATACCAGAACGTTTCCTAATGTTTTGCAGAAAGTACAGCCAGGAAGGGAAAATAAGAATGTATTGTATGTGCCAGATTGACTTATTTCACTTGCTATTGATGTTTTATTCTGTACAGAGGGACAATTTGTACAAAATTAATGTAGATGTAGATTAATATATATATATATATATATATATATATATATATATATATATCACTACATGAAACAAAGTAAAATCATATATACAATATTAAATGAAGCCATATAGTACAGGTCACATACAAAAGGACACTTAGTTAAGTTATCATGTTTTGGAAATTATGTTAAAACTATAAAGTTCTGCAAAGGTGCCGCAGAAAAAAAAAATAGCCCCAAATCAGATTCTAAAATTTCCTGTATTTATGCATTCTTTATTTTTAAACATTACACCTCGGGTTGACTCATAAAATCCATAAAACATATCTCCCAGCAAGCAGGGCTGTTCTATAAAAGCATAGATCTCGACAGGTGAAATAAATCTGTTTGTTGAATCTCATTCCTCCAGGAGAAACGGTACATGTTTAACATGGTAGTTTTAATTTACATCATTTTTTTTCTTCTTTTTTCGTTGCATTCAAGCAAATACAGTATTAATACAGTTAACAAGCCAAGCCTTGACGCCAGTTTAGTTTCAGCATCTGGCATTCTTATTGGCCACTTGATACCAGTCTGTTACAGCATTGGGCATTCCTATTGACCAAGACAATACCAAACAACTGGCATCTAGGCTACTACCCTCCAGGGACAAGACAATGAAGAAGCTATGGAGAAACAAACAAACTAAAAGAGAGAGAGAACCTACCATATGTCCTCAGTTCAAACAATGGTACAGAGTACTGACTGACGTTAATAGGTGCCCACTAACTCCTAACCAGGACGCACCAATTATAATATATATTTTGTAAAAGCAATTCATAATTCCATTAGGACAACCCTCATTTCCACATGAACATAGCCTGCTGTGTGTATTGTCTTGCAGGTCCCTGGTGGGTTAATCGGTGCAACTGGGAGCACCTGACCAGACTGACCAGGGGTATTTAAGACTCATCTTGCAAAGTTGCATTCATCACCAAACCACTTATCCATCTGCTGACACTATCATAGCACGGATTGCTACACCTCAGATGAAACCAGTACTAATTATTGTACTCAAGATGTATATAATAAATATACATATTTTAAAGAATCCTCAAAACAAATCTACTGGGATGCTTTGAGGAGGGGGACAGTCACCGCTGAAGAGAGAAAGGACCTAATAACTCTTCACAGAACCTAGTGTCCTAAAAGCCAACAAAGCTGAATGGAGGTTTTAATGTAGATGAGATGAGATGCATTTAGTTAACTGACCTTCGCCTCAGAGCACACAAAATTGCATGTCAGTACAAAGACCAGCTCTGTGTCACCTCTCCCTTTCACCAAAGGAGACAACCCGATACTTCCCAATTACTCATTTAGTGAATGAAACATCCCTATTCAATATATAAGCTTGTGCTCACCTCTCTCTCTCTCTCATTGCACCCCAGCAGCGATCACTCTCCTCACTTTGGCTTAGCTTCTATTCAGTATTGTGCTTGCCCGTGACAAGGGGCTGACATGTCATAATCTAAGTTTTAATCAAGCTACCATTTTATTACACTACCTTCCTAGCCGGTTGCTGGAAAAGGGAACTTAAAACGATGAAACATAATTCACACAAGTGGATACAAATGAAATAACTCATGCTTCATAGCTTCTTCTAATTATTGTAAATCAATAAGTACCATTGTTTGAACTGTCTTGTCTTGTTCCGTTTCACAAATAGACAGTGAAATGTCTTAGTCAGTAGGAAGAAATCATACGAAATGAAAGAGCTGCATATGGCACAACACAAGAAAATGTAAAGTGTTACGTGTCCATGGGACAACTTCACCACACTCTCCGTTATCTTGCCGGACATTGCAAGGCTACAGATGGGCCTTGTGTTGGTCTAGAGAGCACTAAACTAGAAAAAGCTTAATTGAAACATCAGCGACCAAAAAGGCAGTCAGCAGACACTGCTGCCTAACCTCAGTGTCCATAATGATGACACACAGACAGACATAGCCATCAAACAAACCAGCAAAAACATAAACATCATAACAGCCTTGGCACTGACAAGATGTCCCTGGGATTGAGTGAAAGAAAACAACAACAAATACAACAGGAGAAAGAAAGGAGTCTCGTCTTTTCATTCAACCCACAGTCTCTTCGAAGTTCGTTGTTCCCTTTGACAGAAAAGAAAACAAGTCGACCCGCGGAGGATCCTCCAATGGTGGAGTTCACTTAGTTTCTACGGTCCTAGATCCAAACCGCCAGATACACTTACAAGAAGGAATGAAGGAGTGAATGTCATCATGGCATCTGAACTCCCAGTTTTCCACAGTTCAGTGAGGGGCAAGATGGGAGGGATGAGGGTGGTAAACAGAGGAGACGAATTACAACGTAGTCTTTCGAGGGGAGGGGCTGATGGCGGAAACAAAAACAAAAAAAGACAACCACCATGAATGCTGCAAGACGACCTCAAAAACACTCTTTTCCACCAAACTCCTGAGAAAAGTCGTAATCTGAGGGAAGTGGTGGTGGGATACAGGACTGCTGTACTGCACTGGCCATGGGTCTAGTTGTGCTGAATGCGCTGCGGCGGTACGCAAGGGCCAGGAGGGGATAACTGGAATGGCAGCAAGAATGTGAAGAGAAACTAAGGATTTAGTAAAAAAGTAAAGAGAGGGGGAAATTGGGAGCCCGTCATTGGCGGACAATTATGACGTGGGCAGCTTGCAGCAGGCATGGACGAGATGGGAATGCACAGAGTTCAGAGCCTATTATTCAGGCCCTTCTGGATGTGGAAATGGGGGGCCAGTTAAACCAAGAGCCAACAGGTCACAGGATCTAGAGTCCATCGTGGGTGGTCAACATGCCGTCGGCTCGGTGGTGGGACTCCAAGGCTTTTGCGGTGTAAATATCCTGAGGCAACTCAGATTTGCGTCGCACCAGAGGCCGCTCTTTCCACTGGTCGCGCTGTAACTAGAAGATGGAACAACGCAGGAGGGAGGGAAGGGTGGCAGGCAGAGGAGATAGTAGTTAGGGTTCATTATATAACATATTTCATAATGTCATCACTTTCATAACCATCCTACGCATCCTCGCACTGACCATATCATGTTATACACGTTAACATGTTGAACATTAAAAAAGATCAGCAGCATAGGATACTAAGCCAGCCACTCATGTGACATCAATATTTGTTATTATGAGCCATTCAATTATATACTGTAACAAAGGTCCAGCAACAATCAGAAGATCTAAGGGAAATGGAGCAAAGAAAGGTCCGATTGCAGAGTACAGTCCACGGCCAGACTTTAATCTTTGGCCCTTGGCTAAAGCACCAGGGGCCTGTTTCATGAAACCTGGATTAACCAATCCAGGATTTAAGACAAAACCAGGCTCGTTAAATCCTGGTCCCTACAGCCTGGTTTATTCCGTTCCACTAAAGCCAAGCGAGGCTTAGAATGGGCAGATTTATCGAGCCAGGATCATAAAGCCTGGCTGAATGCAGAGCCTGGCTTTTCCTCACTAGACCCATTCGGTGGAACACAGATTTACTGATCCTTCTTTGTGGGGTATTATGGCAGTTGACATCCTTAATATTTGCATTACTGCCCCTTCTGTATATCTCAGTATCTTTACTAATCTATTCCAGACTTACTGATACAAGGACTTAAGCTTCCAAAACAAATACTGCTGCTGTAATAAAAGAGAGAAAATACTCCACTACTCTTACCTTACAATATTAAGAATTCTGTTACATTTATGACGACGATTTCATTATGAAGTTTTAAGCATAATGATATTGTAGCATTGTGATATTTGGCCATAACTCCCTCTTTTGAGGGAGCTACCTTTGGGGAAGGGGGTTGTTGACCAGACTGGTGAACCATGGGTCATGGGCTCAATCCTGGGTTGGGGCGATGCATTTCTTGGCCGTTGGTGGGTGAAATGTTACAATGGTAATATGTTGTATAACAATGAGTAATGGTAACATTTAGTAATGTAATTCTTTTTTTTACAAAAAAAATAAACTATAACAGGATGTATTTGATTCTTCTCAATTCTTTCTTTCCCAAGTCCATATATATAGACGCCTTATCAGACGACGTCACACTGATAAGAAAAGGCATGCGCGCGCATAAAGGCAGCAGAAGAAAACCACCTCTCATAAGATGCAATGGAAAAGTTCTAACTGCACTCACGTGTAAAAAATGCCCCATCAAACTTTCAGATGCTGTTTTTCTCCCAGTGTGGAGGAAGAATGATTAGGATTTTTATTGTGATCTCTCGCCCTTGAAATATATAATCCTTGGTTTCTGTTGTGTTTGAACAATAATAGCAATTCAAAACAGTTGTCCTCAAAACCACACCTCCAGTCGCTGTCATAAGAACAGGAGGTGCGCTCATGAACACGGCAGCAGAGCCTATTTGTGCACGGCTGCACACGCACCTGCAGCCCATCAAGTATAATTTATCATGCTTTGTCCCGCGATGGTGTCGCGCACTCAGACCTCTACGCTCACAACAGTACTACAATACTGTTGGGCTTTGAAGTATAAATGTCTCCTAGGGTGCATCTCACTAGCCAACTCACAAGAGGAGGTTGAATGGACTGAAACCAGCGCTCCCCAAAACAACAGGTTTGGAGATCTGTTGGGAATTGATTACATAAAACAGTCACCCGTGCGCCCAGTCCCAATGTTTGTAAACAAATAATTGGTCTATACATACGACGACACTAGGTGGCGTCATATCCAAAGTCTGTATATATACGTACCCCAACGTGGACTCAAGTCTATATAATGGTTGATGCCTATGGAAGCCTTTAACATTGGTCCGGTTCCCATAGCAACGCCCCACCGTTCCAACTATGGGATTGCATATATATTCTCAGTGCACAGCAGTGGAAGGGAGGATTTTCAAACAGTCATAACTCTTCTTCTAAAATCGCTGTCCTCTGCTATCCACATTTCGGATTTAATTTGTGCCTTTGTACCGTGATGCTGGCGCCATGTTAAAGCTTCTGACGAGACGGAGAGGTAAGGAGCGTGTGTGTGTTTCCAATGCTGTTCCAACTCTGTAGCGAGTGTGTGTCATGTGGGGGGATTGAGGGGCGGGCAAACACAGTCTATTTAAAGTGAACGTATGCAATGGCCCCTGGAGCTGGTGTTTATGCTAACAGCTAGCCGCAATTATAGAGTTAACAACTTGCACCACAGCAAACCAATTCTGGGGGAACATTCACCAAAAGTAACTGATCTACAAGCTCACAAGCCGTCATGATGTTGTGCAGCCTATATATTTTGGTTCTTTGATTTTGTATATACAGTAGGGCTTAAATTAGTCCTTTAATGGCAATGTGTACCTACGGTATATGATGTTTTAATGCAGACTAATAAAAATAAGGCAACAAACCCATAATAATTGAATAAGTGTGGGAAAGAAATCCTTGGTTTGTGATCAGATTGACAGGTTAAACCTGGCTGTTAGCCTGCTCCGGAGCAGGCTAAATCCACAGCATTAGTTTCCATGGTAACTAGTGTGGCATTGCTTTCATGAAACCAAATCAAGCCTCAACATATCCAGGTTAACTGGCTAAATTAATCTGGCAAGATTAACCAGCTTTCATGAAACTGGTTAATCGCTGATCTAGGATATATTAAACCAGGATATATTTTAAATCCCGGTTTAATCCCTAATCCAAGTTTCGTGAAACAGGCCCCAGGTCTTGTTAACACACACTAAGCTAGTAAAATAAGTATACACCTAGTATAATAATCCTGCACGTTTGTTTTGGTTGGAAGCATTTGCAAGCATTATAAACTAGGCAGGTGGAGGGGGACAGAGAGAAGTCAGTTTTACCTGAGTGGCTCCTTCCTCAACTGTCTTTTTTAAGCTCTGAACATCTTCTATCAAAGACACGTCCGTCTCCATTGCAACAGGACTATTGAGGTCAGAGGAATCAACATATATAAGGAACTATGTTGAAAAGAAAGGAACAACAAAAAACAGCACAAAGGAATGGAAAAACCTTTCAGTTGCATGCAAAGAATGGATGGAGAAAATGTAACACCAAATAATAAATCAAGCAAGTTGGATTATCGTATGCATAAGAAATATTCAAATAAATAAGGCATAGTTGAGGTGTGGGGATTGATGTGCAGTAGTCACAAGGTATTTGGAAGTTGAATTAGGAGTCAAAATAGTTTAGCTTATTATTTAATCAAATATTTGGGATCCAATGATACAAACCGAATTAGCCAGAGACCATCTACGATCTCAGGTTTTACTTTTCACCACAACTAAACACTTGTATGTAAGAGGACAAGATAACAAATTCAGACATTCTATCTTTAGCTGCAGCATATTTGACTTTCTACTGGAAAATACTAGTCACTGATTGGTCTAAATTTAAAAAGGTATACATTCCAAATTGGGCAGATGGAAAGACAACAGCATTGCAGGTACAATAATGGCTTCTTGATGAGCAATTCACAAAAAAAAATGGGAGTGATGACACACACACACACGCCCATGCCCCAAACCCACCAGATGCTTGTTGTGTGCGACTATTCTCACTAGTAGCTTTTGCCTTTTTCAGAGTGCATTTGTTGCTTGTAGAAAGCAGCCCAGTAGACAGTGAATTGTCATATTTTAAATTATCATTATTCACATAACCGACTTCTCTTTTCCATTGTCTTAAAGCCAGTATCAAAATTATCATGTCAAGGGAAAGTAACATTTTACTCATAATTTTGCATTCTATCATGGTTGGTAGTGCTATAATTTCTGTAGCTTGTTGGAACGGCAAGCTCCACCTTCAGATTCTGGTGATATGATTTGAGGAGTTCATCCTGAACTTGCCTTTGCCAATGTATTTAATAACATTAGTAGGATAAGGACTGGAGTAGCTACAATAAACGGCTAAACTGTTTGTGCAATTAGGTTTGAATTTGGTTAAGAATGTAAGTGGCAAATGCACAGCAGCATGGGTTTAAGCAATATTACACGAGAGGGTGTGCTTTACCGTCATTAATGCACGCCTGCGGTACTGCAGGAACGAGCCAATAGCCGAGTTCTGTAAGCAGCGCTAGACCAAAAGAATCTCGCTAGCATAGCAACCCAGTTGGCTCCGCTCTGGGAGATCAGCACAGCTGATTTTTATGTTTTGATTAGGTGTTCAGTTCCATCATGCTCATTTGAAGCACGGCTAGATGGCTACTTCAACCAATCAGATTGCTTCCTTGAAACAACCTGTTGTATAATTTGGGTTACAGTAGTCCGCCAAGAATGTCAATTGACATGTTCGTGATTCTAAAAGATTTCATGGCCATCTAGTCTTGTCTGTGATAGTTCTAGATGGCCTACTATGTGTATTCCTTATTGGTATGATTTAGTGCCCTTGATATCAATGGAGAGTTAAGGAACAAAGGGAGTCTACCAACACGCCTCAAGCCTGGAAAGGCTGGTCCGGTGCATCACAGGAACAAGGACATAAGTTGCAGAAGGAGGAGAGGACACTGGAGCAGCACGGACATGTACAGCCTTTTATTAGGTGCTAGTATACAGAACGACTAACGTTTCGACCTACAGTATGCAGTCTTCATCAGAGTCATGAAGAGTTGTTTGCCAGTGATATAAATCAGTATCATCGTCTTCATTAATCGAACGGAATGTATTTGTATACTACAAGAAAAAGCATTATACAAACAGGAACACTGGTTATATGCAAAATGTATGACTTGATCACAATGGAAATAAGCTTTTTGTGTTATTCTTTTACCACCAATGTATAATCGTACCACTGTACAATTTCCTAACTGATGATTGATAAAGTATTCAATCGTCCTACAATGGTGATCATCCATGTTAACATCGATTGAAGTGATGCAGATATGTATGCATCTCTGTGAAAATATGCAGGCAGACAGTCCTATTTTTATAACCTGACACTGCCAGATTGCGGCAGTATTGAGTTCACAAGTTCCCTCCTCCTGCCTACATCTGGGCTCTCTCAAGCAGAAACGATGAACCCGGAAGCAGCGGGACAAAAATCTGATATCTCCATAATCATTTCGAGTTGTAGTCTTGTTAGGTTGAGTTTACATTTGCGCTGTGGCACAGCTTCAATATGTCATAAGTCTCGCGTTGATCCCGCCTCTAGCAGCCACATACAGCCACATATCGCTCAAGCCAGAATTGGTCCGGAGTACATCGTCTCTGCCCAAGAGATACCAGACTGACCCTTCTGGCAGAATGCAAATGTTGTCCAGCAGGGGGAGTGGTTCCACCAGGCTACTATTTTTATGCATAGAGCAGAAAAATCTGCTGCCAATGAGAACTGCTGCATCCATTAACATGGGAGTGAAAGTGAGGTGACGTCTCTGCGCCTGGGCTTCTGGTGGGTTTGGGCCTTGAGGAGGCAAGAAAAGTCCTTGAAAGATTTCACACATTGCTCACCTGTGGATTTGATTTGGCAAGGTTCTCGATCCTGATCCAAGCCTCATCTCGTTCTTTTGACTTGGCCTTCTCTCTGTAGAACACAGCAAACACAATAAATATTAATTTAACACAGGTTAAATGTGTCAATTTGGTTACATTTGTGCACTCCGAAATAAAAATGGATACATTAACAAAATGCATTTAACACTGAGGATTTTAGTGTACAGTCAATTGTCATAATTTGCCAAGTTAGAAAAATCAGAGATTGATTTAACAATTGATTACAACAAACATGTTGGAAATAAAACGGTTGCATATCAAAAAGAGCAACCTAGAGGTGTGGATAGTTCAGCCGTGAAATGCCAAACTTTGACGTCAATTGCGTAGATACAGTCACATAACTGCTAGACTCTGCATACGGACTAGGTGAGTAGTACATACTTATTTTTCTCAGCCCTGAACTGCTGTGTGCAGTCGTCAAATAGCTTCTGATTCATCTCCATGAAGAGTTTCAGAGCATTGTAGATGAGGCCATGAATAGTCCTGTGAATGAACACAAGCAAACGTACACATGAGTCAGCCTGGAATCAGAGCCCAACACACACATTAACCATTACTGGCAAAGGCCAATGTCCCCCAGCACAAATACCAATTAAAATTCCTGGAATGACTTTCCATTAGCATTAAAGCAATTATTCTACTTTTGGCAATTCAAAATTTCTCAAGGACAAAATTATTCCTATCACATACCACATAGATATATAGTTTCGCTGTTATTTAGAAATGTATATTTTAAAACACCCTTTTAGCATGTAAACACATGCAAACAAAGTGGATTCTGCCAATGTAACATTACAAAACAACTTCTACAGTATATGACAAATTCCTGTTTAATTTGCCATTTGAAGAACTGAACTGCAGCAATGTAATTCGAGGAGACTATTTTTTATTAATAATTACTATTATTATTATTAATTATTTTCTAAACAAAAAACGAACTATTGAAGAGGTCTCCCCAATATTAGGAGTTAGATCATAGCAACTCAAGTGTTTTGTGTCAGCCATCCATAACAGCATAGAATGCCAAAGCAAGGTTGCCAACTTTCAGGAATTGGTTGGCGATGCTTATGGCTGCACAGATTCTGTATAGTATATAAAAGATATGTTAACCAGGTAATTTGTCCCAGTTTATCCAAGATTAAAGTTGTTTTGCTTGTACTGTATAAAAAGTATAAATACAATGCAAGCAAAAACTGAACAATGTAAATTATGCGAGTAACAATGTATGAGATATTCATCTGTCTGTCTATCCATCTGTTTGGTATTTGTTTTTCATGGTGCTATCCAAATGGAGTGTAATTTAGCTGCTTCTTTCCTTTCCCTCGTTTCCCTTGTCTGTCTTCTCAGAATTCATGACTGCATTCACTTGACACCTGTTCTGCTTCTGAATAGATTTATCATTTGCCTTGCATTTCTGTAGATCTTGAATCAGCTTCCCATCAGCACCTGTCCTTCATCTGTCTGCCAAGTCTCCTTCCTTCCTTCTCACCTCATCTCTTCCCCCACTGTCTATAACTAATATATACTGTCACAATCTGACAAACTATATTTCTACTGGTACTAGCTTAGAGTTATTATCTCACTAGAGGATTAACAATGATCCCGTTTCCCTGTGGTATATTCAAGCAAGATAAAAACTGCAAAAAGCCGTCTAACCGTTCCGACTACTTAATTAACAAGTAATATTGATCCGAAACAATATTAGCTTTTGTTTAAGTAAGTATGTGGCGAGTTACGGGTGACTCACAATACACTCCAACTACACAATCTGTCCTTATCTAAGGGGACTAAAACGAAAAACCCCAGAGTGCCCAAAAGATACAGTGCAAGAGTGAACAAGACAGCAGACTAACCACTATAGAGCGTCGCAGTCCCGCCCCCTCGCGAGACCCGGAAAATAATTCCCCATTCCTTTTCCTCAGACTTTTCAAAAAGTATTTATTTAAAGACCTTTTATGCGTCGTACAAAGCCAAACTCGAGTTGTGACAAATCATAACAAACACAACGTTTTGGGCCAAACAAATAATTAGAAAGAAGGAGAAAAAAAAACACTTGTTTTTCTTCCTTGTAATTATTTGTTTGGTCCAAAATATTGTGTTTGTTGTCATGATTTGTCACAACTCGAGTTGACTTAAGTTTGGGACTGCGACGCTCTATACCCTGCCTGTTTAGCCTTCATGTGGTCTTGTCAATGCCGTAGCCACTGGCAGTCGTTTAATTAAATGTAGTACTTTTAAGGTTTTTCAATAACATGCAGAAACCATTATGCGTGCGTGTAAGCTGTAGGCTGTTCATTTCACACGGGTGAAGAAGTAAACGTGGTATATTGTGCATCAAAGGTATTAAAATGAAAAGCCAAGTCACATGGCTACAGGCAGAACACACTTCTTTTTCATCATAACCTGATCACTATTAACTTTAATAACTTATTTGAAAACTTCTTTGGAAGTACTTTACAAATATTAAAGGAAAACACATCAATGAAAGAACATTAACATTTTGTCAGATGACCATAATAAGTGGCCATAGTGTGTAACAGGACATTGTGTTGGCACTTGGTAATGACAGTTTGGGGAGAGGATACAGCAAATCATTTCCACCGTAGTGTGAAATGTACTAGACTCTAGACTAGAGCATATGAGCAAACGTACTTGTTCCAGTGGGTCTTCGAGTTGCGGTAGAGGGCGGGGAACATGATTGGCAGAATCTTAGCTGCGTTGTCACTGATCAGACTCATGATGTACTCGTTATTCCAGTAGTAGAGAGCCCTCTCTGCCACCTGAGAAACAACACATACACACGTTATGTGCAGCAGCTTCAACTTGAAGCAATTTCAGACTGCAAAGTGCACTTTAAAATGTGTTAATTCAACTCTGAGGGCCCCATATTGGGCTAGCGCTAAGAGGGCACTAAGCCACATAGGGCCAGCACAAAGCCCATGTCTTCCCCTGACACCAAATGGTCTGGCACAATGCTATTTTACTCACAGACTTTGCGCTTCAAGTTAAAGACGGGGGTGCAATTTAATTCGCTTCCCTTCAGGCTATGGGACAACAACTCTGCGACGCTGGAGTTGTTCATTTACAAAACATTACAAGTCAGATACAGAGCATGCGTGCGAGTAGTTATGTAATCAACATCAGCTGTGTTTGGAGGACCATGTAGCTATGGGAATCGAACAGGTGAATGAAATCAAGATACATTTGTATTCATGCGGGACTTGACACGTCATCACACATCACGTTTTCAAAGGAAGTAATTAAAATTGGATTTTTATGGACTTGAGATATAAAAATACACAAATTGAAATGTTCCCATTGTTAGGTATGCCCATATGATGACCACGGATATGGTCTAAAAGTGTGAAAAGGGTATTTTTCATTTCACTATGTCTTTAAGACCAGCTTGGAGATGGTCTTATCACATGGCACAGTGAAACACAGGTGTTTCGTTGTTATCGTGTTATTTAGAAAGCAAAGTGCATTGAAGGTGCCATGGGTTCACAATGCGCACACATTGATTGCAATCAAAATCGTTCGATCTGAACAAAAGACTCGGGTTCAACATTATTGAGGTGGCATTTCAAGAACTTGCTGGAATTGCTGGTGCTGTGTGTGTTAGACATTAGACAAGCAGTGAAGGAAAGAAGCACAGCATATCCTTATTTACAGTAGTTGCATGCCGTGCACCCAATTTATTGACTCTCAAGAGTTAAATGAACACTCAGGATTTGACAATGTGGCGGTCAGTTGTCAGTTACCTGGAAGTGCGGACTGGATACACACTTGGCCAGTTGTCTGAAGAGTGGCTCCTGGACCTTGACGAACTCGGAGGGCTCAATGACATCCAGGATCTCCTCGAGCTCATTGAGGAACATCACCTCCTTGGGACTGTGGGTCTTGGGCCAGTATTTCAGTAGGGCCATCACCACCTGTCCAGATGGTCAAATTAAGATGATGGGGTCGGATGGGGTTTGCTAATCAGTTTAAAAAAAAGGTGGTATTTTGGGATAAATAGAGGCAAGCAGTTCATCAGTAGTTCTGAACAACAAACATAGTTTACATTGGGATGCACAATATATCTGCCATGTATACAGTCCATTTCTGACATTATTCCCCTTGTTGACATATCTGCATATAAGTGTACATTCACCGATTGCAGAAGCCAATTTGTATCTGTTGTTGTGATGTAGTGTTGTCAAAAATATCGATATATCGATAAATATCGATAATTATAAAATAAAAACGGTTCAATATGAATTCCCCGTGGTATCGATCTATCGATACTCCGTTTGTTATAACGATACTCCGTTTGTACCTCTGCCGTTGGTGAAGAAAACACTTGCGCAACAGCCGGGGCCAGTAGCACACACACACGGCGCAGCCTGACTGGAACGCAATGCATGCAGGCTGCAGCCCCTCCCCTCTCCACTCTGTCTCTCTAGCCATGTGAGTGTGCTACTGTTGCTGAGCTGCTCTGGTGCGAGTATAGTTAAGAAATATCCGGGTATGCTTATCAGCTTTACGGTTAATTTGCATAATAATAAATGCGTGTTCTGATCTTAAATCCCTTTTATTTTATATCGTTTTTAGTAATAGTACAACATAAACATTACAGAGACTGTAGTTGTCACTGTACAATACTTTAAAACAGTTGTCATGTTGCACATATGCCTAAAATTGCTGTTATTTGCGCCGGCCAGCTTGTCACACTCCAGGCTGCATGAACAGCAGCGCTCGGGCGCTGTTTTCTGCCCCCGCAATGTCGTTGTCCCAAAGTTCTCTGTTGTACTTCAAATGGCTGGTTGGCTACAACGGTAGCTTTGCGGTAGTCAAAACTTAAGCGAGTGACAGCGAGACGAGATTAACACAACATGTCGACCGTATCAATGCAGAGACCTACTTGGCATTATTAAATCCATGAATGGCCTGGAGGTAGAACGTTTAAGGCCGCCGCCGCTTCCTCCTCCTCCTCCTCCTCCCGGCTATCAAGTTAGCCATGTGCTATCGATGTTTGAGGGTTTTCTCGTCAGCGAAAAGTCAACAAACAGAACACGGTGACATGCATGCTGATCTTCCTTAATAATAAAAAAAGGCTTAGCCCATGCGTCCAGTGGCTTTATAGATATAGGCTGCTCAGATCTGGACTGGACTTATTTATGTTTTGGACTAGAACAGGCGGACCTCTGTACTGTAGACGCGCAGATGCATGCATGCAGATGCGATGCGTTGTTTATTGATGATTAAGCCTACAACAATTTATTTATATTGTTAAATGTTGCTTTTTTGTTTGTCTTTTTAAAAGGAGCATAAATAAATGTATACCATTTCGTCTACCAACTTTAATTATGTAGCCTATACATGCATATTACATTTGGGGTAGCCTATTAAAAAAAAATGAAAAATCAACCAATTATCCGTTAATGACCCGGTTAATCCTGTCGGCTACCCGGATGGGAAATTATCCGTTACCGACATCCCTACCATAGACACTTGCCCAAATGTGCTGACTTCATCACATTTGTGATGACGGCTATGGCCATTTTTAGCCCAAGGACTGTTTTCCGTGCAAAACTAATGCTTCGAATGGATTCAGAATGATGAAAACCCCCTAGTTTGACACGTCACATCACATGCTACTTAAGGCATAATGAAATTTAGAACATTTTGCCTTATAGGCTAATGGTTGCATGGTACCCCAACTTTCAGCAGCTGTCAAAAATTCCCCTAGGGTGGTTGAATATAAACCAATGTGGGATATGTTAGTAGACACCTTTACAAACCCATTGGTGAAGAAAATTATTGGTAAGAAATGTATTCCCAGATTTTATTAATATCCCCTGACTAATAAGACATAGAGCGCCAAAGTCCTGACGTCACTCGCTCATCCCCTGGTTCACAGAAGATATACTATACTCGCAATAATAGTTAATGGAATTGTATCGTACAATTCTTTTTGTATTGAATTGTATTGAATTGTATCGTATCGTATCGAATATTGATATTTTTCAAAATATCGATATCGAAGTTAGAAATCCAGTATCGTGACAACACTATTGTGATGCATGAATTTTGAATTTCCATCAGTGCATCCTTTTTGCAGTATAGTCACACTGAATGAGTAATTAAGCTGACATACCGGTTCAGTGAGAGTGCTGTCCTTCTCCAAAAACTGCACCACACAGTAGGCCAGCTGTAAAAAGCATCCATACATTACACACTAAAATCAGGAAGCATTTAACCACATGAACCCTAGCATGATAGCATCCCTATTCTTGGCATGTCATAGTAGGGGAACTGTGGGTGGAACATTTGGTGAAATTAGCTGATGTTAAGGGTATAAGATTACGTGGTTAAAGCAGGGGGGGTGGTGAGGGTCCAGGGCGTTCCAGCCATTTGTAGCTGGAACATCAGTTTAACTTATTTAACCCTATATACACACACATTTTTTAACATTTTCAAAACATTTTAACAACTCTGGAACAGAGACCCCCACAGATGGGGATCCACGGTCAAATACTGTACATTTGGTGGTCCCTGTCATGAAAAATAACACTACTGGGTTAAATGATCAGGTGTTTGAGTGAACACACAAGCAAACTCAGTAACACAGGATGAGATAAGCCAGCTGACACATCATTTCCACCGGGCTACAGAGAGACAGACTGGCGTAACTGTTGTAACCATAGTTACTAACTCAGCCGTCAGAATGCCAGGTGTCCAATATCACCGCCTTCTCGGGCTGCCGCTCTCTAAAATAAGGAATGCAGGCTAGGGCTGCAACTGTCCATTACTTTTTCGATCAATCGCACAGCAGGGTTTTGTGTTTATATTTTTGTGTTGTTTTACATAACAAAAAGAGTAACCACATAAGTGTAATTTTATACTTTGTAGCTCAACTATGTACACAGAGACCTCTTACCTGTGGATGGTAGACACTGAGTGATTTGACTTTGTGCAGAGGCAGAAGAACCTTCAACAGGAAGATCTTGTGCTCTTCTTTTAGTGGTAAGGCAAACCCGTTGATTATACTGCAAGAGAAACAAAAGATATATGCTCTGAGGGAGAAATCCAAAATGATGCTCCGACTAGCATTCTAAGGCTTTCATCATATTGAAATATCAATTGCAGATTATGACAATTATGAAGCTGTCACACCTCAGGGAAACAAAGACATGGCTTCATGGCCCATTCTGGACTTTATTCCACATGTAACACAGTGGTAGAATGATTTGCAAGACCCAATACACATCATTCCTGCAGACAATTAGGCTATGTTGTTCAATTATTAATAGCATGATTACATTGCTCCCCATACCTTCCAAGAATTTCCAGGAGTTCAGCTATACCATTATGGTGCTCTGTCTCATAGATAAACCTACAGGGGAGAACATATAAGGACTTTATTCTTCAGAAAAGCAAATTAAACAGAACAAGTCAAGTCAGGCACGTAACTACTGTGACGCAGACAAGGCGACTGCGTGGGGGCCCAGAGGCAAGGGGGGCACATGGCCGCCCACCCGCGCCGTCTGTAAAATGAAATTATAATACAGAGATGCAATGACAGTTGAGTTGAACAAAGTTTGGCGGAGCCTGCATGGTGGTGGCTGCTGCTATAGCACACACAGCCCCACACCATACCATAATATGCATAGGCAACATGTGCCCCGCCTCCCCCAACAGCTCTCCTGTCTAGAGTGTAGCGTCGGTCCCAGGCTGTAGGCTAATAACGTGAAGGAAGTCAGTAGTGTCTGTGGCGCACTGCGAGTGTGCATGCAGTGGGCTTTCCCAGTCTCGAGTCCCGACAGCCAGGTACGTGCCCAAATCACAACTACAATAATTGTACAGTGCCCCGCTGTTTATAAACCAACACGCAGTTTGGGCTTGTTTTTACAGCAGGCTGCTGCTGCTGCTCTGTTCCCAATTGCGACAGGTACCGTACAGTGCCCCGTTGCGCTGTTTACTAGCGAAAACAGTCAGTCTGTAAAGTAACTACGTACATTTACAAAAGTACTGTACAGTACAATTTTGAGGTCTGTTTTTGTACTGGAGTATTTCCAATTTTCAGTACTTTTACAGTTATTTGACAACTTTAGTTACTTTGTAGATTTTGATTATTATTACAAAATATACATCAATTACTTCAGACCTATATACATTTTGGCCATTTGAAAATAGCAGATCTACAAGCTGCGACGTATTGTGAGCTTGTAGATCAGCCATTTTCAAATGACTTTTATACATTTGAAAACAGGACATTCTGCATTACGAGTACTTTCTACTTTTGGTACTTTAAGTACATTTTGATGCCAATACTTTTGTACTTTTACTCAAGTAAATTTGAATTCCTTTTACTTGTAACAGAGTATTTATACATTGCAGCATTATACTTTTACTTAAGTAAACAATGAGAGTACTTGTTGCACCACTGGTTGTCTATAAACAAAGGGCTGAACTCACCTATAGAAAATATTATTGATCTGCTTTCTGATGTATGCTCTCAGGCCCAGGAACTTTCCATAGATTCTGTGGAGGGTGGTTTTTAGGAAGTCTCTCTCTCTGGGATCTTCACTATCAAATAGTTCTAGAAGCTATAACAAAACAAAGACGTAAAGTTTGTAATGGGAAGAAAGAATATATTGAAATCCATATTGAGGATTTTTTGTCTAAATTACTATTAATATAGTACAATGTTTATTACAAGTATAAATTTGTAATACCATGCGGTTCTCTGAAAATAATGCACAGTACACACACACACACACATACTATTTAATTACTTTTGGTTCTGGCTGAACAAGGTAAACTGAACCTTTGGGTCTTACCTGCATTACAAATTTCTGGTCGATGTATTTCTTTGCTATGTTTGGCTGAAAGTCAGGTGATTCTAAAAATCTAAGGAAAAACTCATAGACGAGCTGGAGGAGAAAGACAAGAAAATATCAAATCAAAACATTTGTAAGAAGAAACCATTAGGAACTGATTCAAATTCAAGAAAGCATGCTCATTGCACAGCAGTTACTCTTTGATGCTGCAAATGGTTATAAATAAAAACAGCTTTTCTATTTGCTCCGTTTGTCTCTAAAACAGATTGGAATTAACTTCCATTGATGCAGATCAATTCATCACTTGAGCCGTACACACTTTGTCAAACAACAAATAGCGAGAATAGCCGATCCACAAGCTCACAACACGTTGCGATGCAATGCGCTGTGAGCTTGTTGACTAAATATCTTTGAACAGATTTGAACATTTTGAAGAATTGCCCAAAATAGTGATGCCAGGATTAATGTGGTTAACCTGTAGGTGTGGCCATGCAGCCTCAAGTGTGGGCTCATCCTCTTCAGGGTCAAACTCTGCTCCAGTGGGGTTGGACGATGGAGGCAACGTTCTAAACATATTCACAGCAAACTGGAAAGGAAAGAGACAAAAACAATCATCAGAATTGAGAGGAATTACAATTTAGGCATTAGAGCGACTTACAGTAAGCAAGAACAACACATGGTAATGCATCAAATACATAGATATAGTCATCAAGGATCATGTACAGTAAGTAAGCTAAGAACCATCCGTCTAACAGTAGAATATTTGTACAATGAAACTATAAATATACAGTATATAATTGAATGTCTACATAATATGCTATCTTACATACCTTTAGCCTTTGTATACGTCTGCAAATTTTGAATATGTCCCAATAAAATACTTTTAGGACTATTGTCAGCACCTATAGTTTGAACTAAGGCAAATTGAGAAAGTATCCTCCAGCAAGCAATAGTGTTTTGAATTTAATATGGCTAATTATACAGTAACTTCCTCTCAGGGCACAAATCTCTTCTGCCTAGAAAATGTAAATACTGTGCATGCCAGCATGATAAATGACTTGAATTAGATGAACTATTATTCCTTTTTACAAAGTTTACTAGACATCTCCAGTTTTCCTTAAATTCTGGTCGGCAGTGGTCACATGGTTGGTCGAGCTATTCACTGCCGTTTGGTCAAGGGAATTTAGCATGTTATTTAGACAGATGCTAGGTTCATTGTTTTTTTCTGGCATCCTACAGTTTTCCATGTATATATTATTATTATTTTTATATCATTATATTGTTTAGTCTGATGCTATGTTCTTGGTTTACCTTGATCCTATATTACTGAGGCACTACACTGTATCTCTGCATTTGATGTATGTGTTTACCTTGCTTACTGTAAGTCGCATCTGCTAAATGCCTTAATTGTAAATTGTGTCATTCATGCTAGCAAAAGCTACAGCATCTGCTCTGTTGAGACACCTCCAACAGTGCCACTGAGCATTGAAAAGCTTAGTATCGCTAAAGATGTGAAGAGTTTTATGGCCCCTACACACTGTAGGAGTTTTAAAGTTGTCGGCGAGTCATCAGATCGTTGTGCATTTCACACCGCAGGAGTCTTTTTTTTTTTTTTTAATCAGCTGTCATTATATCTTTGTGGCTTTCACACTAAACGATTGATCGCCGACCAGGGATCACACACTGCAAGAGTTCACCAAGATGCGATCCAGACCCGATACATAGTCTACATGATCAGATCATTTGTTTTTATTCCAATTCATTTTGACATGCACGTGCAGGATGCCATGCATACAAGCGCGAGATCCACACAGGGTCTCTCTCTCTTGTGCACGCCACACACAGGAATAGCCTAGCCAGGCTACACAGAGCGACATGTTTGTGATAGCAGCGCTATAGCGAGACAGGACGTCACACACACACACACACACACACACACACACACACACACACACACACACACACACACACACACACACACACACACACACACACACACACACACACACACACACACACACACACACACACACACACACACACACACACACACACACACACACACACACACACACACACACACACACACACACACACACACACACACACACACACACACACACACACACACACACACACACACACACACACACACACACCCCTGTAGATTCCGATGCGGTTTTATCAACATTATTCAAGTGAAATGCGTAACGGCAATATTGGGCTAATATAGGCTTCTCCCAATGCATGATTGATTGGTACTGAAATAATTACACCAACTTTCATGTTCATGAATGTTTCAAAATGTTCCATCTTTAGCCATCCCCAAATTAAATCGTACCTCTGGCTCTGCATCCTTGCAACTGGCCCTTAGGTTTACATGGGCTTGCCCCCACAATGATCAAAGTGTGCGTTATGTTCTCGGCCTCTCACAGTGTCAACTGACTCCCCTGTGGGCTGCTATTCCCAGTCACACAGATCATGGGACAGTGCAGGTGGCCTACTAAAAACACTAGGACCCTTGTTTGTAAAGAAGGGCTTCTAGGTAGATTTTAGTGTATGATGTACTATAACTCTGAACAGGCTGTAGATATGATACTCGTCTGTGCATTATTTGATACCCTCAAGAAGGCAACCTGCTTACCGAAACGTTGGTTTAATAAAGTTTATAGCATCGTGACTACGAGCTGTGCTTTCCTTTCTTAGTCAAGTAAATGTCACATGAACACTTGACAAGCTTCCACTTAAAACCCATTTCACTTGCTCAACCTGAGCAGAGTTGGCTCCACTTGGTCCACTCTTTTTGCATAGCAACATGCAAGTTGTTTTTAGAAAATGATGATAACTAGATATTGAGATCACTACTGATCATTTTTTTTACATGATAGCTTGCACTTAAGCGAAGTTTAACATCAGTTTTCTTAGTCGGCAGAGCATCGACTTTTGACCACGAGTTCTGGGTTCAATCCCGGGCACCGCTAACTCAGCCTACTGTATGAGTACTACTAAATATCATGGCTTGGATAACCAAGTTGTTATATGTAGATGTTGCACTCCACCTCAGCAGTCCATCTCCCAGGATGGATTCTATCCATGTTCTAAATAAATGAATGCTCCATTTTTTATTTTGTTGTTCGACAGTGTCGCTCAAAATGTGCAAAAAAATAAAAACATGAAATGCTGTGAGCTTGTAGATCGGCTAATTTACCCACTTTTGTTTTTACCTGTCTGGGAATTGAATCAAGGAAATTAACTTCCATTCAGGAAAATATTGAGACACCGCCAATTCATTATTCAGCAAACGTTTTCATTCAACAAGGAGAGCTTTTATAAAGATTTAAATAAACTGGTTTAGAAATGGCACCAATTTTGAAATCCTGGACTGATATTAAAGGACCACTTCACCACTTTTCAACCTGCCTTCATGTAATTGGTCCTCACTAATGTTAATACAATGCCACCATTTTTTTCTACTCAGTCCGTGTCTCGGAGGGCTGTGGGTAGTCCATAAACCTGTCCACCAGCGACATTATCAATGGGGAATCCAAGCTAATAGAAACTGCAGGCTGTCTATTCATGAAAAGTTGCAATGCGATAAGGGAAGCCATTGTTCTCACGATTAAAACAATGAAAATCTAAATGTCTTTAAAAAGAAATCTTGTTTAAAAAAGATTCTGCCTAACGATGATGTCCCTGGTGGATGGGTTTCTGAACTGTCCACAGCCCTCATATGAGACAAACTGAGTAGAAAACAATTGTGGTATTTTATCATGAACATTAGTGAGAACCAATTATATGAAGATATGTTGAAAAGGGGTCCTTTAACATTTCCGGTGATATTTATCATCATCTGCTTGTACAGTACATACTGTACCAAGTACATACATAGTTTAACCATGTTTGCAGCACTCAAAAACACAATTGAAACGGTTTGATCCGTCTACGTATTATTGGTCATACTGTAAACATGAGCAACTTACTGCACACATTTTGGCATTAAATGTGTGCAGCTTGCACAGTGCATAGCATACCTGCTGCTTTTTCTCCCTCATTCTAACATTTAAATGTTATGAAATTGTGTCTTATTTAACCTTTGATGAGACGCTCTATACGTGCTAAAATCCTGGATGTTTAAAAAGAGAACAAAAGTTTTCCCGTTTAAGATAATTTGTACCAAGATAATCAATTATGCGGTCTGTTTCCATTTACAAAAAGTGTGCACATAATATTAGTTAATCGGCAAACATTTTGCTGACCAAGTGCTAAAGCTATCTCCCCGTCAATAACGTTTTATCTCATCATCTGAAAACCAGCTCCGTATAGAGTGGCTCTACTGACCATGTGCACCACCTCTGGGTAGATGGGCTCTGTGATAACATTCCTGTTGTGGGTGATGTACTCCACCATCTCGCTGAGCGCCGCCCGCTTCACCTCCTTCCATTTCAGGTCACTCAGCGGGTCGGACAAGAAGTCAAAGAGGACGCAGCACTGCCGCAGCTTCTGGATAAACAGCTTCTCCTGTTCCGCCGGGGCCACATCTGAGGAGGTAGAGAGGAACAGTTAGAACGGACCAAAAGGAACCAAGCACATCTGAGGAGGTAGAGAGGAACAGTTAGCATGGACCAACAGGAACCAACCACATCTGAGGAGGTAGAGAGGAACAGTTAGAACGGACCAACAGGAACCAACCACATCTGAGGAGGTAGAGAGGAACAGTTAGAATGGACCAACAGGAACCAACCACATCTGAGGAGGTAGAGAAGAACAGTTAGAATGGACCAACAGGAACCAACCACATCTGAGGAGGTAGAGAGGAACAGTTAGAACGGACCAACAGGAACCAACCACATCTGAGGAGGTAGAGAGGAACAGTTAGAACGGACCAACAGGAACCAACCACATCTGAGGAGGTAGAGAGGAACAGTTAGAATGGACCAACAGGAACCAACCACATCTGAGGAGGTAGAGAAGAACAGTTAGAACGGACCAACAGGAACCAACCACATCTGAGGAGGTAGAGAGGAACAGTTAGAACGGACCAAAAGGAACCAAGCTGTACAGCCTGATTTAGAATTCGTCACACAATGGTGTTGCACACCGAAAAGTCCGATCTTGCAACGTGTTGTATAAATCAGGCTGAAGGGAGTACAATTATAATATGATGAATGAAATGAGTCGATGGATTGTGGGCATGAAAATGGTGGGAAAGTTCCGTGCTTGAACTGTATTCAAAGCTGCATCCAAGACAGAGGAAGAATGGAAGAGAACTGCAGGCAGCTATGAGCAGCCGACGGAAGGAACAGAATTTTTTATGTAAATATTAGGAGAAAGAAGAAACAAAGGCTAAGATGTAAAGAGCAGGGTGTGAATGAGGATGATGGATGTAGAGGAGGAAAAGAACAGATTAAAAATAAGAGATGATGATGATGACGATGGGAAGAAGAGGAACTGTGGTAAAAGATCACAGTCGAGCTTTTGGAATAGCCAATGCCATTGAACTTCAAAAAAGAAAATATATTTTTGTAGCATATATAAAAACATAGCCACAAAGGCCACGTTGTTATTTTTATACACAGTGGTTTAAACACTTCCTCATTCTCGTTTCCAAGTGCTCAGAATACACTGACAATCTAGATTCAGCACCACTTCTCACAAGACAACGTACAGAGCAACTAACCTCTCGTATTGCTCTGAAAAGTCCTATCTACTTTTAATGAATAAGCTTTATTGTCATGTCACATCGGTTTTACAAGTAAAAAGGTTTTTGTGCAGTTCCCATCCCATCCCAATGTGGTGCAGCTGTGGTACAGTGTGACACTATAATTAACTATAATAGAATTAGCAAAGGACATCAGTGCAGTAGTTTTTCCTCACTCAAACACTTGCCAGTACTGTGTATCGCTGTGTTTTGAGTCCACTGGCTGTCTTCACAGGAAAAGCTCATTCTTCCCCTGTTAAAAGAGCAATCTGTCAAATGAATTGGTGCCGATAGTGGCTAGCCAATGAACTAGCTTACACCTAGCAATACTATTCGGTTTCTATGAGGAATGCTAAATGTAAACATGCTGGACAACCACCCCTTTTCGTCCAGTTAAATAAAAAGGTCAACATTAGAAACTTTTCTTTTCAGTATATAGTGATAAAGGAATGCCATGTCTTTTCTTCACAAAGCCTTTAACGGGCAGGTGTAGGGTGGAGGACTACATCAGGGTGGAGGACTACATCAGGGTGTGGCATAGCTTCAGTTCATTCACAAACAGAAGGAGCTGCATGTGGCACAGACAAGGCCTGTCAAATCAACATGCGCTCCTAGGCTCCGCTGTCTGTTGCCTGGCAACAGCCCTGACAAGCCCCCCCCCCCCCCTTTCCAGTGTGTCCAGGTATGGTTGTGTTGAGTGTTGATACATGACTGGACACTCAGTCCTCTCAATTAGAACTGGTACCCAAGTCAATATCTTGTTGAGCTGAGTGAGTGAGGTGGAGTGGGTCATGGGTGTGGAAGCAAGGAGCCAAGGGCAGCAATGATTAAATCAATCTTTAATTAAAATAATAATATTTCTCACATTGGTCACTGACTCAGATATATAGAATGTATAATCCTTAGTCGTCTAAACATAAATGTGGACTGTAGATGTGATTGAATGTCAAAATGTTCATTGACCCTAAATGCCCACAGGAGAAAAAAACAACTTAATTTGGGGCTGAGACATCTCTCTGCAAAATGGACTGACAGCATTGTTGAGAAAATCAACCAAGATGAAATGTTGCCATAGTATTTAATGTGGTTTAAAGCTCAAAGTAAGGACACTGGCATTCAGAGTTGCAATAACCTTAGCTGACATAATACATGCAAAGCTTTCTTTCCTCTTAAGAAAGGTTGAGGTCTGTGGTTTCAAAGGTAACAAACCAACAAAACCAGTGCACAGAGGACTGTGTTCACTGAACCTCATCATTTGGCATGGCCCTGAGGCCGTCTGTAGATCATGGCGCCACTCCTGGGCCAAATTAGATTGCAAACACAAACAAAATTGCTAAACACATCAAAATGATGAAGCCGTTTCATACAGCTCCTCTGATTATGCTGGGACCTGTGGTCCTGACATAATCAATTAGTTAATAACCAAGTTAGACTATAACAGAGTTCAACAGTGACAATGCTGCAAAAACAGGACATTGACAAAGGAAGGTGCAACATTTAGTCTTATTGTAATTTACCACATATGCTAGCCTATAACACCTCAGATAAAGAACTTTGCCTCTGAAGAGAACAATTACCACCAGCCAAGATCCATCATATTGCACATAATTACACAAAATGGTGTTGCAGTGGAAAGTCACAGTGTTGAAGTTGATAATAATGAGAGGGCAAACATTCTACAGAAAAAATTGGACGTACACACCAGGAAATAAAAGCCATAGTGCCACTGCCAACTACAAATGCCCCGATTTCACAGAGGCCTAGTACACGAAGAATGACAAACGCTATAAGACAGAATAGAGGCAGCTAGAGGACACTCACACCCATGCTCCTCCTTGACATTCTTGCAGACGGGCAGATTCTGGGTAAGTGGAGATATCCTATTCAGACATAACGGAGACTTGGCCACCCCCCCACCCCACCAACACACACACGTCTGCCAATTTATCTTGATGACAGCGAGAGGTTGGGAATTCCAGAGGTGAGGGGGGCCGAGTGTGCGTTTTTGTAATTTTCATTAAGTATGACAATGAAAGGTGTTGTCCCTACCACAGCAGAATATCCACACAAGCTCTGGAAAAGTTGCCATCACGTTCCAGCGCCAGTGATCATGTAAAACAAAAGTTGATTCTTCTTAAGAGTAATTTATCACTGCATTTTCAACTTTGTTGTCGAGTGACATGTATTGTTGTGCAACAAATATAAATGTACTGATGCTGGGTATACCTTTTCAACAATTACAGTAGATGGACACTGGGAAAACTATCAGCTATGATATAGTATTTCTAAATATGGAATCGTAATGAATATCAATCAGCGTGTGATTTCAAATGTGTATTTACATTCAGAATGGGATCTTTAGATAACTCCCATCTTCCAGGAAAATGGAATTGCTTTCAAGTTCAACCTTGCATTGATGATTGCAAAGGCAACATTACAGCCAAATGTGACCCACCGCCTTTGAGTGAGCACACAAGTCTGTTACATCATTCTCAAAAAGGAGAAGGTCTGTAGAGGTCTCATTTATTCATCCTAGGACTGAAACTGGACTGGAATGTGTCCCGGTGACTTGCACTCTCGTACACACCTTGACCACGACAAACCTGTGCTTCCCCTGCCTGTGTGTTACGTGTATGTACACAAATATCCAGTAGGTTGTGTAACGAACCGCTAAAGGCCCACTGTCGTGATGCCAATATTGACATTAATCACAAGGTGACCGACATCCTATTAATACCATTCACTGTAGCCTGAAAAAAGATGCAAGACGTGCATGTGCATGTGTTTTCCCAAGAGGACAGAAGGATGATTTAGCCTCTTGTCCCCGTTATGGAAGGAAGATAATAAAAAATAAAAAAGGAGTCATACTGAAATGCCAGTCCCACCTGTGGCCAATATTGATTTGGCAGCACTATATTGTTATAGTCCCTGCGACATACTAGCGTCATGTCCAGGGGGTGTACTTGTACCAAGCTGCCTCACGCTACAGAAACAGGAGATAGGCTCCTGCCCTATGGGCCTCATGGCTCGGCAAGGCTACTTATATTGTTATAGTGACAGCATGGGATGGTCAATGTAAGATAACTATATTGTTATAGTGACAGCATGGGATGGTCAATGTAAGATAACTATATTGTTATAGTGACAGCATGGGATGGTCAATGGAAGATAATGGTTAAAATACAGAAAAAGGGGTTCAACTTCAAGTCAGTTTATTAAAGGATTTAAACTTTGATAAGCAGTGTGCCTTGATATTGTTTGGGTACGACTTACTGATCACATAGCAAAGTAGTAGTCTATCCACCGTCTTTTTGGTATTACGTGATGTCCTTGGATCCAAAAGCTGTTTTTGATACTGTTCAAGTTCAAGGTTGTACTTGGTCGTTACATCTTGTGTACAGGTACATGAAGTAGCTCCCACCTCAGCTTACTATTAACCACTTTAACGCCTCAAACAAACACCTCAAAACAAACGTTTCAAACAAAGGGTGAAATACTGTTTACCATCATCACACCTTCCATCTTAAAATTGTATAGAGAAGTATATAGCAGTATAAGTATATAGCAGCAGATCACATCAGAGCAGGAGAAAGAGAGTTTGATTGTTCACTGGATGTCATTCAATGCAGTGGTCCATGCTGGCTTCAATCAAGAGCCTAATCAATAACAGCCCATGGCTACATTCAACACTGGGATGCACCACAGACTACAGTGGTAAAATGTAGGCATGTCCTTTACAGTTTACAACAAGCTAGCTTCTGTTCTACCTGTATCAGAGGCAGTGTTCCTGCTGCCAAAGGACATTAGATGAACCCTAAATATAAAACACACAGTTCTGCACAGCAGAGACCTTGGTCGTAACATCCATTTCGACCGACAACAGTTTATCTATCTCAGACTCAGACTGATTTGTGCAGAGATGTACAGGAGTGTGGAAAACCCCCAGGGCAACAATCTAACAGCGAGACAAATATGAAATATGGATTTGTCTGATTAATTTGTCTACAAGCACTACATAATGACATAACACCAACGAGACAAGACACACAAACATTAACATGAAAAGGTAGGGAGACAACCCTTCCCTAGTCCATGACCTCACTTCCTTTGACATCACTAGGCTGGCGGGGGGATGGGCACAGAGAGGAGAGCTAGCTAGTAAAACCAGCTTTTTATGCAGCTCCCCGTCCTCACAGCTACGCATACAAGCCTTGTGAATGAGAATTCCCCAGTTACAGTTAAAGCACAATATAAGAGCTTAATCGACTGGTCCTCTAAGAAACAAAAGACATCAAACACCTGATTGCTGACTAACCAGGCAGTAACCAGTGGATGGGAACAGGAGGAGCAGAGCAGCACAGCTCTCTCTCTCTCTAATTCCCTGGGACAATAGAGAATACATTGTGCTTACATACCTCTGAAGTGCATAAGGGCCACCGGCTGAAAAGGCCCATTGGAATTAGGTGCATCCACAACCATCCTGTCCCCCGATTTATTGCATGTCAACATCTAAACCTCGACCAGGAAGGCGATCCACTCAGGGCGAGAGGCCAGCCTCCATTTTAGCACAAAGGCAGATCAGAAAATGAAGCTCTCTGCTGCTGGAGGGAACTGGCTAGTTAGTGATGTCAGCAGGGAGGCAGCCCGCTGGTTGGCTGAGCGCAGGCTTCTGTGGAGCAGGAGCAGAACCATAGAGTTGAGCAGAACAGGCAAGGGCTGCTGAGAGAGGGGAGGGTGATTGGCTGAGAGGACACGGACAGGGCGGGACATGCAGAGGAATTTTGGACTTGCCCCCTTCCGCCTCCTCAAAGCTCACTCACTGCTCTCTGATGACGCTCTGACTGCTACAGATCTTAGATCAGCTTTACTAAAGACTATTTCACATGTTAACCACTGGCGGGGCTTAAAACATGATCTGATCCAGGATAAGAGGCTAGGGGTAACTTACTTATGTGTGCTTAGAGGGAGAGAGAGAGAGAGAGAGAGAGAGGGAGAGAGGGAGAGGGAGAGGGAGAGAGAGAGAGGAAGAGAGGCTGAATCTTCAAAGTGTTTGATTGTTTCCTTGTGCACTCTTCGCTTGGTTCTTTTTCGAAAGGAATTGGAAGAGAAGGTCAGAAAGGAGGGGCCTTTTGTTTCAGTAGGGAACAGAAGGAGACAGACAAGCAACATGAGGGAGTGACTTGAGACAGCCCCATCAGTTCAGTCCAGCAGACTTTAAATCATGAGTTTTCACTATGGGCAGACAGATTAATATACTGCTTATTGTAGTGTGGGACATTTAACGTACTGGGTAACATTTAAATGTTTGAAAAATGCATTGACAATGGGGAAAATGATGGGGAACACCTTATTATGAATTTACCACTATTCTAATATCAACGATGCTTGAATACAGCCTAAGTATATCATACATTCAAAGCAAAACTACATAGATCTTAATACCCTTATCAGGACAAAATAGCATCCTGTATTGGGTAATTTACATGTGCTCAGCAACACTAATGATAAACAGGAAATTAATGTGTGACTGAACATTGCTCAGGAAATGGTTGAAGCACTGACCAATTAGTCTGTGCTGTCTGAAATGTTGTACCTTAAAACTTATAGATAGATAGATTTGTTAAATAACTATATTATGATAGCAGTCATAGCTATAAACTAACTAAGTTTGTTCAGTAACAGAGATCTCTGTCTGACTCTCTACAGCTCTTTAGTAAACAAGGTTGAGGTACTAATTTGATCCAATCCGGAGAGAGAACTCCTACAGAAGTGGTTTTCAACCAGTGCCCCGGACCACCAGTGGTCCTTGAGGGGGTTCCAGGTGGTCCCCAGCTAAATGATGGAGAGTCCCTGGACCACCAGTGGTCCTTGAGGGGGTTCCAGGTGGTCTCCAGCTAAATGATGGAGAGTCCCCGGACCACCAGTGGTCCTTGAGGGGGTTCCAGGTGGTCCCCAGCTCAAGGACCACCAGTGGTCCTTGAGGGGGTTCCAGGTGGTCCCCAGCTAAATGATGGAGAGTCCCCGGACCACCAGTGGTCCTTGAGGAGGTTCCAGGTGGTCCCCAGCTCAAGGACCACCAGTGGTCCTTGAGGGGGTTCCAGGTGGTCCCCAGCTAAATGATGGAGAGTCCCCGGACCACCAGTGGTCCTTGAGGGGGTTCCAGGTGGTCCCCAGCTAAATGATGGAGAGTCCCCGGACCACCAGTGGTCCTTGAGGGGGTTCCAGGTGGTCCCCAGCTCCACCAGTGGTCCTTGAGGGGGTTCCAGGTGGTCCCCAGCTAAATGATGGAGAGTCCCCGGACCACCAGTGGTCCTTGAGGGGGTTCCAGGTGGTCCCCAGCTAAATGATGGAGAGTCCCCGGACCACCAGTGGTCCTTGAGGGGGTTCCAGGTGGTCCCCAGCTCCACCAGTGGTCCTTGAGGGGGTTCCAGGTGGTCCCCAGTTAAATGATGGAGAGTCCCCGGACCACCAGTGGTCCTTGAGGGGGTTCCAGGTGGTCCCCAGCTAAATGATGGAGAGTCCCCGGACCACCAGTGGTCGTTGAGGGGGTTCCAGGTGGTCCCCAGCTAAATGATGGAGAGGTGGTCCCCAGCTAAGGGGACCACCAGTGGTCCTTGAGGGGGTTCCAGGTGGTCCCCAGCTAAATGATTCAACCAGTGGTCCTTGAGGGGGTTCTAGGTGGTCCCCAGCTAAATGGTGTGCCCCGGTCCACCAGTGGTCCTTGAGGGGGTTCCAGGTGGTCCCCAGCTAAATGATGTGCCCCGGGCCACCAGTGGTCCTTGAGGGGGTTCCAGGTGGTCCCCAGCTAAATGATGTGCCCCGGGCCACCAGTGGTCCTTGAGGGGGTTCCAGGTGGTCCCCAGCTAAATGATGGAGAGTCGCTAGCCAAATACTCTTATTAGATCTTTAACTCTTGAGAACGTAAAATCCATTTGGTTTAATTTTAACAGGTCCATTTGGTTTAATTTTAACGGGTCCATTTGGTTTAATTTTACTTATGAGTAAAATTATTGTTAAAACATCTGCATTACTTAATTTACAAGAAGTCTACACAATTAGAGACTCTAGAAGAATTGTTATTTTGATAAACGTTTGCCTGTTATCTCTCCTATCTGGTACCATAATACAGCATGGAATTGTGTATCGTATCCAACGACAACAAAAAGTTTTGTGTCTGAGATCAAATGGTGGTCTCATAAAATGATATATGAAAAGGGTTGAAAACCACTGTCCTACAGGATACAGGATAAACCACTGTCCTACAGGATACAGGATAAACCACTGTCCTACAAGATACAGGATAAAACACTGTCCTACAGGATACAGGATAAACCACTGTCCTACAAGATACAGGATAAACCACTGTCCTACAGGATACAGGATAAACCACTGTCCTACAGGATACAGGATAAACCACTGTCCTACAAGATACAGGATAAACCACTGTCCTACAGGATACAGGATAAACCACTGTCCTACAGGATACAGGATAAACCACTGTCCTACAAGATACAGGATAAACCACTGTCCTACAAGATACAGGATAAAACACTGTCCTACAGGATACAGGATAAACCACTGTCCTACAGGATACAGGATAAACCACTGTCCTACAGGATACAGGATAAAACACTGTCCTACAGGATACAGGATAAACCACTGTCCTACAGGATACACCACTGTCCTACAAGATACAGGATAAACCACTGTCCTACAGGATACAGGATAAACCACTGTCCTACAGGATACACCACTGTCCTACAAGATACAGGATAAACCACTGTCCTACAGGATACAGGATAAACCACTGTCCTACAGGATACAGGATAAACCACTGTCCTACAGGATACAGGATAAACCACTGTCCTACAGGATACAGGATAAACCACTGTCCTACAAGATACAGGATAAACCACTGTCCTACAGGATACAGGATAAACCACTGTCCTACAGGATACACCACTGTCCTACAAGATACAGGATAAACCACTGTCCTACAGGATACAGGATAAACCACTGTCCTACAGGATACAGGATAAACCACTGTCCTACAGGATACAGGATAAACCACTGTCCTACAGGATACAGGATAAACCACTGTCCTACAGGATACAGGATAAACCACTGTCCTACAGGATACAGGATAAACCACTGTCCTACAAGATACAGGATAAACCACTGTCCTACAAGATACAGGATAAACCACTGTCCTACAAGATACAGGATAAAACACTGTCCTACAGGATACAGGATAAACCACTGTCCTACAAGATACAGGATAAACCACTGTCCTACAAGATACAGGATAAACCACTGTCCTACAAGATACAGGATAAACCACTGTCCTACAGGATACAGGATAAACCACTGTCCTACAAGATACAGGATAAACCACTGTCCTACAAGATACAGGATAAACCACTGTCCTACAAGATACAGGATAAACCACTGTCCTACAGGATACAGGATAAACCACTGTCCTACAAGATACAGGATAAACCACTGTCCTACAGGATACAGGATAAACAACTGTCCTACAAGATACAGGATAAACCACTGTCCTACAAGATACAGGATAAACCACTGTCCTACAGGATACAGGATAAACAACTGTCCTACAAGATACAGGATAAACCACTGTCCTACAGGATACAGGATAAACCACTGTCCTACAGGATACAGGATAAACCACTGTCCTACAAGATACAGGATAAACCACTGTCCTACAAGATACAGGATAAACCACTGTCCTACAGGATACAGGATAAACCACTGTCCTACAGGATACAGGATAAACCACTGTCCTACAGGATACAGGATAAACCACTGTCCTACAAGATACAGGATAAACCACTGTCCTACAGGATACAGGATAAACCACTGTCCTACAGGATACAGGATAAACCACTGTCCTACAAGATACAGGATAAACCACTGTCCTACAAGATACAGGATAAACCACTGTCCTACAGGATACAGGATAAACCACTGTCCTACAGGATACAGGATAAACCACTGTCCTACAGGATACAGGATAAACAATTGAAATTGAAAGTGAAAAAAAGGGAGCAGCCAAAATTGGAACTGGGGTGAGGAGAGGAGAACCAAATTTATCACTGAGCAATTTTCACTCAGGGCATTCTTGCTGAGGCCAAGCCCTCTCAAAGAGGTGCCATTACATTCCATAGCCATAACAACCACATGCATGCATGCACACACACACACACACACACACACACACACACACACACACACACACACACACACACACACACACACACACACACACAAATGAGAAGAGTTTTCTGTTTTCTGATGGTTGCCAACATAACATTTTGGTGTGTGTGTGTGTGTGTGTGTGTGGGGGGGGGGGGGGGGGGGGGCATGGCTTCTACCAAAGGTTTTCATCATAAAAAGAAAACGTAATACTTCTGACTAGGTTTAATTTAAATATTCAGTGACACTGTTTCCTCTTTTCCACTTGGGGTGTCCACTCAGCAGTACCACGTTTAACCAGAAGATGGCAGCACAGATCCCAGTATGATCACTAACACTACAAACAGAAATAAGGACAGAGCAGTTGGACCAGACACATTGCATTAAAGTTTCTTTGAATTGTGTGAATGACGTGAAACGCATAGCATTAATGTTACAAGTGCATAGTGATAAAGAAGTTCTAACACACCAAATCGATATGGCGATCAACGTGAGAAGCAGATATCTCTGGTGTAATAAAGCCTGCTAGAAGAACCGCTGTCTGATATGACAAATGGATCAGATGCAACATGCCATGACAAGTGGCAATCAGAGGGAAATTCACTTTTCCCATAGAAAGGAGGTGGCATTCATTCACTGTCATTGTCATTTGTACATAATCGTATAGTGTTTTATATCTGTTGATGATATGTATTTTTGTTATTTTTATGCCATGTTGATTCATTGAATACATTTAGGACCACAATGGAAACAAGACGTTTTTTGTTATGCTGCCTAAATGTCTGACTGAACCTCGTTTCCGACTAATAAACAACTATTCAATCAATCAAAAGATCCAGCGTGCTCAGAGAAACCAGTCAAAATGACAACATATATTAGTTTCAGAGTCATGAACAGTAGTGATATCATAATGTTTGTTGTCATAAGACAATTACAAATGTTGTGGCGGCTAAATAATACCATTTGCTATAATTTGCTTCATACACTTACTTCATGAATGCGTGATTTCTTTCTACGTCCGTGATTAGACATGGTAACGCCCCACCTGCCTCTGATTGACCTACCGACACTGCCCGTCTTGCCTGTCCTCCGAGATGCAAGGGTACTCCGTGGTGGGAAATAATACAAGTACAAGAGAATGGCAACACGCGACAGTAACTTGTAACTTTAATTTTTGTAGAAGAGGCAAACCAATATTGTTTGTACCGTTTGCTTTGATTTAATAATTGATTGAACAACTATGATTTGATTTGGATGATCATAATAATCATAATGATTTCTGTCTAATAGTACTAATACTAAAAAGATAAAGATCAAGGGAAAAGAGACCTTTTTACAGTACAATAATGTTTCAAGTTTACACATGTATGCAAATAAACAGGCCAGCGGCATAAACAATATTAGTTTGCCTCTTCTACAAAAAATAAAAGTTACTGTCACGCGTGAAGACTATCCAGCATGTAACCTCGCCTCACCCAGGCTTTCCACCACCTCAGAGGCAGGCGGGGCGTTACCATGTCTAATCACAGACGTAGAAAGAAATCACGCTTCATGAATAGGGCATAGCCGTGCCAGCCATTTTGTGGTGCCACAGATCGAAAGCCCATTAATTTGACCTATAGAATGAGTTTTCTGAACATTATTTGTATTAATTATGTTAAGCCTGGAACCAAGCCCTGCAGGCTCCTGATGAATCATGACCATAAAACATTTTATTCTGTGTTAAAAGGGTATTTACTATTATCAAATATTCCTTTTACACAGAATCAAATGTTTTATGCGTGCCTGATGGAAGGGAAAGGAACTGGTCGGAATAATGTGTTCCTTCCACGCGTTACGTCCGGCCGGGGAAACTCTCCCCTGTCAGGTGAAAAGAAGCAGCTTGGACTCCTCATGCATAGAAGGAAGCATGAGGTCAGTCCGCTGCCTTGGTTTATGGTTTTCCCCTAACCATAAACCAATCACAACAGATCAACGTATCCGGTCCTCTCCATAAACTGTGTAGTTTGGTCCACTCAATATGAAGCATATTTTGAGTGTGCGACAAGCACGGAACGAACTGGTGAACAAATCGACATTTGAACAGAATCCAGCCCAGTCAGTGGAATGGGTGGACATCACCTGGATGAACCATGCAATCTTGCTCAAGGACAATTTAACAATCTGTGGTATATTGGTGTAACCTATCCTATATTGCTGAATGGAAAGGCTTAGAGTTATCCTTAATAATGTATAAGGTCCTGTCCTGGAAGGAAGAAGCAACACTTATCTCAAACATTCTGGGTTTCAGAATCGGTACTACATTCACATCATTGGACAAATCCTAGATGGACTAAAGGCCTATTCATTGTCCAGTTTTCGGTGAAGAGGTGACCTTTAGTAAAAACAGAGAGATGTGTTGTGTGAGCGTTGGGCCCGGCCCTACCTGGGCCCTCATCAAACCCTGTACACTCAAGAGAATGTCCTCGATACCACCCTTAGATCTCCATATAGTGTATGGAGCTGACCTGTTCTGACATTCCATATTATGTTGATCTGACCTCATCAAACCCTGTACACTCAAGACATGCTCCTTATATGGCCAGTACAGAATTCATTCCATGTTGATCTGACCCCCCATGCCAAATAACGCCAGCGCTCGCCCAGCAATCTGCCGCCAACGAGACCTCAGGCGTCTTACTGGTTTCTTGTCTTTTTTATTTTCTTGTACTATTTGTTTGTATGTCTTACATAAATTCAGAAAATCAAAAATAAAGAGTTAAAAATGGGACTCTTTAACATGGAGCTAGGAAGAGTCAGGGATCAAACCAGGAAACCTCCGGTTCAACGGTGGCCGTATTACATCCGGAGCCACTGCTGCCTCTGCATGTTACACCTGATCCATTTCTCACACTAGTATTTAATACAACACCAGCGAGTGGTATTTCACATACAGGCCAGCTTGCTCACTGATATATTGGTGGTTGGGGATAAGTGGACTTGCCGATATCCTCCATTAGTTCTCATCTAAAATGTTGTTCTGCCGCCTATTCAACGTTTGAATTAAGAGACTATAGGCATCTCACTACCACCGATGGCACAGTGCGCACACGTCACTCAACAATTGTTTTTCGAGCCAAGAGCTCATTTATCATATCATTATTAGCATTGGGTTAAGACATGGGCTCTTTGCCAAAGAAGCACACATCAGAGGTCTGGCTTAGTATTGTGTTTCTAAGTGAGCTTTTATTATTATTTTATTATTATTATTAAGATGCTGTGTATTATGCTTGTAATTTACCACTAATCAATGTATCAAAGTGTCTCCAAACTTTTGATAAATGCAACAGTTGTTATTTAATTTTTTTCTTTACAATTTTACAAGTAAACCAGTACCAGGCAAACGATACCCAGCCCTACTGACCCCCAATGCCGGTCTCCCAACACTGCTAGATCAGATAATGTACCAAGAAAAGAGCTTGGAGCTTGTCAGCGAGCCAATTAGAACATCACATGACAACACATGTGCTAAGCCACTAGGTTGGCTCTGTGGCCCTCGGTTTGGCAAAGAAAAATGTGGTTAAGTTAACTCAGTCATTCCATCACTAACCAACCCACCATTTCTAAGTCATCACGCGGAGGCAAATTTGTGTGATGCATGTTTACTCGGACCGTTCCTGTTGACCTCCTCCTTTGGTCAAAGAATGTAGCCGTCTTTTAGTCCTCTACCCTGTCCACTTCTACTCAAAAGTCAAATATAAACAGATGAAGTATGTAATCTACACTCAAGTGCAGAACAGATGACAAGCATGAATAATTCCTTCACCTCCTCAATTATCTTAAGTTGTCTCCTACTTCCATATCTCCCTCCAACACCCAAAGCCTTTCATCTGTTCAAGACTTTTGGCTTTTAGTGGCGTCATCCAACACATCCAGGTATAACAGCATGTCAGCACGTCATGCCACAGTATAGCTTACAGGAAACCACTTACACCAGATCCTGCCTGTAATGCAGCATGTAAACAAAGAAGCTATGAAAGATTAATGTAAACGTGCAAACCTCAACTGTGTTGTCTCGTCCTTGCATGATCATTGATCACCAGCGATGTGGTACCATAAATAACAACAACCATTTATATCATCTGGTGGAAAAACTACCAATTACAGCAGGTATAGGGTAGCTTCGCGTAGCGATACTAATATCACTGCGTGGGGCAATATGCATTGCAAAGGAAGATGAAAACTGGCTATGCAAGGCTAGGTAAAGGGGGCATAATAAATGTATCTCGTTTTAGAGGGGGTCCTCGGGCACAACACAATGAATACAGTACAATACAATACTTACTGTATTCAAACAACAATAAATGCGTTACTATAGCATTATACTATACACTGTAAATACAGCATGTAGTTGAAATTATGTCTTGTTATTTGGTTATATAGTTTTCTGATCAGTGTTTGCAGGGGCGGGACTGTGACGCTCTATAAGTGATTCAAATTTGAGTTAGATTGGACACAAAACCATGATTTTTAGCATTGTTTGCAAAATAGGTTCCTCCCACAAACTTTGGAAAGCAATTATAGCCAACTGAAATAGACCATGACTGCAGAGATAATGTGTAGCGATGTGTGTGAGTTTTGGATAAAATCTTTGGGAGGAGTAGTAAAGTAAGTAAGTGTATTGTGAAGAAAATACAAAATGGCAGAAAATCTAGTTAGGCAGGAATGGCTGTGTTCTATATAGGGAGTTGCATGATCCAATCCAGAATCCAGGCGAAAATACATTTTGATTGTACAATCTATAATATAGATTGTACAATCAAAATACATAATTACGCCAATTATTATGCCAAAACATAAAGCAATCTAGTATAGTGCCAACATGAGGGCGATTTGAAAAATATAGAGTGGAGTATCTTCCTTGGCCTAATGTCCAGCTGCAGAAAGATTTGACACCAATCAGTCCAGCTGTTTCCAGACACTCTCACTCACTTGATTGCACACACAAACTAGTCTTGCGTTGCCAGACTGTTACCTCGCAATTTTCAAATGCTTCCGCTACAGTCTGGAGAACGGAAGCTCTGATCATGAATATAAAGCGGAATATATAAAGTATAAAGCGGAAGTGAAGCCTCCTCCCCACTTCCGTTTCGTCTTCACAGTCGTGCAAATGTATCCTAAATTGAAATCATCTAAGCATATAGCTTGCTGCTTAGCAGAAATTGAAATGAAAAAATAATGTAAAGATATTTAAAATATATTGTAGTATAGGTGTAGTTCCAGTCTCTATATAGCATTCAGATATTGTGGAATAGTTGTCTGGCTACACAAGACTACACGCACACATGCATGCAGACAGGTGAAAACATTATCTCCACCTCCGGCCTGGCAGAAATAACTATGCTACCATCCGTCCATCCATCCATCTTCAACCGCTTATCCGTAGTCGGGTCGCAGGGGCAACAGCTCCACCAGAGTGCTCCAGACTTCCCTCTCCAGAGCAAAATTAGTGACTTCCTCCTGGGGGATTCCGAGACGTTCCAAGGCCAGTCTCCTCCCAGTGGGACGTGTGTCGAGGACCTACCTAGGGAGACGCCCGAGAGGCATCCTAACCAGATGCCCGAACCACCTAAGCTGGCTCCTTTCCAGGCAAAGAAGCAGCGGTTCTACTCCGAGTCTCTCTCGTGTGACTGAACTTCTCACCCTATCTCTAAGGGAGATGCCAGCCACCCGTCGAAGAAAACTCATTTTGGCCGCAGTGTATTCGCGACCTTATTCTTTCGGTCATGAGTCATGACCCACACTTCATGACCATAGGTGAGAGTAGGAACGAAGATTGCTCGGTAGACAGAGAGCTTTGCCTTCTGGCTCAACTCTCTTTTCGTCACAACAGTGCGGTACTATGCTACCATTCACAATTTAAGCTACAGCATTTTCAGAACGGATGTGTGATTTCGCACAGCCAACAATATCCAATCTACAAGCTCTCTGTGAGCTTGTATATCAATACATTTTGCCGCACAATACAAGGGAGTATAATTTTAACATAAGAGTGACACAAAATGGGTTAGGAGGATTTGCTTATTTGATGACCTCAAATGCTGCCAATGTCTACCTCTCTGCTTCTTGAACACAGCAAAATCCTGATTATTGAATTAAGTATTAATCAAACTCTAAGAGTGTATAAATGAACCCGTCCCATCACTCCCTTGGGTAACTTTTCACACTCTCATTGTTAAATTATCACTCAGGGTTTTTGCTGTGTACCTGAGTCAGAGTTAGAGCCAAGATCTTTTTTTCTAACAAAAAGAATAGCTCATGAAAACTTAAAATGCTTTAAAACACCAAATGACCTCTTGCAAACCTACTCCCAAATTGCGACGGAGCATCATTTATTTTCCAATCAAACCAATTTTGAATCCTGCATCGGATGCGTTAAAACATGATTGGCCAATAACAAAACATGTTAGACGCTGTGCAAGGGCATTAAGACTGGAGATACAGCTGAACGCACAAGATTAGCATTCCAGATAAACTTGCTGGGCAGTCCATGGGGCTTTATAAATTATATAGTGTACCATGACCTCAAGGTTAAAAAGGCGGTTATGAGGATCTACCGAGGCAATTCATTATTAATGTGACCCTATTCACCCATACAGGCCAAAAACATGCAGTCTTGTGCAAACGACCTAATTATTATATTTTATTCCCCCCAGAGTGACAGTAAACACTACATTTATTACATATGGTAATTAGGTTTGTTTGCATACTACCGTAACATGGATGTTACAATAGGAAGCTCAGGTTAAGTGTATACTATAGTATACAGTTCACAGTTTCACAAGGTGAGATGAAATGTATAGCATGCGTAGAGGGGTAATAGCAGCAGAGCAAAAGGCTACACTGTATCTGTTTGCTAGATGGGAGAGAGGCAGATACAATGTGGATTGTTTCTAAAAAGCACAAAACGAGAAGGGAAGGGAAGGGAAGAGAAGAGAAGAGAAGAGAAGAGAAGAGAAGAGAAGAGAAGAGAAGAGAAGAGAAGAGAAGAGAAGAGAAGAGAAGAGAAGAGAAGAGAAGAGGTGTAACTAAAGAGTGTACTGTAGTGAGAGGTGTACCGGCTAGCTTAGGTAGTTTGTGCAGCTCTCGGTTTGTACTGAGGGGGAAGCTGGCAGTGCTGAACCTCTTCTCTTTCTTCACAGCTGAATGTGAACCCGGCTGCTTTACCCTCATGATCTGAGCTGTGGGCGACACCTTCTTATTGGAGTTCTGCAGAAACAAGAGTCGCAGAGGAAGGGTTCCCGTTACTGGAGCTGAGGAGCTGTTCCTGCCCCAAGGAAACCGCACAGGACTCACAATTACACAAATTGCATTTTAGAGTACAGTGGAGAGAGGAGAGGATTAAAGTTGCTTTCCACTCAAACAGGTTGTTATGTGCAGAACTTGCCACCAGAGTGACCTTTTCACATTCTTTCACTAGAGTCATGTATGCCTTTTGCATAAGAAGATTTTGCGAAACATACACATGCGCACGCATGCACGCACACAGGCGCACGTGCACACACACACACACACACACACACACACACACACACACACACACACACACACACACACACACACACACACACACACACACACACACACACACACACACACACACACTCAGGCGCTCCTCACGACCCTCAAGGCCTCGCTGTCTGTGCCTGCCTTGTTATCAAGGGATAAGAAAACTTACAGCAATGGGGCATGGTTGCCAAATGTTCTGGTGCAAAAGTCATGCATGCTCAGTCTCTCACTAAAGGTGGGGACTCGGGAGCTTCTACAAATTAGCCACTTGGTGAAAGCTGAAACTTTGCTTTGGCCAGCTGTGGTGGGCAGGGCCCAAGGCCTGTGAAATGTGCATATTTTAATATTAATAGATCAAAAACAGAGAAAGAGTATATATGCTTCCTGCCCCTGATTAATTGATTGATTGATTGATTTTTATTTATGTGGGAAAACCAAGTTAATCATGCTTTTGTGTTGTGGATGTGTAAATGTTAAACACTGTACTATCTGTTTGATTGACTGACATTTTTGACCTGATTGACCTGTTGTGTTGTACCACCCACTGATTGATAACGTGACCTGTGGGTGTCTATTTATGTGGGTGAGGTACACACATCTCGAGTTTGACCCGATGGCTTGAAACATTGTCAATAACTTACATTGGAGCAGATGAGTGTGTGGGTTTATTATTTTTCTTCAAAACTAAGTTAGACCAGACCACATATGGGCGGCTATAGCTGGATGGGTAGAGAGGCCGTCTGTGAATCAGATGGTCCCCGGTTCAGTGACAAAAATACTTCAAAGAGGCAAGGAAGAGGTGGGTGGGGGGATTGGAGAGTGAACAAACTGAAAGGAGAGTACAGGAGAGATGTCATTGCTGTGTGGCTAAGGGTCACGTTGCTTTCCGAATCAGATCAGGTGATTCTTGGGAAGGGAACCCGATCCCAATCCGACTGTGTACCCTACTGTCTCTGTTGACAGCACATTTAATGGGATTCAATGGAAAGAATGATTGAGAACAGATCAGAGCGATAAAGCTCTTGGAGCCTGGGAGGCAAGTCCAGTAGTGAACAGAATCCATCTCAATTGGATGTCATGTACTGTCCACGTATTGTATTGTATTGTACAGTACAATATGTGGACAAGACGTACAACCTGTCAGTGATACAGCATACATACAGTACAGTATGCAACATGTTCTGCACTCTGGTTATTTTCAGAGATAAATGGCATGAGATCAGCCTGTGCTGTAATGTCACAGAGCAAACAAAGACTACATTTTATCTAAATGTTCTGCTCTTTCTCAAAGAAAGAGCAGTGAAGAGGACTCCACAGCTGGCATTTGCCAAAAATACAGATTATGTTTGCTGTAAGCAACTTACTGGTCCATGTGAGGATTCTTTTTCGAAAATCGAATAATGCCATGTTAAACCCCTACTCAATACATCTCCAGGGAATGTGCCCTGTCAGACAAACCAATATAAATTGGTCTCCAGTGTGTGTGTAAAAACGTCTGGGTTTCCGAGGCTAGTGTGTGTGTGTGTGTGTGTGTGTGTGTGTGTGTGTGTGTGTGTGTGTGTGTGTGTGTGTGTGTGTGTGTGTGTGTGTGTGTGTGTGTGTGTGTGTGTGTTTGTGTGCATAACTCCTGGAGGAGAAAAAATCCTACGTGGAAAGTAAGAACTGTGAAAATGTACCTTGTATTCTTCAGGTTGTGGCTAAGAAAGTTTGTAGATCTACGGTTACAATAAAAGATTCAGGTTGGGGTCAGGTTTAGATTAGGCATTTAAGGGTGAGTTTTAGCATTAGGCACATCTCACTCACAGTGCGCTTATAGGATCAAGTTTAGGGTGAGGTTAAAATAGGATTTGATCTCAAGTACTGGCCATGGTTATAAGGGCTTTTCAGAGAGAGATTGAATGAATGATTGCATGGGACAGGACTCGGGAGTGAGAGGGGCTTACAGGTCGCCAAGTAGAACAAAGTAAAAAACAACAACAAAAAAATCATCTATTAAAATACAAAAAAACAGTATTAAAATACAAATATTGTTATATCCAACATCTGTTGCCTCTTTCTGATATTGTCAATGTAAGAATTGGGGCCAAATGTCTTAATAATGCTATAGGCTACACATTTTCAATATATTCAAAAATGTGTGTTGTTTGTTACCAACCAGATACCAACCTTTTTCGGTTTGTCTTAATTGCAACTAAAGCCTTTAGTTAATTGCAATTAAGACAAACCGAAAAAAGTTGGTTGCTTTAGTAAAGGCTATTATATTACTCTGTTGGCAAGTGAAACTATACAAAGTATTTTAAAAACTCATTACCTCTTGGTCGAGTCCATTTTTATTTCCAGATTTGTTCGATTTTCCAGACTTGGAGGAATCCTGTACAAGTATAACACAAAATACAAAATAAAACATTTGAACGTAAAATAAACATTGCTCTAGATTCTTTATCCAGCACACTAAGTACTGTAAGCCTTAGCCCACCCCACTTTACCTTATCTTTCTTGCTCTTATGAGGCATTCTGAGATGGGACCCCCACGCAGGATAGGCCTATCGGTGAGATACTTTGCACACAATTCGCTCCCGGTTTCCTCTCGCCCTTTGATAGAGGAAGCCTCGTCTGTCACTGATGCGATGTGTGTTTCACCGCTTACCCACATCATGTGACAGCTCCTTCCATTCAGCCTGAAGACGATCTCACCAGATTCCTAGCGCCTCTGTAATAGGTGCGTGCGTATCATAATCCACGCTTTCGTGTATTAGTCCCAGACTCCCAGCTGTTAGTTTCCGAAACTATGGATTAGGTTGGCTGTGTAAACAATTTAGTGGTGCCACAGCCACTGCCAACAATGCCATACATACAGCACACTTTCTGCTAACCTCTCCGGGTTTAAGAGTTGGCGTTTGTTGCAACGTGTATACATTACCACAAGATGGCGGTGTTGCGGGGGTGTAGAATACTCTACTACTGCGTTTACTTTTTTGTTTGTGGCTGTGATAAACGCTGATCTCCACAGGATGGCACTGCTGTATGCATTTTAAATTAATGGTTACGTTTCCCTTGAGGGATTTTCTAGAAGAATAAAGGGCATGCAGCCCCCTTTATTTAACTTGTATCAAGTTTCAGGTGTTAAATAGTTGTATAACTAACGTACAAGGAGACTTTTGAGTCAAATAATCGGATTTTTGGTGGCAGAACACATTTTCACAAAGTTTGAGCTGTTTCTCAAACTGTTGTTGCTTTACCTATTTCCTGTTGCACATTTTAATACACATGCTTTCAGGTTTTCTAGGTTTTATGTTGATTTCATTAATCACATTTCCTGAACTAAACATCATGCAGTTTACTGAAGGAACCCATCAATCTATGCAGCCTGCATGGTGAAGTAGGCTAAAGCCTAATACAAGAATCAAGATTATTGATGTCACTTACTCCTGCAATTACAAGTGACCGACAGGCTGGTCCTCAGGAGGCGTTCTTCACTTTGGTAAAGGGGCGAGTAATATTCCTCAAAACAATGTTGTGCAACAACAACATACAATGACAATATGAATAAAAGGAATCAAAAATAAAATAAGAAAACATTA